>NC_084557.2:4802500-5167500 GCF_033978685.3 Nerophis lumbriciformis | reverse complement strand
TAAATTCAACAGCACTTAGAATGCTTGAGACAGTCAAACATGGTGACAGACAGGTGTCCACTACTAAACCATTGTCACAAAGCAGCAAATATGGCATATTGCCTGTGGTGGGAGTAACATGAGCACCTCTAAACATCCCTCCCTTTCTCTGGCACAGACAGAGCTATCACAGACCTAAAAGGCAGCCCACACAAACACACATTCTATGGGATATGTTCAACCAGCGCCTCTTTTGTCACTCACAAAAGGCCTGAGCGGTCGGCTTTTCATTCGGCGTTGAGCAAACAGCTGAATTTCATGTTGGCTACTACATGATAAATGATAGGACACTGGATGGCTTACCATCGCTTCAGTGCTTCGCAGGACATTTTCTGTATCAAACGACACTTTGGATGACATTTCAGCATGGAAATGCCATATACCACAAGTCTGACACCTGTGTTTATAGCTATTCTTTCTGTTGCTGGAAAGGTGTTGAGTGTCACATTTTAAAACAGCAAGGGGAGCCAAGAGGGGGGCTTCAGCTGGTGCTCTAGATGTTTCAGCAAGGTTCTCAATAAAGGAGCCATCGAAAGAGTGTCAACTGGACCTCCAGGACTATTCGGCTCCTCTTGGATGTCAGTTTTTTGTCTCACAATCTCTGCTGGGGAAGCTTGCCAACAGCCACCAGTGCTGTGTGTAAAGGTGATCCATTAATATGGTGTCTCTGACAAGAGCCAAGTGATATTACTGGGATCACTTTAAACTAGGCCATTAAAAAGATCGATTACAATCTAATGCTTTCTATTCCATCCAACTCTGTTGGTAATCATTGTAGTCTCATTTTGATGTGACGTTCAAATGTGTAGTGAAGCCCCTCTTGTCATTATATAAACAAACACTAAAGATATTTGACCAAAATCCAATGAAGCATCATCACTGGCACAAATATAACATGATGAGTTTTGATAATTTAATACATTTCTCATTTTTAAAAGTTATTTTTAAGTGTCTTAATGGATTAGCCCCTGATGTGATGTGTAAAGAAATACAAATGTACAGTAGTGAAGGTGTGCAGACTGGAGCTGCAGAGTGAAAAGGTGCCAGACCACTCTGGGTCAGTCTGCATTCTCAGTGAAGACTTCACATCTGTGGAACTCTTTGCCACTGGAGTTAAAGTCACTGTCCGATATTAAACTTTTCTCCCCAAAACTGAAAAAGTGGCTTAAGGAAAATCAGAAGTGTGAGCACTAGAACTGGGTGTAGTAATGGGACAAATGGGGCCAATTATTTTTAATCTTTTTGTATGTTTTTCACTTTTCTCAACTTTGTTTAAAAAGCCTAACCAGGGACGAGGGTTGCAAATTAGCCTGTGGCTAGAAGTCTTATGTACTTTGACATCGTTTCTATTTTGTAAGGGGCGCCGGAAGATGGCAGACCCGTCAGCGATCCTGTTCTGTCTTCCTGTAATGGCTGATCTTGAATGGGATTGTGCTGAAAATCCAAATTTCCCCTCGGGGATTATTAAAGTATATCTGATTATGATTCTAATTCTGATTACCGGTACCTATGGATAGCAATGTTTAATTATACGGTCCTTGTCAAATAAATAAAAAAATTGAATTAATGAAAACATTTTATTTCAACAGTCTCTCTGAAAATGACTGAATATCCACATTGCTTTTGCTTCCGGCCCACAGAGGAAAACTACATGGTGACCTCGGCGTAGTTAAGCCAACCAACCATTAGGGGTGTGGGAAAAAATCGATTCGAATTCGATTGCGATTCTCACGTTGTGCGATTCAGAGTCTATTCTCATTTTTAAATAATTTTTTTTTTTAAATTTATTTATTTAATAATTATTTTTTAATTTTTTTAATTAATCAATCCAACAAAACAATACACAGCAATACCATAACAATGCAATCCAATTCCAAAACCAACACTCAGAACTGCAATAAACAGAGCAATTGAGTGGAGACACAAACACGACACAGAACAAACCAAAAGTACCGTATTTTCCGCACTATTAGCCGCACCTAAAAACCACAAATTTACTCAAAAGCTGACAGTGCGGCTTTTAACCCGGTGCGCTTTATATATGGATTAATATTACGATTCATTTTCATAAAGTTTCGATCTCGCAACTTCGGTAAACAGCCGCCATCTTTTTTCTCGGTAGAACAGGAAGCGCTTCTTCTTCTACGCAAGCAACCGCCAAGGTAAGCACCCGCCCCCATAGAACAGGAAGCGCTTCTTCTTCTACTGTAAGCAACCACCCGCCCGCGTAGAAGAAGAAAAAGCGCGCGGATATCACCGTACGTTTCATTTCCTTTGTGTGTTTACATCTGTAAAGACCACAAAATGGCTCCTACTAAGCGTCAGGGATCCGGTTCATGAAAAGACGCAATCTCTCCATCCGCACACGGACTACTATTTCACAGCAACTGATATTCCTGTGAAACGCACTGTGGATACAACGGGAGCACGTACGGTGAATATTCGCACCACAGGGAATGAGAAGTCATCCTTCACTGTGGTTCTAGCTTGCCATGCTAATGGCCAGAAACTTCCACCCATGGTGATATTCAAAAGGAAGACCTTGCCAAAAGAGACCTTTCCAGCCGGCGTCATCATAAAAAGCTAACTCGAAGGGATGGATGAAGAAAAGATGAGCGAGTGGTTAAGGTAAGTTTAAGTTAACGCGAAGAGGCCGGGTGGCTTTTTTCACGCAGCTCTGTCCATGTTGATATATGTATGTTTGTGATTGCACATTTGCGTACATTTTGGGAGTGAACAGAGTTGTTAGAACGCTGGTTTTTAATATATTATTAAAGTTTGACTGACCTATCTGACTGTTTTTTTGACATTCCTTTAGCGCAGTTAGATGCGGCTTACAACACGGGGCGGCTTATAGGTGGACAAAGTTTTGAAATATGCCGTTCATTGAAGGCGCGGCTTTTAACCCAGGGCGCCTTATGGTGCGGAAAATACGGTAGTGAAACAAAAATGAATATTATCAACAACAGTATCAATATTAGTTACAATTTCAACATAGCAGTGATTAAAAATCCCTCATTGACATTATCATTAGACATTTATTAAAAAAGAAAAGAAAAAAAGAACAATAGTGTCACAGTTGCTTACACTTGCACCGCATCTCATAAGCTTGACAACACACTGTGTCCAATATTTTCACAAAGATAAAATAAGTCATATTTTTGGTTCATTTAATAGTTAAAACAAATTTATATTATTGCAATCAGTTGATAAAACATTGTCCTTTACAATTATAAAAGCTTTTTACAAAAATCTTCTACTCTGCTTGCATGTCAGCAGACTGGGGTAAATCCTGCTGAAATCCTATGTATTGAATGAATAGAGAATCGTTTTGAACCGGGAAAATATCGTTTTTGAATCGAGAATCGCGTTGAATCGAAAAAAAATCGATTTTGAATCGAATCGTGACCCCAAGAATCGATATTGAATGGAATCGTGGCGTGGGACACCCAAAGATTCACAGCCCTACCAACCATCCTCATTTCAATTAAGAATCTTTCACTGCGGGAAGAGTTATGGAGCCGCAACGGAGGGAGTAGTTGGCAGTGCAAAGACCAAATGTAATTTTCAAATAAATAACCAGCAAAGATGCCAAAAAGCTTTCGAAACAAAGTTATGAGATATTCAGCTTGATTAACTTTCACATATTGTAGGAAAATATGTAAATCAAAAAAACCAGAAGCTCTGTTTAGATCTTAGCAAGAGTTTGAGTTTTAAGCGACAATAGGTCACAGTTTAGATATGGATAAAAAACATTTAAATGAAGAACAAACTGCTAATATTAGTAGTGGGTTTTTATAACTGTAAATACTGGATACATTCTTACGGAAGTGCTTTTTCAAATTATAATAGTACACATACTTTACTATTCAATTGTAGAGTATTTGAGTTGAGTTGGCATGCATACAACATGATGCATGCATACAACATGATACATCACACATGCATGCATGCATACAACATGATACATCACACATGCATGCATGCATACAACATGATACATCACACATGCATGCATGCATACAACATGATACATCACACATGCATGCATGCATACAACATGATACATCACACATGCATGCATGCATACAACATGATACATCACACATGCATGCATACAACATGATACATCACACATGCATGCATACACCATGATGCATCACACATGCATGCATACAACATGATACATCACACACACACGCATGCATACAACATGATACATCACACATGCATGCATACAACATGATACTCACACATGCATGCATACAACATGATACATCACACACACACACGCATACAACATGATACATCACACATGCATGCATACAACATGATACTCACACATGCATGCATACAACATGATACATCACACACACACGCATGCATACAACATGATACATCACACATGCATGCATACAACATGATACTCACACATGCATGCATACAACATGATACATCACACATGCATGCATACAACATGATGCATCACACATGCATGCATACAACATGATACATCACACATGCATGCATACACCATGATACTCACACATGCATGCATACAACATGATACATCACACACACACGCATGCATACAACATGATACATCACACATGCATGCATACAACATGATACTCACACATGCATGCATACAACATGATACATCACACACACACACGCATACAACATGATACATCACACATGCATGCATACAACATGATACTCACACATGCATGCATACAACATGATACATCACACACACACGCATGCATACAACATGATACATCACACATGCATGCATACAACATGATACTCACACATGCATGCATACAACATGATACATCACACATGCATGCATACAACATGATGCATCACACATGCATGCATACAACATGATACATCACACATGCATGCATACACCATGATACTCACACATGCATGCATACAACATGATACATCACACACACACGCATGCATACAACATGATACATCACACATGCATGCATACAACATGATACTCACACATGCATGCATACAACATGATACTCACACATGCATGCATACAACATGATACATCACACACACACGCATGCATACAACATGATACATCACACATGCATGCATACAACATGATACTCACACATGCATGCATACAACATGATACATCACACACACACACGCATGCATACAACATGATACATCACACATGCATGCATACAACATGATACTCACACATGCATGCATACAACATGATACTCACACATGCATGCATACAACATGATACATCACACATGCATGCATACAACATGATACATCACACATGCATGCATACAACATGATACATCACAATTTCCAGTTTCTCTATTCAACATGTTGGAAAAGGAGTAGGAAGAAGCAGAGCTTATTTAATCCTACCCCTTTTACTTTACATAGCAGTTGCTAACACTTTTGTTCACTTCCTGTTCTCAATTTATTCACAATATACTCCATAAGTAATAACATTAAAAATAAATC
This sequence comes from Nerophis lumbriciformis, assembly GCF_033978685.3. Taxonomy (NCBI): domain Eukaryota; kingdom Metazoa; phylum Chordata; class Actinopteri; order Syngnathiformes; family Syngnathidae; genus Nerophis; species Nerophis lumbriciformis. Next base: position 5,161,950 of record NC_084557.2, on the reverse strand, counting down.
ATCCATCTTCTTCCGCTTATCAATAATAATCAATAATCAATAATAATTAGTGAAGTAAGTTATATTTCATATGGTGAGATAAATAAGAGTATCTACAAAATGAATGGATGAATGAAATAAATTCAGAAAGTTTATCATGGTTCTTCTTTGTACTTTGTAAACACTTAAAGTTTGAAGAGTTTCTTGAAGTGGATCATATTAGTACATGATTGATTTATTTGCCTAATCCATTTCATCATTGAATTCCACATACTGATATACTGAAGGTCTTAAGTGTTGTACGAGCATACAAATGTTTTAAGTTACATTTTTCTCTAAGGTTGTATTTCTCCTCTTTTGTTGAGAAGAAGTTAGTTTGGATAGTTTGCTATGTGCATAATTTCAGCTGTTTGCAAATTCACTTTGTCGTGGAATTTCAGTATTTCCGATTCAATGAATAAAGGGTTTGTATGTTCTCTATATCCCACGTTATGTATTATTATAACTGATCTTTTTTCTAACACCTTTAGTGTATGAAGTGTACTTTTGTAGTTATTTCCCTTATTTCTGCACAATAACTCAGATATGTAACACTAGTGAGCAGTAAAGAATATGAAGTGATTTTTGATCCAGAACATATTTTGCTTTATTCATTATTGACGTGTTTCTTGCCACTTTTGGACCCAAACTTTTTATTTTGTAGATAAATGATAAATGATATTTGTGAGGTTTCGAAAATTTTACAGTACGAATTATTCACAGACGATACAAATTTATACTGTTCAGGAGATGAACATCTTAGCCGACAATATTGAAGAGCAAATGGTTAAACTAAAATTGTGGTTTGATGTAAATAAATAGAAGTTAGTTTATCCACAAACACTGTGAAAATTGAGAAGGAGTCTGAAATCTGATTTCTTGGGGTCATCTTAGATGAAAAGTTGACATGGAAAGCTCATATATTGCATGTGAAAAATAAGGTATCTAAATGCTTATTTATTTTGAACAAGGTTAAATACAGTTTCCCGTATAATACAATGAGAATGTTATATTGCTCAAATATTCTACCTTATTTCAAATGTTGTGCAGAAATATGGGGAAATACATATCACAGCAACATAATGCCTTTATTTATTTCACAGAAATAAGTAATTCGTATTATTTTCAAAGTAGGATATAGAGACCACACAAATCCACTCTTCATTAGGTCAGGATTTTTAAAGGGGAACATTATCACCAGACCTATGTAAGCGTCAATATATACCTTGATGTTGCAGAAATAAGACCATATATTTTTTTAACCGATTTCCGAAAGCTAAATGGGTGAATTTTGGCGAATTAAACGCCTTTCTATTATTTGCTCTCGGAGCGATGACGTCACAACGTGACGTCACATCGGGAAGCAATCCGCCATTTTCTCAAACACCGAGTCAAATCAGCTCTGTTATTTTCCGTTTTTTCGACTGTTTTCCGTACCTTGGAGACATCATGCCTCGTCGATGTGTTGTCGGAGGGTGTAACAACACAAACAGGGACGGATTCAAGTTGCACCAGTGGCCCAAAGATGCGAAAGTGGCAAGAAATTGGACGTTTGTTCCGCACACTTTACCGACGAAAGCTATGCTACGACAGAGATGGCAAGAATGTGTGGATATCCTGCGACACTCAAAGCAGATGCATTTTCAACGATAAAGTCAAAGAAATCTGCCGCCAGACCCCCAGAAAAAGAGAGCGGATGAGGGTATGTCTACAGAATATATTAATTGATGAAAACTGGGCTGTCTGCACTCTCAAAGTGCATGTTGTTGCCAAATGTATTTCATATGCTGTAAACCTAGTTCATAGTTGTTAGTTTCCTTTAATGCCAAACAAACACATACCAATCGTTGGTTAGAAGGCGATCGCCGAATTCGTCCTCGCTTTCTCCCGTGTTGCTGGCTGTCGTGTCGTTTTCGTCGGTTTCGCTTGCATACGGTTCAAACCGATATGGCTCAATAGCTTCAGTTTCTTCTTCAATTTGGTTTTCGCTACCTGCCTCCACACTACAACCATCCGTTTCAATACATGCGTAATCTGTTGAATCGCTTAAGCCGCTGAAATCCGAGTCTGAATCCGAGCTAATGTCGCTATAAACTTGCTGTTCTATCCGCCATGTTTGTTTGTATCGGCATCACTATGTGACGTCACAGGAAAATGGACGGGTGTATATAACGATGGTTAAAATCAGGCACTTTGAAGCTTTTTTTTAGGGATATTGCGTGATGGGTAAAATTTTGAAAAAAACTTCGAAAAATAAAATAAGCCACTGGGAACGGATTTTTAATGGTTTTAACCCTTCTGAAATTGTGATAATGTTCCCCTTTAAAACTAAAAGACATTGTAGAATTGCATACTCTATTAGTGATGTTCAAAGCTAGAAATAAAGTTCTTCCGAAGGACTTACAAAAGTTATTTGTGTTCACGTCTGAAGATGAGAACCACAGAAGGCCGTATGATTTTAAACATCCAAGAGTGCGAACAAATTTGAAACAAATGGGCTTGTCTGTTGCTGCTGTGAAAGCATGGAATTCTCTAAAGAAAGACTTAAAAAGTTGCAATAATATCTTTGAATTTAAAAAGAATTACCGTATTTTCGGATTATAAGTCGCAGTTTTTTTCAGTTTGCGACTTATAGTCAGGAGCGACTTATGTGTGAAATTATTAACACATTACCGTAAAATATCAAATATTATTATTTATCTCATTCGCGTAAGAAACGAAGCAAATGTCAGCAATCGTCACACACAAGTCAACCAATAAGAATTCGGCGGGGGCGGGTCATGGCAGAAGTGCATTGTGGGTAATGGGATGCTACATGCTACTATGTCTGTAGCTATTAAAATGGCTAATTTCAACATTGGTGGTAACTTATAAAAACTGAGAAGGGCTGAACAAAAATGGCACCGAAAAGGAAATCATATACTGCAGATTACAAGCTGGACGTAGTGAAATATGCAGCAGAAAACGGCGATCGAGTAGCAGAAAGAAAGGACGCTAGCGGCGCATACCAGAAGCGACAACGAGGAAAAAGATTTCATGGGATTTAGCGATTAGGAGTGACAGATTGTTTGGTAAACGTATAGCATGTTCTATATGTTATAGTTATTTGAATGACTCTTACCATAATATGTTACGTTAACATACCAGTTGGTTATTTATGCCTCATATAACGTACACTTATTCAGCCTGTTGTTCACTATTCTTTATTTATTTTAAATTGCCTTTCAAATGTCTATTCTTGGTGTTGGCTTTTATCAATTACATTTCCCCAAAAAATGCGACTTCTATATGTTTTTTTCCTTCTTTATTATGCATTTTCAGCAGGTGCGACTTATACTCCGGAGCGACTTATACTCCGAAAAATACGGTACAAAAAGAGACAACTGGAATTCTATCAAACTGATTTTTGATTTTGATTGGACATGTCATTGTGTGAAAATGCTTAAACGAAAATTAAAAAGTATGTTGGAGTTCGGGTGCTGGTGGAGGGAACAGTGATAAAGTCATCTAAAATAATTTATGTTAAAAAGGGGGCAGATAAATATAAGAATTGTATTCTTCCATCTGCTCCTTTTTGATCATGGAAATGTATAAGAAACAAAAAAAACAACGAAAGTGTCAAATGTACATGGCTTGTATATATGCATTTTCATGAAAGGAATAAAAAGAAATGATGATGGAAAATGATGATGATGATGACTATGTATATTTGTTTATTTTATTACACACATTATTTTATCTACTTTTTTTTTTATGTACAGTATCTTGATTTGATTATTATAATCTGTTACTTTTTGCTTGAATGTTGAGGCCTCCACCTATCTATTAAAAAAGAGAAATGACATTGTGTTTGTAGACATTTTTAGTGATCGTGGTTCTAATTCTCATGTGCTTTAATGTTGATTGTGCTGTCAGGTAGGACAAACTGACTTGTGTTTATAAAGGAAGCAGTTGAGAAGAAGTATGGAGGGTATATCAATTATTTTCTGAAGGGAGAGGGGAGGGAAGCTATGAATGAAAGAGCTACGGGGGCCAAAGGTGCCGCGTATAGCACCAACAGTTGTCAGCCTCACAATGAGCACGGCTGAAAAGCCAATCTCATATTGCAGCCTGAGAGGCTACCTCGCATTAACGGGCTGCCTTCCCATGGAAGCACTCAATGGGCAGAGGAAAAAAAAAGAAAAAGCAGTGTGACAACAAAGTGATGTCACCCCTCCACTGGGGCACTGAACCCTGACTGTGTACACTTCAAGGCCCATTTGCAATCACACAAAGCCAAAAACGGACCACGGTGGTGCGTGAGGGGAGACGCACAAACAATAATCGCACCAGTTGTCGGGTGTCTTTGTCCTTTTACACAACACAAGCGGGACCTGGGAGGTATTGTTTAGGAGAATAAGCGCGTGTGCCGTCTGCGAGATGATACGCACCACTTCCTCGTCGGACAGCTCCCGTCCCTGGATGCTGCTGCTGTCTCGCACGGCCTGTTGGTGCCTCTTGCCCTTGGTGTGGCTGAACAGGTGCACCTCTGAGGTGATCTGCAAACACAAACACAGTGGTCAGAGGTCACTGCCGAGGACACAATGGAGACCGAGGCAGGAAAGGGTCATCAGAGCCCCACGGGATGCTGGTGAAATTATATACCACTTGGTTTTTTTTTTGCCAATAGGACACGACCTGCCACTAGTCAACCTCTGAGGGAAAAGCAGAGAAAACTAAATAGGTTTGCTACACAAAAATATGGATTTAAATTTTCATTTATCATCGCAACAAGTGATTCAATGTACATAAAGTAAGGCCGTCAAATGAATAACATGATTGACCAAAATTCTCAAATGAATCATGATTACCGTATTTTTCAGGCTACAAGGCGCACTTAAAATCCTTTCGATTTCTCAAAAATCGACAGTGCGCCTTATAACTCGGTGCGCCTAATTCTGGTTGTGCTTACCAACCTCGAAGATATTTTATTTGGTACACGGTGAAATGATAAGTGTGACCAGTAGATGGCAGCCAGACATAAGAAAAATGTGTAGACTGCAATATGACTCAAGTAAACAACACAAACATTTTATATGTTCCATTGAAAATATAGAACATTACACACGGCACTCAAAAATCTATCAAAATGTTTTAGTACAACTTTGGTAAGCTATGAAGCCACACCGCTTGATGGATTGTACTGTGCTTCAACATAGGAGTATTATTATGGTGTGTGCATAAGGTAAGACATATTATCTGGCGTTTTGTTTCGCAATATTATGCAAAATAAACTTTTGTTACCTTCTGGTACCTGCTGATGTGTATTTGGGACCTGCATAAGTCTTGAAAAATTGCGCGAATCCGCCATTGTAGTCCATACCGACACCGTAGTCGATAAGCTTCTTCTTTTTCTCTATCTTCTTGTTATGGGACATTCATCCTCCGCTGTTGCCATTTCTAATATAAAGTAGTGTAAAGTTCTTACTTATATCTGTCAGTAAACTCGATATAGTTTACATTGAGTTTACATTATTCACCCAAAGAACTTTAGTTATTAGAGCGTTCCGGTCGGTTTTTCACGGGACACATTTCGAGCGTTGTTGCACTAGTGAGCCACGAATGAGGAGATGCTGCTCTGTTATTGATTGAAGTAAAGTCTGAATGTCATTAAAACAGTTAGCTCCATCTTTTGACACTTCTTCCACTCCCGTCCTTGCACGCTACACCGCTACAACAAAGATGACGGGGAGAAGACACTGTCGAAGGTGAGCCACGTAAATAAGACCGCCCACAAAACGGCACATCCTGAAGAGACTGTCAGAAAGTGACTTGAAGATGATGTGTAAAACATCATCTATGCAATATTTTGACTAAAGAACCACCATTACATGTTATGTAGATCACAAGGAAGTATTTTACATTTAGAAAAAAATCATAATATGACTCCTTTAATGCGCCCTATAATCCGGTGCGCCTTTTGTATGAAAATAGACCTGAATAGACCCGCTCATTGGCAGTGCGCCTTATAATCCGGTGCGCCCTATGGTCGGAAAAATCCGGTAATTTTGTTTTGTCTGCTTCTAGCTATTTCTATTTTGTGCCTTATTTAGTTAGCTCTTTGCATGGCTCCCCCCTTTGTGACTTTTTTGTCCCTTCTGCGTTGTGTGAGCAGATTATTCATTATTAAAGACTTTATTGATCTTACAAGCAGCCATGTCCTTGCATGCTGGGGTAAGTCAAACCAAGTCATAGCAGGACGTGACAGTTCTTCTTTCATAACAGAGAGGTATGTCTTACCATGATGCGGATTGGCTACAGTACAAACATTTTCACACAATTATATAGTTTGTTTCGAAAGCCCTATAGGGTTGTCCCGATACCAATATTTTGGTACAGGTACCAACATTTATTTAGATACTTTTCTAAATAAAGGGAACCACAAAAAATGGCATTATTGGCTTTATTTAAAAAAAAAAAAATCTTAGGGTACATTAAACATATGTTTATTATTGCAATTTAGTCCTTAAATAAAATAGTGAACATACTAGACAACTTGTCTTTTAGTAGTAAGTAAACAAAGGCTCCTAATTAGTCTGCTTACATATGCAGTAACATATTGTGTCATTTATGTAGTATTTTGTCAAAATTATGAAGGTGTAGTTCAAGTGGTAGAAAATGAATTATTAATCTACTTGTTCATTTACTGTTAATATCTGATTATTTTCTGTTTCAACATGTTCTATCTACACTTCTGTTAAAATGTGATAATCACTTATTATTCTCTTGTTTGGATACTTTACATTAGTTTTGGATGATACCACAAATTTGGGTATCGATCTGATACCAAGTAGTTACAGGATCATACAATGGTCATAATTTAAGTCCTCATGAATGCTTTTTTAAACATAATATAAATTTAAAAAATACTAGAAAAGATTTTGTCAAGCTAAAAAAATATCGATGTAATCATAGTAGTATCGACTAGATACGCTCCTTTACTTGGTATCATTACAGTGGATGTCAGGTGTTGATCCATCCATGGCGTTCGTTTACATTGTGACGCCGGTGAGCTACTGTATCCTCCTATGGTGTGTAGAGAAGCTAAAAAAATATCGATGTAATCATAGTAGTATCGACTAGATACGCTCCTTTACTTGGTATCGTTACAGTGGATGTCAGGTGTAGATCCACCTATGGCGTTTGTTTACATTGTGGCGCCGGTGAGCTATTGTATCCTCTTATGGTGTGTAGTGAAGCATGTTTAGCTATTCCTCGTCCTGCAGTGATAATGCTACTTGTAAGAAACTTACTTTATTTGTCACCATGGAGACCAGGATTAGTGATTTAGAAGTAGCTAAAACACTGCCGACTGCGGATGGACATTAGCTGCCAACTAGCTAGCCATGTCTTAAAGCACCTCTTCCTGAGAGTGTTTCAGTGTTATAACTTCACCTTATCTTTACTTTTCAAGCCAAAATGCGTCCGTTCTCCCTTTTCTGTCTGCACACTGTGTCTGCTTGTAAGTACTCCGTGTGTGCGCACTGCCGAACATGCTCCTCTGCTCGTAAAACCTGCAATGTCATGATGTGACGATGACGCGCCATTATGCCTGCTAAAAAAAGGGAGGGGCCGGGGGGACCGGTACTTTTTAGAGGCGATATTGTACCGAATATGATTCATTAGTATGGCGGTACTATACTAGTACCAATATACTGTACAACCTTAATATAAAGTAAAGACAAACTGTGACTTAAATTGAATATTGAACAAAGCAATGATAGTGTTCTTTGTTTCTAGTAAAGAAGACTGGGGTCTATCTACACTTACAAGTAAAGTCTGACGAATGGCTAGACTAAAGAGCAGGTGTACCAGTCTGTGGACTACACTTTGGTTTATGATACTTTGTGTCTTTAGTCATTAAATTGAGTGCTTTTTCCTGTTGACTCTCTCATGATCCCTTGTGTCAGATGTTACACAAAGGTCATTCGTCAGTTCAACAAAATTCACTCTAAGCCCTTTGTTTAGTTGGCGCTGGTTTCGCATGTCAAGATGCTCCATGATTGTTGCCATGGTAGCCAGCCAAGCTTCTTCACATATTAAATGTGGTTGTATGAAACTTGAGAGAAAAGGTTCCAATACAAGGATAATTAAAGATACAGGTTGTAAATAAAAAGGTTGTGTTTACTCAAAGTTCAATGCACCTACCACAACGCCGCAAAGTGAGCACTGCTTCTTGCGTTCGTATGGCGTCAGCTTGGGGGCGTAGTCTGTGTTTGCGTGCCGGCCGCTGCTGAGCTCAGCCGCCTTCTCCTTCCTCTGCTCGATTTGCTCCATATGCCTGCGGCTGCTCTCGTCGTGCTGTGGAAATGCAAACACAAAGTGAGGGGTCGTATGAGAAACGGGGAGGCTTGTGGTGTCTTTTGTGGAAGGGTAGAAAGAAACTTACCTTCATTTGGATTTTCTTCTGCAACTCTTCCATGGCCTCCTGCTGGGCTGCACTCAGCGCCGCCAGACGCTCCTCTCGGTCTCTTCAGACACAACCCGGAAAATATGTGTACATTAGGGTTGTCTCGATACCAACATTTTGGTACCGGTACCAAAATGTATTTACCGTATTTTCCGCACTATAAGGCGCACCTAAAAACCACAAATTTTCTCAAAAGCTGACAGTGCGCCTTATAACCCGGTGCGCTTTATATATGGATTAATATTACGATTCATTTTCATAAAGTTTCGATCTCGCAACTACGGTAAACAGCCGCCATCTTTTTTCCCGGTAGAACAGGAAGCGCTTCTTCTTCTACGCAAGCAACCGCCAAGGTAAGCACCCGCCCCCATAGAACAGGAAGCGCTTCTTCTTCTACTGTAAGCAACCACCCGCCCGCGTAGAAGAAGAAAAAGCGCGCGGATATTACCGTACATTTCATTTCCTTTGTGTGTTTACATCTGTAAAGACCACAAAATGGCTCCTACTAAGCGACCGGGATCCGGTTCATGAAAAGACGCAATCTCTCCATCCGCACACGGATTACTATTTCACAGCAACTGATATTCCTGTGAACCGCACTGTGGATACAACGGGAGCACGTACGGTGAATATTCGCACCACAGGGAATGAGAAGTCATCCTTCACTGTGGTTCTAGCTTGCCATGCTAATGGCCAGAAACTTCCACCCATGGTGATATTCAAAAGGAAGACCTTGCCAAAAGAGACCTTTCCAGCCGGCGTCATCATAAAAGCTAACTCGAAGGGATGGATGAAGAAAAGATGAGCGAGTGGTTAAGGTAAGTTTAAGTTTACGCGAAGAGGCCGGGTGGCTTTTTTTACGCAGCTCCGTCCATGTTGATATACGATTCCATGCGCGCCCACATCACGCTGGTTTTAATATATTATTAAAGTTTGACTGACCTATTTGACTGTTTTTTTGACATTCCTTTAGCGCAGTTAGATGCGGCTTACAACACGGGGCGGCTTATAGGTGGACAAAGTTTTGAAATATGCCGTTCATTGAAGGCGCGGCTTATAACCCAGGGCGCCTTATGGTGCGGAAAATACGGTAGATACTTTTCTAAATAAAGGTGTAGCTGCTGACAGAAGCACATTGTATATATTTTATATAATTTCATAGTTGGTTAGAATAAATAAATACAATGTATAAATATAAGTTCATATTTACATATAATGTGATTAAAAATGTATTTCCTTTGGTTAATTCATGCAAGTATATGTTAACTTAATTTTTTGTTGCAAAACCCATGTGAATTGGAGGGGAACATCTTTTTTGTTCTGGTTTAGTCACATTGTTGGGGGGACAATTAATATGTGACGGAATAAGGGAAGCAGCAAGCATTTGATGGAAGATGTTAATGGAGTCTCGGCTTGAAAATAAACTTTATTCCCTATGAGTTTGTGAGGCCAATGAGGTATGATTCTTTCTGATAATGTATGTGAAATCAATGTGCTTTCTTTTATTTGATGTCAGACTAATTGTAAGTTCCGTTTTTTCTTATTTATTAGTTCTGACGGCATTATTTTGGCATCGTTTTGGCATTGTTGTTAACGAGAAGAAGGCGTGGCTGAAATAAATGTCTGTGTGAGAAAAACTAACAACTTGAGCCTTGATTAAGACCTCGGAGGGAGTAACAAAAGGGGACCACAATTTGTTTTATTATTGGCTTTAACAAAAATTCTTAGGGTACATTAAACATATGTTTTTTTATTGCAATTTAGTCCTTGAATAAAATAGTGAACATACAAGACAACTTGTCTTTTAGTAGTAAGTAAACAAACAAAGACTCCTAATTAGTCTGCTGACGTATGCAGTAACATATTGTGTCATTTATCTACCGGTACCTATTATTTTGTCTACATTATGAGGGACAAACTGTAAAAATTAATTATTAATCTACTTGTTCATTTACTGTTAATATCTGTTTATTTTCTGTTTTAACATGTTCCATCTACACTTCTGTTAAAATGTTCTCTTCTTTGATACTTTACATTAGTTTTGGATGACACCACAAATTTAGGTATCGATCCGATACCAAGTACTTACAGGATCATACATTGGTCATAATTTAAGTTCTCATGTGTCCAGGGACATACACTATATTGCAAAAACTATTTGGTCACCTCCCTTGACTCACATATGAACTTGGAGTGCCATCCCATTCCTAACCCATAGGGTTCTATATGATGTGGGTCCACCTTTTGCAGCTATCACAGCTTCAATTCTTCTGGGAAGGCTGTCCACAAGGTTGCGGAGTGTGTTTATAAGAATTTTCCACCATTCTTCCAAAAGCGCATTGGTGAGGTCACACACTGATGTTGGTGGAGAAGGCCTGGCTCTCAGTCTCCGTTCTAATTCATCCCAAAGGTGTTCTATCGGGTTCAGGTCAGGACTCTGTGCAGGCCAGTCAAGTCCATCCACACCAGACTCTGTCATCCATGTCTTTATGGACCTCGCTTTGTGCACTGGTGCACAGTCATGTTGGAAGAGGAAGAGGCCCGCTCCAAACTGTTCCCACAAGGTTGGGAGCATGGAATTGTCCAAAATGTTTTGGTATCCTGGAGCATTCAAAGTTCCTTTTACTGGAACTAAGGGGCCAAGCCCAACTCCTGAAAAACAACCCCACACCATAATTCCTCCTCCACCAAATTTCACACTTGGCACAATGCAGTCCGAAACGTAGCGTTCTCCTGGCAACCTCCAAACCCAGACTGGTCCATCAGATTGCCAGATGGAAAAGTGTAATTCATCAGTCCAGAGAACGCGTCTCCACTGCTCTAGAGTCCAGTGGCGACGTGCTTTACACCACTGCCTCCCACGCTTTGCATTGGACTTGGTGATGTATGGCTTAGATGCAGCTGCACGGCCATGGAAAGCCATTCCATGAAGCTCTCTGTGTACTGTACGTGGGCTAAATGGAAGGTCACGTGAAGTTTGGAGCTCTGTAGCCACTGACTGTGCAGAAAGTCAGCAAACTCTTTGGACTATGCGCTCCAGCATCCGCTGACCCCTCTCTGTCAGTTTAAGTGGCTGAGTTGCTGTTGTTCCCAAACTTTTCAATTTTTTTATAATAAAGCCGAAGGTTTTGGAATATTTAGGAGCGAGGAAATTTCACGACTGGATTTGTTGCACAGGTGGCATCCCATGACAGTTCCATGCTGGAAATCACTGTGAACTTAATTTATTTGCCACCAGGGAGGCGAGGATTAGTGGTTTAGAAGTAGCTAAAACACTGCCGATTGCGGATGGACATTAGCCGCTAGCTAGCTAGCCATGTCTTAAAGCACCTCTTCCTGAGGGTGTTTCAGTGTTATAACTTCACCTTTACCTTTAGTTTTTAAGCCAAAATGCATCCATTCTCCCTTTTCTGTCTACACACTGTGTCTGCTTGTAAGTACTCTGTGTGCGCGCGCTGCCGAACATGCTCCTATGCTCGTAACACCAGCAATGTGACGACGACGCGCTGTCATGCCTGTAAAACAAAAATGTGGCGAACTGGTACTTTTCAAACGGAGTATTGTACCGTTTTTGATTCATTAATACCGCGATATTATACTAGTACCGGTATGCCGTACACGATTAGTGTACATGTGATATAAATGCATGTGGTGTTATGCTAGGTAAAACTACTAACCTGGCTCTCTCCCTTGCTGCATCTTCTCTTGCTTTCTCTTTTTCCTGCCGCTGCTGTTCGATTCGAGCCTCTTGCTCCTTGCGCCGCATCAAAAGCTCCTCCAAACGTGCCTGACGCTCTGCTTCAAGTGCTCGCTTGCGTTCCTGCCAAAGGTAAGAAGTAGAGTGACTTGCATTAGGGTAAATCAAAATCAAACGATATGTAAAGAAACAGTTTTTGCCTGCACCTGCACAGCTTCATCCCTCGCCTGCTTCTCCTCCTGTCTCCTCTGCCTCTCCTCTTGAAGCTCATTGAGGCGTTGCTCATATTCATTTAACTTCGCCAAGGCGTCATGTCTCTTGTTCTGTGCTTCTAGAGTGTTGATGAATGCTATTTCGTTGACCTAGGTGGAACATGAGATGAAAAAGTACACAAATACAATGTCAGGGAAATGTGGAGGTGTGCCTGTTTGAATTGTACAAAACCCAAAAGCAGCAAAGTTGTCACGTTGTGTAAATGGTAAATAAAAAGAGAATACAATGATTTGCTAATCCTTTTCAACTTACATTCAATTGAATAGACCGCAAAGACAAGATATTTCATGTTCACACTGAGAAACTTTATATTTTTTTTGCAAATAATCATGAACTTAGAATTTTATGACAGCAACACATTGCAAAAAAATTGTCACTGGGGCATTTTTACCACTGTGTTACATGGCCTTTCCTTTTAACAACACTCAGTAAAGGTTTGGGAACTGAGGAGACACATTTTTGAAGTGGAATTCTTTCCCACTCTTGCTTGATATACAGCTTAAGTTGTTCAACAGTCCAGGGTCTCTGTTGTCATATTTTAGGCTTCATAATGCACCACACATTTTCAATGGGAGACAGGTCTGGACTACAGGCAGGCCAGTCTAGTACCTGCACTCTTTCACTAACACGTGGCTTGGCATTGTCTTGCTGAAATAAGCAGGGGCGTCCATGATAACATTGCTTGGATGGCAACATATGTTGCTCCAAAACCTGTATGTACCTTTCAGCATTAATGGTGCCTTCACAGATGTGTAAGTTACCCATGCCTTGGGCACTAATACACCCCCATACCATCACAGATGCTGCCTTTTACACTTTGCGCCTGTAACAATCCGGATGGTTTTTCTCCTCTTTGTTCTGGAGGACACGACGTCCACTGTTTCCAAAAACAATTTGAAATGTGGACTCGTCAGACCACAGAACACTTTCCCACTTTGTATCAGTCCATCTTAGATGAGCTCGGGCCCAGCGAAGCCGGCGGCGTTTCTGGGTGTTGTTGATAAATGACTTTGGTTTTGCATAATAAGAGTTTTAACTTGCACTTAGAGATGTAGTAACCAACTGTAGTTACTGACAGTGGTTTTCTGAAGTGTTCCTGAGCCCATGTGGTGATATCCTTTACACACTGACGTCGCTTTTTGACGCAGTACCTCCTGAGGGATCCAAGGTCCGTAATATCATCGCTTACGTGCAGTGATTTCGCCAGATTCTGAAACTTTTGATGATATTACAGACCGTAGATGGTGAAATCCCTAAATTCCTTGCAATATCTGGTTGGGAAATGTTGTTCTTAAACTGTTGGGACAATTTTCTCAGGCATTTGTTGACAAAGTGGTGACCCTCGCCCCATCATTGTTTGTGAATGACTGAGCATTTCATGGAAGCTGCTTCTATACCCAATCATGGCACCCACCTGTTCCCAATTAGCCTGTTCACCTGTGGGATGTTCCAAATAAGTCTTTGATGAGCATTCCTCAACTTTCTCAGTCCTTTTGCCAGATTTTTTGAAACATGTTGCAGGCATCAAATTCAAAATGAGCTAATATTTACAAAAAATAAAGTTTTCCAGTGTGAACATGAAATATCTTGTCTTTGCAGTCTATTCAATTGAATATAAGTTGAAAAGGATTTGCAAATCATTGTATTCTCTTTTTATTTACCATTTACACAACGTGACAACTTCACTGCTTTTGGCTTTTGTATAAAAACAAACTGTCCTGACTCCTTACCTTGGCCTCTTCCTCCTGAGCCTTCTTCACAATGGCTTGGAGTTGCAGCTCTCTCTTGAACTCGGCATGCAACAGCTTCTCCTCCATCATCCTCCTGCGTTGCTCCAACAGCTCCTCCTTCCATTTCCTCACCTCTTTTTCCTGCAGAAATGAAGCATTGCATACCAAAATAATTTACAGGAGATTCTGCTGCTGCTGCTAAATCGCCCAATTTCTCTTCTTTCCAGTTTGTATATAGGGATGAATGCCAATATATCCTAAGTAGGTGTGTGGTTTATGACATACTCGCCAATGCGTGGTGAACAGAAACAAAGTTTAGAAAGTTGACTTTGGCAAGAGTTCATCTATCCATGCAGCCAGGAGATTATACCATTTAGTGATTGTATCGGGCCATGTACTGACAGAACCTCTTGTTAGGAGCCAGTCTGGGCTACGCTGGCACCGAGTCCCTTTAGTGGGGGCTATCATTCCATCAACATCTTTTTACTCACCCTTTCCAAAAGTTTCTGCAGTTTGAGCGTCTTTTCCTCCCTTAGTTTGTCTCGCAGTTGCTGCGCCTTCAGCTGTTTCTCCTCATGTTTTTTCTTTGACTCTGCAATGGTCCTGTGTGACGTAAGAAAGTATGTAAGTATGACCATATAGCATTCTTCTTTTTAGGTTGGCTTCTAAAGTCGTCACATGTAGCTCGGGGCTGCTTTGTGGCCTGTTGAGGCACTTTGAGTGGGGGGTCGGACGCAATAAATTGGCCTTTGGCTCTCTGGCAGGCGGGTTAAATGCTTGTCAAAATAAGGTGAAGGGCCTGCAAATGAGCTAGGGCTGGACGATTATGGCAACAATAATAATCACCATTATTGTGTGAATGCTCCATGCATTGTCTACACCAAAATTCATCTATTTTTTCTTCTCCAAATTTTGGCGCGCTCTACCTTCCGTATTTTTCATCCAATGTTCCAACTTCAAACTGTTCAGCCTAATCGGGAATCGCAGGCTTTCCCTTGACAAATTCCAAAAATTCCCCAGAATTTTTTTCCCCATTCAAAATTAATTGGACATTTTTCAAACTTCCACCATTTCCACATTTTTCAACCGATTCAAACCGTTCCACCTGCAACATATTCCACTCATCCTGGAAATTCAAACTATCATGTTTCAAAGTTAAAAATTCCCAGAAATCCCGTTTTTTCAAACCCTTTTTTCTGGCGACTACCGTATTTTCCGGAGTATAAGTCGCTCCGGAGTATAAGTCGCACAGGCCGAAAATGCATAATAAAGAAGGAAAAAAACATATATAAGTCGCACTGGAGTATAAGTCGCATTTTTTGGGGGAATTTATTTGATAAAACCCAACACCAAGAATAGACATTTGAAAGGCAATTTAAAATAAATCAAGAATACTGAACAACAGGCTGAATAAGTGTACGTTATATGAGGCATAAATAACCAACTGGTATGTTAACGTAACATATTATGGAAAGAGTCATTCAAATAACTATAACATATGACATGCTATATGTTTACCAAACAATCTGTCACTCCTAATCGCTAAATCCCATGAAATCTTATACGTCTAGTCTCTTACGTGAATGACATCAATAATATTATTTGATAATTTACGGTAATGTGTTAATAATTTCACACATAAGTCGCTCCTGAGTATAAGTCGCACCCCTGGCCAAACTATGAAAAAAAACTGCGACTGAAATTCCAGGAATTCCATAATACCATACCTGCCAACTTTTGAAATCAGAAAAACCTAGTAGCCAGGGTCCAGGGGCCGCAGGCCCCGATAGGTCCAGGACAAAGTCCTGGTGGGGGGTTCAGGGCGGCGAAGCCCCCCGACGCAAAATGATTGATTGCATTCAGACAGGTTAAAATGTTGCTAAAACCATCACTTTTGTATCAGTCACAGTGACTTTTCAAAACAAAAATATTACAGCAAAAATCATATGGGTTGATTGACATGTTTATTCTGTAAGCTAACTTCAATAGTTTGAAATTATTTTGACAGTTAATGCCAGTTATCCTGTCAACCTTTCACAAGACTTCAATTTGTTAATTGAAAGTATAAACACTTTTTACAGTAAACAAATGGTAAAACAGTACTAAACAATTCCATTAAAAAAAAGATTGGTGTCATTATTAACTTTCTGTCCAAGCTTGTATAATCTACTGCCTTGTTCAATTGTAAAAAATATTCTGTGCCTAAAATTCACATTTCTATCACAATTATCATACTGTAAACATGGTAAGCTAACTTCATTAAAATTAATAGTCCTGTCAATAGCATGGAATTACAATTCAAATGTAGTTTTTTTGTAAGCCTTTCAAAAGAATTCAAAATATGAAAAATTAATGAAAATGAATTTAAGCCATCAGACACTTGAAAAGTGGCACATCACATCTCTAATGTAATCATTTGAACTTTTCAACAGAAATAGCACTGCAAAAATATTAAGGACATACTTCTGTATTTTGGTAGTTATGCTGTCAACATTTAACAAGATTTCTTCAACTTGGACTTGAAAGCATAAATAGTATAAACACTTTTAACAGTATAACAGTACTAAACAATTCCAATAGATAACATTGGTGTCATTACCTTTTTGTGGCTAAAATCCAAATTTACCAACGGCATTAGACTTGTGTTTTTTTGTCCCAACGTGGTCTTTTACATCGCTAATTCCTCCGTGTCCGATCGAAAAATCTTGTCTGCACAAGGTGCAATTCGCGTAGTTTTCACCCTTTTTGGAACGGATAATTATTCCCGGATAGGCTTTTGAATATTCTTCACGGAATGACTGCAGTTTTCTTTTCGGTTTAAGACTCGTTTGCGATTTTTCTCCGGCTGATTCCATGATCGTTCGCTCGTTTGGAAACAATGGGCAACAGGTGCCTCGTGCTTGGCAGCGGTGCTATAAATAGCCTCGCGCATGGCATTCGGAATGGCACGATAGGAAGTTACGGGAAGCAGTGTCGATTGTCATTGTTGTTACGCGATTTCGTGAATAAAACTTTAAAAAAAAAAATTTTTTTTAATGAATGAAAAACAGTATTTTTTATCACTGCAACCGTAACCCGGAATAGGTTGATGAAAACCGTACTAATTACGGGAAAACCGGAGTAGTTGGCAGGTATGTAATACCATTTCTCAATACAAATGTTTACTATTTCAACATTTCTCGACCGATTTGAAAAATTCCAACACCAACCATTTCAACTCATTCAGAACATTCAAATTCTTTATAATTTTCAAAAAAATCCTGCTTTTCCCAACATTTCCAGGGAGTTCTCATTGAAATGAATGGGACATTTTTCCAAGTTGCACAATTCCCACATTTTTTTACCTATTCAAACCATTCTAACCTCAACACATTCCACTCATTCTGGACATTCAAACTAACAATTTCCCAAGTTCCAAACTAAATTCCTGTTTTCTTGGAAATTCTAACTCTTCAACGTTCAAACCATTCCAACATTCAAACTATTCTTACGTTCATACTACATTCTGTCAGCATTTCAGTTCAACTTCAGCATTGGAGCATTCACACGCAATTCCTACAGGAATTGCCTCATCTAGTTTTTATTGGTATTGAAAACATGAGTATTTATTGTACCACCAAAACTGAAATTGAAATAGTTTTAAAAAACCTGGATATAATTTAGTAAGTAAATAAACCACAACAAGTAAAATAAAAGCAGTAGCAATAATACATCTAAACAATAGCAATATGAAAACAATAAAATTCAGTTTTCCAGTTTGTTTTTAATTCTGTTTTTTTTATCTTTTACACTTATTTTACCACCATAAAGAGCGTGGTTTTTGAGTCAAATAGAATTTCATAAAATGTTAATTAAATGCAAAAATCTTCACATTTATTGGTGTATACATCTTTGAACAATTTTAACCAATGTTTTTAAGTCAAAGCATAATAAATGTGTAAATGTATCAATATGTGCTTTAAGTACATTATACTTGTGTAAGGTAGTTTTTTGAAACCTTTATTTTGTTAGTGCAGTCAGACTGGATGTGGTGCACCTCACTATTATTATAAAGGGGGGGGGGAGTGTGCTGTGCTGAGTAAAGAGGCGACTTGAGGCTGTACAACAAATAATAGCAAGCCTCTCATGCCCCACAAAAAAACCCGGATTGTCACTTTCACCCGCTCGGCTCCCTGGTACACGGACCAGCTCAGGGTCATGAAAAGGTCGTGCCGTGCCCTGGATTGTGCGAGAAAAACATCTAGCTCGACGGTGCATAAGTCGGCCTTCCGGGAACATCAACATTCATAAGCAAAAGCTCTTTCAATAAGCAGGTGCGTCTACTATTCATCAATTACCAACAATAACACAGGAATTTCTAAAAAAAAATACTTTCCACTGTAAACCATCCCCTTTAACCACAATTACCCTCATATCCATACTTGCCAACCTTGAGACCTCCGATATCGGGAGGTGGGGCGGCGTAGTTAAGAGGGGAGGAGTCAAGTATTTCATATATATGTATATATAATGTATATATATATATATAAAATAAATACTTGACTTTCAGTGAATTATATATATATATATATTTATTTTACTATATATATATATATATATATATATATATATATATATATATATATATATATATATATATATATAAAAATAAGAGAAATACTTGAATTTCAGTGTTCATTTATTTACACATATACACACACACAACACTCATCTACTCATTGTTGAGTTAAGGGTTGAATTGTCCATCCTTGTTCTATTCTCTGTCACAATTTTTCTAACCATGCTGAACACCCTCTCTGATGATGCGTTCTGCTTCGTCTCCTTGTTGTGTGCGCAGTTGTGCACTGCACTCTCTAAAAGCCCTAGATGTTATAGTCACATATGCATGTACAGTAGATGGCAGTATTGTCCTGTTTAAGAGTGTCACAACATAGCTGTTTACGGCAGACAAACTGCTTTACGGTAGACGAAAACGTGACTGCTGTTGTGTGTTGTTACCGCGCTGGGAGGACATTAATGAAACTGCCTAACAATAAACCCACATAAGAAACCAAGAACTCGCCCTCGATCATTCTACACTTATAACGTGATTGGGCAGGCACGCTGTTTATATTGTGGGAAAGCGGACGTGAAAACAGGCTGTCGACACGTCACTCAGGTCTGCCTGAATTTCGGGAGATTTACGGGAGGAAATTTGTCCCGGGAGGTTTTCGGGAGAGGCGCTGAATTTCGGGAGTCTCCCGGAAAATCCGGGATGGTTGGCAAGTATGCTCATATCACAAACTGCTATCTTTTCCTTGACTATTTTACATCCAAAATTGACAATATCCGCTCGTCTCTCACATCTCTGCACAGCTTCAGCACCCGCAACGCAGCAGGAGGTCGAGAAGATGATCCGTACTTCAAAGCCACCCACTTGCTCCCTAGATCCCATTCCCTCTCTGCTCAAAAGTCACAACCAATGAATGATGGAACCCTCTCCCACAGTCCCCACTGCTCTTATCAAACCCCTTCTGAAAAAACCCAACCCTTGATCCCAAACAACTTTCAAATGACAGACCAATCTCTAACCTCTCATTCATATCGAAAACTCTCGAAAAAGTCATCTCCTCTCAGCTCCGCAATCATCTCAAAACTAACAGTCTATATGAAAAATTCCAATCTAGTTTCCGTACCTTCCCCAGCACAGAAACAGTTCTCATCAGAGTAACCAGCGATGTCTTCCGACTCCGGTTCCACATTCTTCTCCACCTCTCTGCTGCGTTGGGACACTATGGACCACCACATCCTCCTACACCGTCTCCAGCACTTCACCGGCCATTCCGACACTGCCCTTTACCGGTTCCGTTCCTACTGTCCTCACACCGTCACCTGTGAGTCCCCCAGGGCTCCGTTCTCAGTCCAACCCTCTTCATCATCTACAGCAGGGGTGCTCATTACGTCGATCGCGAGCTACCGGTCGATCTCGGAGGGTGTGTCAGTCAATCACCAGCCAGGCATTAAAAAAATAGTCCTAAAAATGAGCGATCATAAATCTTCACTATGACGTCACTTTCGTCACTTGATTGACATTCACGGCACCCGAGGGTCTTCTGAGATGACGCTGGCTGCTGCCAGCTCATTAAAATTACCGACTGGAAGGCGAGAAACACTTTATTTCAACAGACTCTGGTGCTGTACCTGTCGTCAAAACTCCAAAGACCGACTGCACAGTTGCACAGTTGCGTTAACAAAATAAGAGTCTCAGAAAGCTGGCGTGCACAAGCTAGCAAGCTACGGAGTTTGCCGACAATGTATTTCTTGTAAAGTGTATACAAAGGAGTATGGAAGCTGGACAAATAAGATGCCAAAAACCAACCACTTTCATGTGGTATTGGACAGAAAGGAGGACTTCTTTTCGCCTCCATTCGAAAATGCGGATGTTATCAGCACTACTGTCTGATTCCAATCAATGCAAGTCATCAGAATCAGGTAATACACCAACTTATATTCTTGTCTTCATGAAAGAAAGGAATCTATATGTGTTAAACATGCTTGTATTATCTTTAAACACCTTTAACTTATTAACAATATTAACTATATGTGTTAAACATGCTTGTATTATCTTTAAACACCTTTAACTTGTTAACAATATTAATTATATGTATTAAACATTCTTGTATTATCATTAAACACCTTTAACTTGTTTACAATATTAACTATATGTGTTAAACATGCTTGCATTATCATTAAACACCTTTAATTTGTTAACAAAAACATATATTTCATAAATAAGTACATATAAATTATATATATGAATGAGGTAGATCCCCACGACTTGATCAATTGAAAAGTAGCTCGCCTGCAGAAAAAGTGTGAGCACCCCTGATCTACATGCTGCCCCTCGTCAGCAGCCTGGAATTAATGTCCACTGCTAACATCAAAGTGTTAACTTTTGTGTGTGTGCTAATTTTACGCTTTTTTGTCTAATTCCGCAGCCATACACCTTACAGTCATATCACTTGGTATTTGAAACATGCTAACTGTATGCATGTTTACGTTAGCATGCTAGCATGCGAACATTAAAGTGCTAGCTTTTTGAGCTAATTTTGCAACCGTTTACCCTAGAGTCATATAACTTTATATGTGACACTTGTTAACAGCTAGCATGCTAATGTTAGCATGCTAGCATACTAACATTGAGACAATTGAGGGACAGCGGAGCTCATAGTCCAACAGACTCCTTCAGCTTCGTTCCCACAGTGTTCGATTCAATCAGTATGTATTATATACTGTATTTATAATATGAAAATATTACATATATGTTATGATTTATATTGCTACTATGGTACATTTTTAGTTTACTTTATACCTGCATTACCCTTTCCATCCTTTGTAACTGAGCTACTGTGTGGAACAATTTCCCTTGTGGATCAATAAAGTTTGTCTAAGTATATCCCAAACTTCTAGTAGACATGCTCTTTTTTTCACTTATTCGCTCCTCAAGTGTTTACAAGCATGTTGCGCAGCCCATTAATCGTTTTTTTTTTATATTTTCATAATCGTGAGAAAAATTTAATTTAAAATGTGATGTGTCCAGCCCTAAAATGGATAGATGGTAAAGAATGTGCGGTCGCAGTATTCATGCACTTAACAAAAGCATTTGACACAATTAATCATGATATTTTAATACGAATATTAGAACAATATGGCATCAAAGGTTTGGTATTGAATTGGGTAAGAAGCTATTTAACCAACAGGAAGCAATATGTGAAGATGGGTGAAAATATGTCAACGCGGCTAGATATATCCTGTGGTGTACCCCAGGGATCAATACTGGGACCAAGATTGTTTAATCTTTATATAAACAACATTTGTAAAGTTACAAAGGACTTAAAGTTAGTTTTATTTGCAGACGACACAACTGCTTTCTGTTCAGGAGAGAACACACAGAAGATAATACAAATAATAACAGAAGAAATTAACACATTAAAAAGGTGGTTTGACAAAAACAGACTCTCTTTGAATCTCAGTAAAACTAAAATAATGCTATTTGGTAACAGTAGAAGGGAAAGTCAAACACATATACAAATAGACGGAGTAGACATCGAAAGGGTAAAAGAAACCAGATTTTTGGGAGTATTAATAGATGATCAAATGAACTGGAAATCTCATATACAAAACATACAACATAAGGTGGCAAAAAACATTTCAATAATGAATAAAGCAAAATACGTCCTGGGCCAAAAATCACTTCATATTCTCTACTGCTCGCTAGTGTTACCATATCTGAGTTATTGTGCAGAAATATGGGGAAGAAACTACAAATGTGCGCTACATTCGCTAACCATGTTACAAAAAAGATCAGTTAGAATAATACATAATGTTGGATATAGAGAACATACAAACCCTTTATTTATTGAGTCAAAAATATTAAAGTTCGGTGATTTAGTAAAATTGCAAACAGCTAAAATGATGTACAAAGCAAACTATAACCTGCTACCAAAGAATGTACAACAATTCTTCTCAACTAAAGAGGAGAAATATAACCTTAGAGGAAAAAATAATTTAAAACATTTATATGCACGTACAACACTTAGAACTTTTAACATATCAGTATGTGGAATTAAATTATGGAATGGATTAAGTAAAGAAGTTAAAAATTGTACTCATATGATCCAGTTCAAGAGGTTGTTCAAAATAATAGTGCTAACAAAGTACAAAGAAGAATAATTATGAGAAATATTTCCAACCTTATTGGAAATAAGATATTTTTCATCTCAGTATGTTAATAATGACTGAATTAATTAATTAAATATTACAAAAGTGTTGTGTATACTAATTCATAGATGTTATTTTATTATATAAAAAGGTCAGTAAACGATTCTATATATTTGTAAACGCTTTGAAGTGGGAAAGGGGTAGGATTAAATAAGCTTTGCTTCTTCCTACTCCTTTTCGGGCATGATGTAAAATGAAATTATATGAAATTGTGTGATGTATTATACTGTAAGTGTGTTCATGTTCAAAATAAACTAAAGAAAGAAAGAAAAGAAAATGAGCACATTAGTCGCCCGTCAACAAGGCCCTAAAGTCATAGTTAAGCTGGCTGTGACAAGTCCATACAATGACAAAGTCTACTGTACCTTTTGCGAGATGGCGAAGACAATTTTTCATGCATGTGGATTCCATGTCCGGGAGGTCGAGCAGGTTCTTCCTCCACCATGTCGCCCCATGAGGTACTCTGACGCCATGCTTCTCTCGCTATGAAAAGGAGAATACATTTCTGAAGCATTTGAAACCGAAACTCCTTTAAAGTTGGAAAATCATACCATCATAGTCTGCTAGTATCTCACTCCACTCCATATTGGGTCCACATCCTCCATTGGCAATGCTAGGCTGTAGGTTAGATTTATAAAAGGTAAACAAAGAATAAAGACACATCTTTAAAGAGTCAAATGTCTCTAACCGGGAAGTCATTGTCATTATCCGTGTCTAGATCGTTGTTCTCTGCTTGTATCTCTCGAGTCAACTGCTCTTCCTCTGCTATGGCACTGGCGATGGCTTCCTCGTTGGCCTTCTCTAGTCGGTCAGCCAGCTCCTCTTTCTTGGCCAGGACCTCTGCAATGGACTGAGGCTGGACACAAGACGCAAAGGTCACCTCACTCCCAGATACAGCATGTCACACATCAAATCCAATGTTAGAGAAACACCAAGAGTCTATGCCAGTGGGTCTGTATTAATGATTTGTCCAGATTGACATAGCAAGTAACACCAGATCAACATAATCACACTTTTGGTCAAAAAGATCACAAGTGAGGAAGCATTCCACAGTCATGCAGGACACATTTGCTGTGAGGGTGAAGAGATGGTGGAAGGAGGCAACTCACTTGCTTTTTTGAGAAGAATATGGGTCATGGATTGGGTTTGAGATTGCATCTCTTCTATGAAACATGCCATGATGTACAAAAGCCAAAAGCAGTGAAGATGACACGTTGTGTAAATGGTAATTAAAAAGAGAATACAATGATTTGCAAATCCTTTTCAACTTATATTCAATTGAATTGACTGCAAAGACAAGATAGTTAATGTTCACACTGAGAAATTTTTTTTTTGTGTGCAAATAATCATGAACTTAGAATTTAATGGCAGCAACACATTGCAAAAAAAATGTCAGAGGGGCATTTTTACCACTGTTACATGGCCTTTTCTTTTAACAATTTTCAGTAAAGGTTTGGGAACTGAGGAGACACATTTTTGAAGTGGAATTCTTTCCCATTCTTGCTTGATGTACAGCTTAAGTTGTTCAACAGTCTCCCTTCTGATATTTTAGCCTTCATATTGCACCACACATTTTCAATGGGAGACAGGTCTGGACTACAGGCAGGCCAGTCTAGTACCCGCACTCTTTTACAATAAATTGCGAAGGGGTGGAAAGTTTCCGGTAAATTTCCGGAAACTTTCGGGAAATTTACCACGGGAAGTTAAGCTCGGGAAGTTTGGAAATTTTGACAATGTTTTGATTATTCAAAGTTGGACACCGTCCATCTTATTCTGTAAAATAAGATGAGAAGCTTGTAAAACACTAATGCAATGCCACACACAGATATAAATAGTCAGCTAAACAATTGAAGTGGTCTTTAAAAATATTTGACTGATGGACAAATGAATAGAAATAGGCTAGATGAATAAATGAACACTCAATCAGCATGCTAAATCAAACTATAACCTACATTCTTGTATGACAACAGAATGGCTAGCAGAACAGAAAATAAATGTCACGCTGTTGTAACACGTGGCTTGGCATTGTCTTGCTGAAATAAGCAGGGGCGTCCATGATAATGTTGCTTGGATGGCAACATATGTTGCTCCAAAAGCTGTATGTATCTTTCAGCATTAATGGTGCCTTCAGAGATGTGTACGTTACACATGTCTTGGGCACTAATACACCCCCATACCATCACACATGCTGGCTTTTACACTTTGCGCCTATAAACAGTCTGGGTGGTTCTTTTCCTCTTTGTTCCGGAGGACACGACATCCAGTTTCCAAAAACAATTTGAAATGCGGACTCATCAGACCACAGAACACTTTTCCTCTTTGCATCAGTCCATCTTAGATTCACTTGGGCCCAGCGAAGCGTTTCTGGGTGTTGTTGATAAATGGCTTTGCATAGTAGAGTTTTAACTTGCACTTACAGATGTAGCGACCAACTGTAGTTACTGACAGTGGTTTTCTGAAATGTTCCTGAGCCCATGTGGTGATATCCATTACACAATGATGTCGCTTTTTGATGCAGTACTGCCTGAGGGATCAAAGGTCCGTAATATCGCTTACGTGCAGTGATTTCTCCAGATTCTCTGAACCTTTTGATGATATTACGGACCGTAGATGGTGAAATCCCTAAATTCCTTGCAATAGCTCATTGAGAAATGTTCTTAAACTGTTGGGACAATTTGCTCAGGCATTTGTTGACAAAGTGGTGACTCTCGCCCCATCTTTGTTTGTGAATGACTGAGCATTTCATGGAAGCTGCTTTTATACCCAATAATGGCACCCACCTGTTCCCAATTAACCCGTTCACCTGTGGGATGTTCCAAATAAGTGTTTGATGAGCATTCCTCAACTTTCTCAGTCTTTTTTGCCACTTGTGCCAGCTTTTTTTAAACATGTTGCAGGCATCAAATTCCAAATGAGCTAATATTTGCAAAAAATAAAGTTTTCCAGTTGTTCAAACGTTAAGTATCTTGTCTTTGCAGTCTATTCAATTGAATATAAGTTGAAAAGGATTTGCAAATCATTGTATTCTCTTTTTATTTACCAAGGCTCCAGCACCCCCCGCGACCCCGAAAGGGACAAGCGGTAGAAAATGGATGGATGGATTTACACAACGTGCCGACTTCACTGGTTTTGTAGAAAAAGTGATCTGAATATATGATGCACATATTAACTTGGCCTACCTGAGAAAAGGAGTTGGACACATACATTAAAACAGGTAGTCCAAACTGATAGGTGGAGAAAGCTTCACTGGGGATTGATAGTAGTGTTAATAAATAATATTTAAAATGTGGTTCCCTCCTTTTATCCGGTAAGTGGAAGCACTTGCTACAATACAAACATCTACTCACAGCTATTCTTCACAGTGAATGTTGCTAAAACATTGCAGTCTTGGTCAGGGATTTCTTTTAAATGACTTTGTTTAGGCGGTAAAGCACCCTTGAGACCTTCCTGACTCACCCCCTCATAGCCACCCCTCCCCCTGTTCCTCCATCTCTCAGCACTCACAGTAGAAAGCTCTGTGGGGTCCAGAACACTCTCCAGTTTCACCGCTGTCATGGGAGTCTCAGCCTGTTGTGGCGCAGATCTGTCCGTGCCCTGCGACGAGCCCCCCTCAGCCACATTGTTCCCAAAGGCAGACGGTCCGCAGAGCCTATCCGTCTGGGCTTGATCTGGGGATGCGGCGCGGGCCAGAGCAGGAAGTGGCACTGATAAGGTCACGTCGCCTGGTGGGACCGCGGCTGAGCATAGGGTGGGCTCTGAAGCTTGGGAAAGGATGAGATCTGCTATAGGGGGAGGCGCGCCGTCGCAGGGTGCGTCGACACAATTCCCAGAGTCTTGTGCACTCTCTGCTGGGGGCTGCACCAACAATCACATACACACAAGCAGACGCAAGCTCCATTAAAGACATGCACTTCACCAGAGCAATAACACACGTCAAATCATGCAGGGGATCTGGATAATGGCATGCCCTAATGCAGACGCAGATTTGAAGATGAATGGGGGCATAGGCTTTGTATCCCCAACCAAAATATATATACAGTTACCGGTAGGTCCATTTGGACATTGACACCATTTTCAGTATTTCAGCTCTGTACAACACCACAATGGATTTGAAATGAAACAATCAAGATGTGCTTTAAGTGCAGAGTTTGAGCTTTAATTTGAGGGTATTTACATCCAAATCAGGTGAACGGTGTAGGAATTACAACACATTTTATATGTGCCTTCCACTTTTAAAGGGACCAAAAGTAATTGGACAATTGGCTACTCCGCTGTTCCATGGTCAGGTGTGTGTTATTCCCTTGTTTTTTTTTCATTTACAAAGAGCAGATAAAAGGCCTAGATGTCATTTCAAGTGTGGTATATTCATTTGGAATCTGGGGAGGTCATCTCTCAGTCTCAATATGAAGTCCAAAGAGCTGTCACTATCAGTGAAGCAAGCCATCATTAGGCTGAAAAATCAAAACAAAGCCATCAGAGAGACAGCAAAAACATGAGGTGTGGCCAAATCAACTGTTTGGTACATTCTTCCTCAAAAACAGGAAGGCCAGATTATAGAGTTTGCCAAGAAACATCTAAAAGAGCCTGTGCAGTTCTGGAACAACATCTTATGGACAGATGAGACAAAGATCAACTTGTAGCAGAATGATGGAAAGAGAAGAGTATGGAGAAGGCAAGGAACTGCACAAGATCCAAAGCATACCACCTCATCAGTGAAGCATGGTGGTGGAAGTGGCATGCATGGCTGCCAGTGGAACTGGATCTCTTATATTTATTGATGATGTGACAGCTGACAAAACCAGCAGAATGAATTGTGAATTGTTTGGGGCAATATTATCTGCTCATATTCAGCCAAATGCTTCAAAACTCATTGGACGACACTTCACAATGCAGATGGACAATGGCCCGAAGCATACTGCGAAAGCAACCAAATAGTTTTTTAAGGCAAAAAAGTGGAATGTTCTGCAATGGCCAAGTCAATCACCTGGCCTGAATCCCATTGAGCATGAATTTCACTTGCTGAAGACAAAACTGAAGGGAAAATGCCCACAGAACAAGCAGGAAGTGAAGACAGCTGCAGCAGAGGTCCGGCAGAGCATCACCAGGGACGAAACCCAGTGTCTGGTGATGTCTATGTGTTCCACACTTCAGGCTGTCATTGACTGCAAAGGATTTGCAACAAAGTATTAAAAAGTGACAATTTGATTTATGATCATGTTAGTTTGTCCAATTACTTTTGGTCCCTTAAAAAGTGGAAAGCACATATAAAATGTGTTGTAATTCCTACACCGTTCACCTGATTTGGATGTACATACCCTCAAATTGAAGCTCAAATTCTGCACTTAAAGCACATCTTGATTGTTTCATTTCAAATCTATTGTGGTGTTGTACAGAGCTGAAATACTGAAAATTGTGTCAATGTCCAAATATTTATGGACCTAACTGTACGATATACACCAATTGTGTGGTGAGGAGTGTGAAAACGGACTAAAAAAATCAATTTAAAGCGTATGTGTATGTGAATATTATGAATAACAATAACAATGTGGTTGATGAAGCCATCTCATATTTCCCTGCTCTTCATGAATAATCAATATCTCTCTTCAGGGACCTCAGTACCTCTATCGCATTCCCGCTCATTGCATGTTTAACATTCTCCAGGGGGTCCGGCTGTGCAGGGACTTGCTGCTCAGAGTCCACCTGGGTTGCGTTGTTGTCAGGCAAGAGCTGAGGGCAGGAAGGTGGAACTTTTTGTGGCGCCACATGTGACTGAATGTTGTCCTGCTTGGAAGCAACATTGACCGCCACGACCGGGCTGACCTTGGCGATCATGGTGGCAGAGCGAGGCTTGGCAGCACGTCCTCGTTGGACAGTCTCCCAGCCTTCTGCATCCTTCTTACCTAAAGATGGAAGGCAAAACAACAAATATTCTGTCCTGCTGTGTTTCAGGGTTAGTGGGAGTGATGTCATACTTGGTGTTTCAACTTGTGAAGTTGTCAGTTGACTAGAATTTGGCGCTGACTGAGTACACTTCACTCTGTCTGCCCAGCTGGGGCCTGAGTGGGACAGTCGGGCAGCAGCCAATGCAGGAGGAGGACCGCTGGATAGAACATTTATACAAGAGCAAAACGAATACAAAAATAAAAACCTGATGACTAAAATAATGTTTTTTTGTCATTTCTGTGGCTCTTTCCCATTCAGTTGCCAGTCACAGACATTGATGGGGAACTGCACTTTTTTGGGGGAATTTTGATCGTTCACAATCATGAGAGACAAGAACACACGTCTTTTTTTTAGGTTGGGTGGGTAGGTTTAAAGAGGATTAAAAAAAACGCTTCCAATACGCAGCTAATAGAAGCCACTGTTGTTGCCTTCAAAGTCCTCTAAAACAATTTCAAAACCCTCCATCAATGTTTTATATACACGCTGCAAGTCTATATATATGTATTAACAAACACGTTCATGACTTTATGTAACATCAGGCCTCGAATTTGAACTTTTTAAGGTCAAGGCAAGTGTTGCCTTAAAGGAGAGCTCATATTTTAGGGCACCAAGACAAGTTAGAAGGGCAACAAGGCAAACATTATTTTCTTTCCAGGCAGGGGCTCCAAAGCATGCATGCATACATTATTTATTTTTATATATATATATATATATATATATATATATATATATATATATATATATATATATATAAACTGTTTTTTTTTAATTCATTATCAATATAAACTTGTCAGCTTTTCGTCATTTCATGATGCCTGTATCTCTATTTTTACATTTTGATAGAGGGAGGTATTTTTTTTTTTTTAATTATTTATCAATTTTATATGTACATGTAGATGATGTATCGGGACAGATCCATTAAGAGTTTGAGCAGAAATATGTCGTATAGGAATTAACTACACATAATAAAACAATAACAAAATGCTGGTTTTGAAGTAATACATGAAAAAAAACACAGGGAAAAAAAAAACGTGTTTACTTTTTGATATCAAAATAAAACACAAAGCAGTTTATCTAATGAAGATGAAGTCTAATAAACAAGCTTTGTTCTTCTCTTGGTTCAGTACAAGTTTGGCCAACAATAAGAGGAGTGACACCTCAAACCGAATACACAATCTTCACAGCCTGTGTTCAATTCGATGATGTAACAAAACATTTTAGCTAGTATTGATGTTATTTGAGCACTGATACAGTTTGAAGTTAAATAAAGGAGGAGTGAACATCCCAGTGAACAAACTAAAGACTTTATAAACAAGTTGTGACAACTTTCATTTTTCTGCTGCATGTTTCCTCACATTATTAACTCTCAGTAACAGCTGATGGACACTGTATTGAGAAAATAAAAGCAACATCAAATAGTTTTCTCCTTCGCTGTGTACTTTTAGTATGGGGACAAGTGTCTCCAATATTGTCCACACCTGTCTCCATCTAAACACAGCAGTGCGCTCTTAAGCGCACGCCGGGAAGCGAGGGAAAATGATGTTAAACCAAGCGCTTGGCTCCGTTTACTCCGAGGGGAAATCTCTGCAACAAAGTCTGTGTCGTTAGTCCGCCATGATTATCAAGCCAAACGACGCTAGTGCGCTTGCGCTTGACTTCGTGTTGCCTAAAATGCATTAATAAATGACGGGGTTTCAGAAATTAAAAAATTAGACAGCATTACTAAACCGTCGGGAATTTTATCGCGAATTATCATTATACTGTTTATTGTTAAATCCCTTGTCCGTTAACAAGTAAAAAGTCAAAGGCGGTCACGGCATGTTCTTGCCGCCGGTGTTGGTCAATTTTTTAGGGCATTACGGCAAATGACAAGGGCGGTCGCGGATTTTGCCCAGTTGCCGTGGTTAAATTTGAGTCCTGTAATATGTACAATAGTTACCGTATTTTGGTCATTTTAATCAATAGCAGCACTTCCTTCCTCCATCTGACTTTTGTGTGTTTCTACTTCCGCAAACAAACACGCGAGTGTGTTGTTATCATAGTAGACTTGGTAACAGACAACGATGACGACTATTGTTGGACAAATGAGGATTCACAACATTATCTTTTTGATACGAACAGAGGATGAACTGCTGCTTGGAGAAGCGAGCACGAAGAAGAGTGTGAAATGGAGCAGACGGAAGCCCAGAGAGTGAGGTCGGTGCAATTTGGTCACGCTGCAAATTATCTGGAACTTTTTAACCAAGCTGTGCCAAATTATTGGAGTGCCCATATCAACTGGAAACGTCCCCCGGCCAGCTTGACCAAACAGAGTAAGTCAATATACTATTCTTCATAATTAGGATTGCGAAGGGGTGGAAAGTTTCCGGTAAACTTCCGGAAACTTTCGGGAAATTTACCACGGGAAGTTAAGCTCGGGAAGTTTGGAAATTTTGACAATGTTTTGATTATTCAAAGTTAGACACCGTCCATCTTATTCTGTAGAATAAGATGAGAAGCTTGTAAAACACTAATGCAATGCCACACACAGATATAAATAGTCAGCTAAACAATTGAAGTGGTCTTTAAAAATATTTTACTGATGGACAAATGAATAGAAATAGGCTAGATGAATAAATGAACACTCAATCAGCATGCTAAATCAAACTATAACCTACATTCTTGTATGACAACAGAATGGCTAGCAGAACAGAAGGCACAGGAAACTACACCTTTTGATTTGGTATTTGCTAGTTGAACTTTACAGATCACAAAAAAGGTAAATTCGGATCACTAACGTTGTTAGCATAAATGAATGGGATTTAACATAGAGAAAATTAGCATCACGGCTAACGGAGAAATATTTTTGGTTCATTATGAGACTGTGGTGGTACATAAACCTAGTTAGATATTGGCCCCAAAATCACTTAACAAGTACAGGAACAGCTACGTAGCTTGAGTGGAAGTCTGCTGGAGTAGTCTACAGTCATACAGTAACAAGCAATTGTTAAACTTTAATACCATAGATCAAATATATTTACCCCAGTAATATCATCAACACTTACCTGACTGGATGAAGTCCTTCGGCTCAAATACTAGTGTGGCCTCAATAGCCCTGCTGTAGTGTGTAGCATGCTGGGAATTATCTGCACATGTGATGGAGGAATGCACAGTGCAGGGTTGAAATTCTACTGAATTTGCATTAAATCAGGTTGTTTTAGCTGATAATCATGCTGCAAGATCTAGCATGTTGCATTCAATGTTTATTCCCATGAATTTCCCATGGAAAAGTTTCCAACTTTGAATATTCCCAGAATTTTGCAACCCTATTCATATTACATGCAGCACATCACTGTACATACACCACAACTACACTGCCGAGCTAGCAGTGTACAAACAAAACATAATGCTAATACTTTACAGATACTGTAATATGATTGTTCATGTTTTTCACTCAGTACAGGTTATTGTCCAATCGCATTGTGTTGTGCTTTACAAATTCAATCGCGTTGTCGTAGAAGCCAGCTTATCGTTTGCCGAAGTTGACTCTTACGGTTAACACCGTAGCACGCCAATGTGTTAGTGGCTAGAAAAAAAGAGTTCCTCTGTGTTCGCTCTTACAATAACAAAGTCACTGGTTATTATACAGGTTACAGAACGTAAATGAGGTATTGTTGGCGTTTTTTTAATGCATTTTTAAAGTGATTTAGGGGTAGAAATGATTGATCCCATTAGCTGCATTGCTAGCCACCAAGAACGAGATGATTTTTATATGATAGAAAGCAAAAAAAACCAAAAATATTCCGTCTTTTTGTCTCTCATAAGTATTGTGAACGATAGGCAAAACTCCAAAAAAAAGCGCAGTTCCCCTTGAAAGCACCACTCTCCACTTGTAAAAGCACCTACGCCACGATCAATACTCATTTTTTGCAATGTCTGATTACAGAGCATTTCTCGGTCTTTAACACTTAACCACGCCTTTCAACAATGGTGTAGGCAAAGACTCAACAAATACAATTAACCAACACATGGTTAACTGACTGCAACTGAAAGAGAAGTGGCTTACCCAAAGGTGAGGGTGCGACGTGTACCCGGAGAAGATACCAGTCTGTCTGCAGAGGAGCTAGGCACCACATGACGTCCCGGTGACATCTTACGAAGGTCCCAGGCTAAAGAGGTAGGCCTGCAAATGAATAGGAGTGGTTACAATAAATGGTTACTTGCAAGGAGTTGTGCATGTTTGGACAATGTAAGCTTAAAATGATACATTTTGTAGCTTTAGGCTTAAAGAGAATCCAATAAACTTGTGGATCTCTTTGACAATAAGCAATTGATCCATTGTGTTTGTGCCTTCAAGCTCACAACAAACAGTTAGTGCGAGGGTCGGCAACCCGTGGCTCTCTAGCGCCGCCCTAGTGGCATTTAATACATTTCAAAAATGTATTAAAATGGAAAAAGATGAGGGAAAAAAATCAATTGTTTGTTTCAAAGTGGTAGGAGGACAAACATGACACAAACCTCCCTAAATGTTAGAAACCCCATCGTTTACATTAAACATGCTTCACTGATGAGAGTATTTGGCGAGCGCCGTTTTGTCCTACTAATTTCGGCGGTCCTTAAACTCACCATAGTTTGTTTACATGTACACATTTCTCCGACGCTGCCACAGAAAGACGTGTTTTATGCCACTCCTTCTTTGTCTCATTTTGTCCACCAAACTTTTTATGCTGTGTGTGAATGCACAAAGGTGATCTTTGTTAATGTTATTGACTTGTTGGAGTGCTAATCAGGCATATTTGGTCAGTGCATGACTGCAAGTGAATCGATGCTAACATGCTATTCAGGCTAGCTGTATGTATATATTGCGCCATTTTGCCTCGTTTGTAGCTATATTTGAGCTCATTTAATTTCCTTTACTTATGTCCTCTGTGTATTTAATTTATATTTGCATGTCTCATGACACTTTGTATGTAATATTGGCTGCATTTCTGATGGTTGTTTGTGTGCCATGTTGTTCCAGACCACAGCAAACGTTACCCAGCTAACAAAGATTGTAATAAATCCATTAAAAGAAGTCGGCCTGCCGTTTCCTTAAACATAGACACACACATCTATACCTTTGGCCACTCTAAGTCAGTTATTTCTCTGAGTTATCTCACCCTCGGAGAAGCCTCTGTTTGACTCATGTTTTCCAATGCTGTAAAAATGTGTAGAATAAATATTACATGTCAACGAAGACTTGCATCAGCCTGCGACACAATCATGTTGATACTAATATGGCTAATATAGACACTTACATCATGTGTTGCCTTCATTTTTACACTTTTATATAAGACTTTTCATTTTTAGCAGCTTCAGACAGATTTGTATTCTTGTATTTTTGGTCCAATATGGCTCTTTCAGCATTTTGGGTTGCCGACCCCTGAGTTAGTGAGTAAGTATCAAACACGAAAGATGACCTGTTCTGGGCATCTGTTTTTTCCAGCTTCTCCTGAAGCTGAATCCAGTCTATGAGAGCTTTGAAATCCCGCACATAGTTGTCCAACATCATCAACACTTCCTGAGGGACAAAAAGAAATGAACAAAGCAGTGTACGCACATCAGTTTGGAACTGAATTGACTGTTTTTTTTTCTTTCCAGATTCAAGTTTGTCATTCAAGTGGTTTCAAAAAGAAAATCCGAAGCGTGAACCTCAGTATGTTTCCTGAAAGATTCATGCAAGCTCATGCGCACATAGAACACTTTGAGGAAGACCAGACAATATAAACTCTTGCATCTTATCTGTACCGGTACTTGGTATTTTGGTTGTTGCAAAGGTGTTGTCCCGTGGGGGGCCTCGGGGGCCCGTGCCTTCCTCCCCCTGCCACACACCTCTACAATTTACCATCCCAGAGGTCCAATGAAAGCAGACAACTGATTGATGGGGATCGTGAAGGGAGTGGTAATTGAGAGTAAAGCTTCACAGTGCTTTTTAGTTAATAGACAAGTCAGGCCAGTGAAAGATGTGTCCAGCAGCAGCTCTGCTGATTGGAACTGGTTAACAAAGACCGCTTCTATATTCTGACGTTCATTTGGTAATGAAGGCCTGGCTGGAGCCTCATGACGGACAAACTGCACAGCGTGCGGAGGCATCATAAAGTGGCTTTCAGCATGTTAACAGGCACACTTACCTAAATACAACCCTCACATAACATTTCAAGACCAATGACATGTTTAACCTTCAAGGGGCCTCGCCATTAGGTGGGTCAGTAAAAGCCAGCGGCCCATCTACACACACAAAACAAATGAATAGTTTTGTTTTGCCTTACTGGTTAGTTTACTTGTCACTCTTGGAAATTTGCCTCATCTTGAACTTAAGCAAACATGAATATGTGCTTTGGGTTACAATAGATGTTTAATTGGAACAAATAAATATACACTCACAAGAACACGACAAGTTCAGAAACACTTAAACGATTAAATCAAAATGTTTATGAAATATACATCAGTTTTCATTTTTCATTTCCAGATTTATTGATTTAATTAATAATGAATTATTCTAAAATAATATGATGGTTGTAATTTAAGTAGTATTAGAGGCATGCTGGAAAAACAAAAGGAAAATATTACAAAAAGTCCCAACTTTGTAAAAAAAAAAAATCAGATTAGGATCGAAAGTACAAAAGATCGACTTAAATATTTTAGATGAAAGAGACATAGCATGAAATGATATTTGGAAAAACGCCAATAAGCCCTTTAGAAGCATTAAAAAAAGGCTGAGTCAATTTAAGATCTTGAATAGATGGTATTTGACATCTTCTCAGCTGTTTAAAATCGGTGCAGTAGATAGTGTATGAAGTGTTGGCCCGCTGGGAACTCTTGTTCATTTATTGTGGGAATGTCAGAGAATAAAATAGTTATGGTTTAAAACAACAAAAGAAGCAATCACATTCCTAAATATAAACATCCCAATGACTGCAAAACGTGTATTCTTGGTGATCTGCATCCATTTAGTAACGTGTCATCAAAGAGTAAAAACGCATTTCTTTCAATATGCATCATAACAAAAACGGTAATATTAAAAAAAAAATGGATGGATACTGATAGTCCCACTCATACTGACTGATACACACAAGCTATGGAGATGATATCAGTAGAAAAAACTGCATTTAGTTTAGATAACAATAACTCATATATTGGAATGTGGGATTCATTATTCTAATTTGTTTTAACTTTTAAATGAACCTAAAATATGACTTATTTTATCTTTGTGGAAAATATTGGACACAATGTGTTGTCAAACTTATGAGATGCAAGTGTAAACCACTCTGACACTATTGTTCATCTTTTAAATGTTTATTAGATTTTTTTTATAAATGGCTGTGATGATAATGTAAATGAGGGATTTCTAATCACTGCTATGATGGAATTATTTTTAATATTGATACTGTTGTTGATATTATTAATTTTGTTTGACTACTTTTGGATTGTTTTGTGTCATGTTTGTGTGTCCTCTCAATTGCTCTGTTGATTGCTATTCTGAATGTTGCTGGAACCATTCTGAATGGTTTTGGAATTGTAATTGTAATATTATTGTGTATTATTTTGTGGGACTGATTAATAATTAAAAAGAAAAAGAAAAGTATATATGTGGGTTAAATTGAAGACCTAAAAGGATCTTTTCAAAATACAATTGTGTTCCATATCTCAATAGTATGTACTGATGAATCTTGAAAATGACACTGAGTGCATCTGCATTAAAAAAAAAACACCTAATTATATTAAAGTGCAAGATCACTTTACAAGATGGACAGGTTTCCTCGGAGTAGAACAGCTATCAGCAGCGTTAAAAATACCTTAATATTATAATTTTCTAGTGTCCAATATGAAGGCTGTTTTATGACCATATTCCAATAGATGGAATCCAGTTATCTGTTTGTGTGAGAGCATAAATGCAGATAGCCCACAGCCCTACTGGGGGATTGGAGCTGGGAGCTATCACGGCACTCTGCCTCTCATTCCGGATGAATCCATTATCTATCAATGTCCACTGAGCCCAAAGTGGGTGGGATGGGGATTATGAGCAGCACCCAGCTCCTTCGCCATTAGATAGCATTAGTGTGTGGTGCGATGAAGGGGGGGTAAAAGCAGCCAGATGTCTGACAACATGATGATCACACCACATGGATCACGGCTACAGTCCTGACCGCAGACTACCACCAGAGCCATGCTCGGCGTAATGCAGCATTGCAGAGGAATCAATAAAAGCACAGGAAGTCCCAACCTACTCTGGAGCAGAAGTGCTAATCAACCAGTTAAAGAGCAGCACTCAAAGACAAACATTGATGATACAGCAACATTAAAAACTAACAGAATATAATTGTAACATGAGATGGAGCATAAGAACTATTTTCAGTAAATGCCAGATCTGCCCAACCCAAAACATAAATAACCTTGTTTACTGTCTGTCATCAATATGCAGAGCAAGCTGCCGAGAAAGAGCCCTGTGCTAATTCTCTCAGCAGCCAGGGCGTCTGACAAAAAACAGAAATCAAGAGGAATGTCGTTTGCATTCAGATGTCGAGGTCTCCCTCTAGTGTTCATCAATAACAATGACAAACAGCTGGCTGGTCATGAGCCTACAGGGGGCCACAGAAGTCTTGGATGCTCTCATATGGGTTATGGGTTATACTTGTATAGCGCTTTTCTACCTTCAAGGTACTCAAAGCGCTTTGACCCTATTTCCACATTCACACACTGATGGCGGGAGCTGCCATGCAAGGCCCTAACCATGACCCATCAGGAGCAAGGGTGAAGGGTCTTGCTTAAGGACACAACGGACGTGACGAGGTTGGTAGAAGGTGGGGATTGAACCAGGAACCCTCAGGTTGCTGGCACGGCCACTCTGCCAACTGCGCCATGACGTCCTCATAGCTATCATCGAAACAGACTGACCTTGCATTCTACGACGCTCTGATCAGACTCGCACGTTACATAGATCTCATCCACCGCACGCCGCAGGTTGTCAAACAAGAAGGCCCAGTAGCGTGCTCGGAGGTCCACTTTGCGGGGCTGCCGGGCTTTGGTGGGGCTCTTCTCAGCCGCCTTGTCCAACAAGGCACCGGTTGTGCTTTTACTCTCCGCACTGGCATTCTGTGGAAAGCACGCAAGAAACAACAATACAGGAGTCAAAATGTACAGTTGTTGTGGTTTATGAAACGTTATGTACAACTTTATGGCTTAGACACGAGAATCCTACTTGGCAGAATGTTTAAGAACTAAGCGCAGACTGTGTTCAGTCAAGCAAATGACTGCCCAGACAC
This sequence comes from Nerophis lumbriciformis, assembly GCF_033978685.3. NCBI lineage: Eukaryota > Metazoa > Chordata > Actinopteri > Syngnathiformes > Syngnathidae > Nerophis > Nerophis lumbriciformis. The sequence continues at coordinate 5,123,799 of NC_084557.2, read as the reverse complement.
TGCACATATGGCTTCTGTGGTAATGTTGGTGAATAGCGCCCTCTGGTGGCATTGGATCAAACACTGACCTGCTTCTTATTTCTTTGTTGCCCAGAATGAATCCTCTGAGCTCTGGAGTGACTTTTGGACTTGGCTGTGTGGAAAAATAAGAAAAGATGCTTATACAATAAGTAATTATATGGTTATATGAAACAAATAATGTATGGACACAGTAACTAAAGGCGCAGAATGCGCATTACAGCTTGTGCTTAGGAGGTAAGCCCATGACGCTCTATACATAAAAACGACAACCACTGTTCACTTTCATGTATATTTTTCAGCCCATCCATCCATCCATCTTCTTCCGCTTATCCGAGGTCGGGTCGCGGGGGCAGCAGACTAAGCAGGGAAGCCCAGACTTCCCTCTCCCCAGCCACTTCGTCCAGCTCTTCCTGTGGGAACCCGAGGCGTTCCCAGGCCAGCCGAGAGACATAGTCTTCCCAACGTGTCCTGGGTCTTCCCCGCGGCCTCCTACCGGTCGGACGTGCCCATAACACCTCCCTAGGGAGGCGTTCGGGTGGCATCCTAACCAGATGCCCGAACCACCTCATCTGGCTCCTCTCGATGTGGAGGAGCAGCGGCTTTACTTTGAGCTCCTCCCGGATGGCAGAGCTTCTCACCCTATCTCTAAGGGAGAGCCCCGCCACCCGGCGGAGGAAACTCATTTCGGCCGCTTGTACCCGTGATCTTGTCCTTTCGGTCATAACCCAAAGCTCATGACCATAGGTGAGGATGGGAACGTAGATCGACCGATAAATTGAGAGCTTTGCCTTCCGGCTCAGCTCCTTCTTCACCACAACGGATCGATACAGCGTCCGCATTACTGAAGACGCCGCACCGATCCGCCTGTCGATCTCACGATCCACTCTTCCCTCACTCGTGAACAAAACTCCGAGGTACTTTGACTCCTCCACTTGGGGCAAGATCTCCTCCCCAACCCTTTGCTTTTTTCATTTTACTGTTTTTGCTTTAACCATATTTTTCTGAACAGCCACAACACATGCGCATATACAGCTTTGAAATCATTAGTAACCTGTGCGGTGGCATACAAAAAAATAAACTAAGAAAAGCCAAAGAAATATCAAAACGCTATCTTGTGGTTTTGTCGTAAACTCGTGGCCTGCGGGTCGCCCCGTATTGTGGCCCTCTACTTAACTTTGTACATTAGTGTAACTGCGGCCTCCACGCCCTTGGTGGATAATAGTTAAATATAGTATGGCAATCTTGAATTGCACTAGAAAAAATACTACCAGTAACAGTGCAGACATAAACATTACAGCAAAACAAACGCATCGTGCAACACAAAGAGCAACATCCTTTAAGCAAACTAAGATGTATATAGAATAATTTCCTGGGGAGCTCATCAGTGTCAAACTATACAACTTTTACATTTAATTATACATTTAAAATAGTAAGTAAGTACATTTTATTAATAAAGCGCTTTTCACAGAAAGAAATCACAAAGCGCAGGTGAAGTAAATGAAAGCAACAAGGGCAACATCATAAAAAGGATACAAAGTGGATTAAAAATGATAGTTAAAAGGTGTATGAACTTTTAAAAGCTTTACTAAAAAGAAAAGTTTTTAAATGTTTCTTAAAAGTGTCAACACAGTCAAGATCACAAAGGGACTGGTGCAAGTTGTTCCAGAGTCTGGGAGATATAGTCTGGAATGCCAGGTCTCCACGGGTTTTAAAATAAGTTTTTGGGATCTTTAGAAGACCCTGGCCTGAAGACCCTGAAGAGTAGGGGCATAACAAGTCAGTGATGTACTGAGGGGCCCCACCATGCAACTGAAGAGTAGGGACATAAGTCAGTGATGTAGTGAGGGGACACACCATGCAACGCACGGGAAGTCAGGACTAAAATCTTCAACTTAATGCGGGAATTTGACTGGAAGCCAATGAAGACTGGATCAAATGGGGGTGACATGGACTGTTCTGGGTGCACCGGTCTAAAGTCTGGCAGCTGCATTTTGTAGCGTCTGAAGTCTCTTTAGTGCTGACTTGTTGAGAAGAGTGAAGAGAGAACTGCAATAGTCAATACCAGATGAAATGAACGCGTGAATGATAATTTCCAGATCCAATTTTGACAGCAAATGTCTCACTTTAGAAATATTTCTGAGGTGATAAAAACAGTTTTTGGTCAGTTGATGACAGAGACCCTCCAAAGACTTGGACTGATCCAACACAACCCCAAGGTTTCTGAGGCTGCTTTGAACAGATGCACCCAGAGCACCAAGGGAGGTCTTGATTAGGGGGATCTTTTTATCGGGAGCAAATCAGAGTTTCCGTTTTGTTAGAATTTAACTGGAGGAAATTTGAGGACAACCCGTTTTTGATACAGGATACACATTCCGAGAATTCAAAATTACTTAAGGCCTACCTTAGCTCAGGTCACCAAAGCTCAGTCCTTCTCAAATAGTGGGAGCAATTCCAAGGGGGCGTGTGTGGGCCCCGGAAAACATGCTTTTTTGCCGTACTAGATTAAAGTCTCAGTGCACATCCACTACAGTAGGTGGCAGTGGCGCTCTCATTAGCAAAGTCTGTGCAGGGAGTAGTAGCTCTATGGCTCCAAAGAGGTTCTTTACGTCTTCCAAAAATGATGCAATGTGTTGTTCTTATAGCCAGACCTTTGTGTTTACTTCCGTACCTCACGTGACAACCTCTGAGGAAGGCAAAAGTTGTAGCCGAAACCATCAGGTGCGGAAGCAAACACACAGGTCTGGCTATAAGAATAACAAATTGCAAACCGCCAAAAGACACCATGAAATAATATTTAACGGGCATGAAAAGAAAGGTGGATAGAGACCGTTTAAGATGATGAGACAAACAAAAACAAACAATTGTTAGAACAATTTTATAGACAAATGATACTAGTACATACTATAGCAGTCTTTCTTAACCGTAGGGCCATTGTTGGGCCCCGAGTGTCCCGTTAAGGGGCCGCCAAAAAATATCTCAGCTGGCCGAGGTCTGTATGGGCCACAGTGGCACTCAGTTGTAATACACTTTTCCACCAGTAATGACAATATCAAATATCAAACATACAGAAGAAGTCCGGAGCTAAAATCATTGAGAAGTTTCTTAAGCGCAAAAATTATGATTAAAGTGTTGAAGCTGCATAATAGTAAGTAAAATATGTTTTCTATCAGTGTTTATTAGTCCCTTCTTTTGCAGTATAAATATTATTGTTGTAATCAGCCTGACCTAAGCCTTGATAATAATATTTGTGATTAACACATGCTTTCATATTATTTGGCACGGTTTATTCTGTTAAACTGTGAGTAATTTAGATATAACAATTGAATACCATTCAAATCAAGATTAAGATTACTAATTCAGTGTTATTATTTGAGTGGTGGAGGCCAGGGGTGAAATATTGTCTTCTTCCGAGGAGGGCGTAGCAGGAAATAATTGATCAGCAGTTCTATAGCTGTTTGTAGAAGTAGTTAGCAAATTTAGTCACATGGTTAAAACGTGATTATGACGGGAATACTTTGTGTGGCTGAGCCTCACCTGTCGACTCTACCTCCAGCAGCCCACAGGTAAATTGAGTTTGAAACACCTGGCTTGGATAAAAGTTTCACAAGAAATACTGTATGCAAAAGTTTCCAACTTTCTGCATAAGTCCTGAAAATTTGCGCAGGTGCCTACGCCGTAGTCGATAAGCTTCTTCTTTTTCTCTATCTTCTTGTTATGAGACATTCATCCTCCACTGTTGCCATTTCTTATATAAAGTAGTGTAAAGTTCTTACTTGTATCTGTCAGTAGACTCGCTATGGAAGCACTAAAAACTACCGGTGTAATGAGTTTACATTATTCACCCAAGGAACTTTAGTTATTAGAGAGTTCCGGTGGGACGGTTTTTCATGGGACACATTTCGAGCGTTGTTGTTGCACTAGTGAGCCACGGATGAGGAGATGCTGCTCCGTTATCGATTGAATGTCATTAAAACAGTTAGCTCCATCTTTTGACACTTCTTCCACTCTCATCCTTGCACACTACACCGCTACAACAAAGATGACGGGGAGAAGACGCTGTCGAAGATGAGCCACGTAAATAAAACCGTCCACAAAACGGCGCTTCCTGAAGCGACTGTCAAAAAGTGACTTGAAGATGGTCTGTAAAACATCATCTATGCAACCTTTTGACCAAAGAACCACCATTACATGTTATGTAGACCACAAGGACGTCTTTTACATTCAGAAAAAAAATCATATGACCCCTTTAATGCGCCTTATAATTCGGTGCGCATTTTGTATGAAAATAGACCTGACTAGACACGCTCATCGGCAGTGCGCCTTTTAATCCGGTGCGCCCTATGGTCCAGACAATACGGTACATTTTGTAGCTTTTTTAAAGAAAATGCATATATATATATATATATATATATATATATATATATATATATATATATATATATATATATATATATATATATATATATATATATATATAATAGCAGATTGTGCAAATGATATGAGTACATCATGTTGACCACACCCGAGCCACGCCCCTATTGCCACAGGTATCTTGGCAATCGGGGGAAACCCTGTCATTTATTGATTAGTGTGTGCAATTAATGGAGGAGTCGGATAAAACACACTTAATAGCCTCAATGCGTATTTTAGAGGGGAAAAATTATTTTTCTGCTTGCCATATAACTTTTATTCTTTTTTTGTAATAAATAAATGAATAAATCGTTCTCATGTGTATTGTAGCGACCGTGTGGAAACGATGTATGCGTATTTATAGTTCATGAGACTCCATTTGGTCTGCATTTGATACATTTGTATTTGTTTTACTCATCAAATAAATAATCAAAGCAACACAATATAAATTGAAGCTTTTTTTGTCACCAATTAAATTGATTTGCTGCAGCCTGAGTCATCACACTACACAATAGTCAAGCTAGCTTCTTAATTCCAAAACATGTATTTTGCCGATGATGCACTGACCTTCATCTTCTTTACTCTCCAGGGGCACGCTCCACGCAATCAGGTTCCGAGCTGCGCGGCCCTCTTCAGCCACGATCTTCCGTACTTTGTCATGACTGTTGGAGCGCTGGAAAGATGCCTGCAGGGGACACATATTCATACATTACATATACTGACTCACATCCTCATTAAGGTCAAGTAAACTGGAGCCTATCCCAGCTGACGTACACTGTCAATTGCAGGGTACAATTCCATTGACAAGCATTCATGCTCACGTTCAGCCTATGGACAATTTAGAGTCTCCAGTGAGCCGAACATGAATGTTTTTGGAATGTGAAAGGAAGCAAGAATACCGGAAGAAATCTTCCGCATGCACAGGGAAAATATATGAACTCCACACAGAGATGCCCAAACCTTCAATCTCCTGACTGTGCGGCCTTGGACACACCTTTCCATTCTGTGCGTTTTCTTTATTTTCATGACTATTTACATTGTAGATTGTCACAGTGCTTGAAGCTCATGGAGAGAATGCCAAGAGTGTGCAAAGCAGTACCATATTTTTCGGACTATAAGTCGCAGTTTTTTTCATAGTTTGGCCGGGGGTGCGACTTATACTCAAGAGCGACTTATGTGTGAAATTATTAAGACATTACCGTAAAATATCAAATAATATTATTTAGCTCATTCACGTAAGAGACTAGACGTATAAGATTTCACGGGATTTAGCGATTAGGAGTGACAGATTGTTTGGTAAATGTATAGCATGTTCTATATGTTATAGTTATTTGAATGACTCTTACCATAATATGTTACGTTAACATACCAGTTGGTTATTTATGCCTCATATAACGTACACTTATTCAGCCTGTTGTTCACTATTCTTTATTTATTTTAAATTGCCTTTCAAATGTCTATTCTTGGTGTTGGCTTTTATCAAATACATTTCCCCCAAAAATGCGACTTATACTCCAGTGCGACTTATATATGTTTTTTTTCTTTCTTTATTATGCATTTTCGGCCGGTGAGACTTATACTCCGGAGCGACTTATACTCCGAAAAATACGGTAGTCAGAGCAAAGGGTGGCTATTTTGAAGAAACTACAAATAAAACATGTTTTCTGTTATTTCACCTTTTTTCATAGTTTTGATGTGACAATCTACAATGTAAATAGTCATGAAAATAAAGAAAACATATTGAATGAGAAGGTCAGTCCAATCACATATACATATATACATATATGGTCTAGGGCTGCAACAACTAATCGATTAAATAGTTGGCGATTAATTTAGTCATCGATTTGTTGGATCTATGCTATGCGCATACGCAGAGGCAATTTTATTTATTTTTTATTTTTTTATAAACCTTTATTCATAAACTGCAACATGTACAAACAGCTGAGAAACAATAATCAATATAAGTATGGTGCCAGTATGCTGTTTTTTTTCAATAAAATACTGGAAAGGATAGAAATGTAGTTTGTCTCTTTTATCTGATTATTAATCGATTAATCGAAGTAATAATCGACAGATTCATCGATTATGAAATTAATCGTTAGTTGCAGCCCTAATATGGTCACATACTTTACATCATACAGGAGGGAAACATGATTTAATCAAGATGGTGGAAAGTGCGTGGAATATATTGAAGACAAAGGTCTTTAATGTTTTCCAGGCCAAGGACCCCAAACTGGTGGAGATGGAGCTGGAACCCCCTTCCTTTAATATCTTGTATGAAATTATGTTTTTAAATCAAACTGGTCCTAAAGAAACCTTGTTTTTGTGCAATACCGGAGGACCACCTGTGACACCTCAGGTTATAAACGAGTTGCTTTCCAAGACGGTTGACTCTTATTCCTAAAATATACCCAAACTCCTGCGTCGCTAACACTGTTAGGGATGTAACGCTATGAACATTTCATATCAAGGTTATTGTGACCAAAAATATCATTATTATTGCGGTGTGCTCAAAAGTACTTATACACACTGAAATCAAGATTGTTTTTTAAATAATAAAATACAAAGACATTGTTAGAAAACCCACTACTTTGCATGTTTTGGTGTACTGGAATGAAAAGTGCATAACAAATAAAACCTATTATTATGTATTACTTCTGGCAGGTGTTGTTGTGTCCGACCTACTCTGTTCAGCGGTCCTTGAATCCAAAAAAACACTTTCCTCTTTTTTTTCTCTGAGTAAAGAATGATCACGCAGAGAAACTAAGAGAGAGCACAGCCTGTAGGGTCAAGTGCACAGTGGGCCATCTCAGTTGCTGAGGCAGCCATGTGTTTATAGAAGTTTAGATCGGGGTATGTCGTTTCTTGTAAGTTGATGTCTCTTGTTTTCATGTTAGCATTTAAGTTAGCGCCACCCAGTCCGTGAATTTGATCAAAGTGCAGTTATCAATCGCGGTTTTTAGATCATTCTAATTTAAAACGTTAATACCATTGTCGGGAGTTTTATCAAGGTTATCATTATTATCGTTACATCCCTATACACATCAAAATACACAAATAAAAATAAAAATCAAACTAAACAATATTAAAGACAGAACTCCTCCTTATGTCAGCCATTTTTCCTGAGAATATTATTTACATCGTACATTGTCTACCTCACCTTCTATGTGTATAATAATAATAATAATAATAATAATAATACCTGGGATTTATATAGCGCTTTTCTGAGTACCCAAAGACGCTTTACATGTAGAACCCATCATTCATTCACACCTGGTGGTGGTAAGCTACTTTCATAGCCACAGCTGCCCTGGGGTAGACTGACGGAAGCGTGGCTGCAATTTGCGCCAACGGCCCCTCCGACCACCACCTATCAATCATCATTCAATTCACCGGTGTGAGTAGCACCGGGGGAAAAGGTTGAAGTGTCCCGCCCAAGGACACAACGGCAGTGATTTTTGGATGGTAAGAGGCGGGGAGCGAACCTGCAACCCTCAGATTTCTGGCACGTTTGCTCTACCCAGGGGCGCCGAAAAGGGGGGGTAAAGGAGACGGATTCTAGGGGCCCATGATGGAGGGGGGCCCATAATTGTATGTAAAATAGCATCAAAAAATGTTTCCACTGTGTTGGTGGCCCTGTAAAGATTATTTTCATGGGGCCCAAAATCCCTAGCGGCGCCCCTGGCTCTACCCACTACGCCATGCCGCCCACATGCGTATTTAAAGCTCCATGCAGTCCAGATTTGATAAACTTTTATTTGTTAAACCCGCTAAATGATTAACCAAAGCAACATAATATAAATCAAAGCATTTTTGTAATCAAATACCAAATAACTATTGCAGCCAAAATGAACATTGATATTATATTTTTAATGATGATCACGATTGGAATAATTAAGAAATGGGGAACTAATGCTACATACTGGTGGTTGTTTATATTGTCTGAGCTTTTTATGCTGTTCATTTTGGGAGACAACGAAGTCTGTACAGTTAACCAAAAAGAAAAGTGGCGTTAGTGTAATATCCACAGTGTAGCAAATGTGTGAGCTATCTGACTCCATCCAGCTGGCTGACTCAAAAAAAAAAAACACACACACACACACACATCTGCAGTGCGCTCACACACACACACACACACACATCTGCAGTGCGCTCACACACACACACACACACACATCTGCAGTGCGCTCACACACACACACACACACACACACACACACACACACACACACACACACACACACACACACACACACACACACACACACACACACACACACACACACACCTGCAGTGCGCTCCAACTAGTTCTGGAGCTAATATCCATTTATCGTTTCACTGCAGTGCATTAAATACATTCAAATTTGTACACCCCAAAAATGTGAAGGGATATTTAAAAAAATTATCATATTTTAAAAAGTTTAATCTTTCAACTGACGTACCTCAGGGGACCCCCTGTTGAAGATTACTAGTTTAGGACAATGTACACAGACCATAATAAGAACTGAACCACAAAGATAATGCAGAGGAACTTCATGTAGTGACTCACAATGGAGAATCCAATTAGGTATATATCATTATATTATTTGATAGTATTTTAGACCCACATGAGTTGGAAGTAGGGTTGTCCCAATACCAATAATTTAGTACCGGTACCAAAATGTATATCGATACTTTTCCAAATAAAGGGAAATACGAAAAATGTCAATGTTGGCTTTATTTTAACAGAATATCTAACACTACATTAAACACTCACAGTCAAAGAACAATTTTACAAGGTTAAAATATAAATTAAAAGACACTGAAATGGCATCGACCCTGAAGGGAACGTCTGCCATGTGCTCCTCGACAACAGTCTGCACCGGACCGAACAGCAGGACAGGTGTCACTTTTTATAAATCCTTATGCAGATCTGATCGTTCATTATTTGAATGTTTACTTAAGTTTGAAGCAAAGCTGGCGAGGCGTGTTTTAAAGCAGCTGTTGTGAGAGTAGCGTATGTGTGTGTCCCTTTAAGAATGTCAGTATGTGGGGTGAGTGACTGAGTAAGTGAGTGGGCAAGTTAGGAAAGGTAGCGCTAGCATGTGCAGGAATGTCAATAGCATGGTGGATGTCCAGTTGTGCCCTGTGGGAATTATAAATAAAGTGACCAAGTTGTAACTAATCGACGGCCTCGTCATTCCGACCAAATAGCGGGGTTTTACGGACCCATTGTCTGGGAGCCGACAATGTGGAAAGGTGTGAAACAGTACTTGCAACGTGGTGCCTCCCTGTATAATGCGTCACCTTTATTGTTAGTTTTGAAGCTCAAATATCTCCAAATTGTACCTCACCACCCTCTTTATGAAGCAGTAGTATTGTAGTTTTTTGACATTCCTCCTCTCCAAGATGATATTACTTGTATGCACTTTGTGTGTGTGTTTTGACACACTCAACATCATGCGCCTTGGCTCTGTAGTCACCGCCACAAAGCAGCATTCAGATGAAAGAACGGTACCGGTACTTTTCAAAAGGTGGTATAGTACCGATTTCAATTGATTAGTACCGCGATACTTTATTAGTACCGGTATACCGTACAACCCTAGTTGGAAGATTTTCTTAGTATTTCAATACAACATAAGACATAGATACCAATAGGGCTGCAAATCTTTGGGTGTCCCACGATTGGATTCAATATCGATTCTTGGGGTCACGATTCGATTCAAAATTGATTTTTTTCGATTCACCGCGATTCTCGATTCAAAAACGATTTTTTCCCGATTCAAAAGGATTCTCTATTCATTCAATACATAGGATTTCAGCAGGATCTACCCCAGTCTGCTGACATGCAAGCAGAGTAGTAGATTTTTGTAAAAAGCTTTTATAATTGTAAAGGACAATGTTTTATCAACTGATTGCAATAATGTAAATTTGTTTTAACTATTAAATGAACCAAAAATATGACTTATTTTATCTTTGTGAAAATATTAAACACTGTGTTGTCAAGCTTATGAGATGTGATGCAAGTGTAAGCCACTGTGACACTATTGTTCTTTTTTATTTAATTTTATAAATGTCTAATGATAATGTCAATGAGGGATTTTTAATCACTGCTATGTTGAAATTGTAACTAATATTGATACTGTTGTTGATAATATTCATTTTTGTTTCACTACTTTTGGTTTGTCCTGTGTCGTGTTTGTGTCTCCTCTCAATTGCTCTGTTTATTGCAGTTCTGAGTGTTGCTGGGTCGGGTTTGGTTTTGGAATTGGATTACATTGTTATGGTATTGCTGTGTATTATTTTGTTGGATTAATTAATTAAAAATAAAAAATAAATAATTAAAATTAAAGATAAATAAATTAAAAAAATAATAATAATAAGTAAAAAAAAAAAGAGAGAATCAATTCTGAATCGCACAACGTGAGAATCGCGATTCAAATTCGAATAGATTTTTTCCCACACCCCTAGATACCAACCACCAAAGTCTTTGTCCCACAACCAAGAACTCCTTTTTTTTGCCCCAATACAAAACATATATTTATGTTAAAATCTCCATCTGCTAGTTCCAGCACAGTGCACCCTTAAGACTCAAATCCTGCACTTTTAAGAGGCTGAAAGAACAAGAGCGTTAAGAAAACCAAAATGTGTAGAAGACTTCTCCATGCAAAACAATGTACAGTACTGGTTTACATGGATGTCACCACGTCATGCACCTTGGACTAGAGTTTGGAGACTTTCAAAAAAGCTAAGAAATAATAGAATACAGAAGGTCCTTAGTGCATAATGCGACACACATTGTTGCACACAGTGTCTTGTGTCGTGAAGTGAATATGTACGGTATTTATATTTTTTGTCTTAGTGCCAGACACTCTGGCTTAGAGCGGGAGAAGTGGTAGCATTTGGAGGCGGAGTGACACCGGTGATTTGTCACTTTGTCCAAAATCACATAGTTTCATTGATGACCCAATGCACCAGCATTGTTGCCATGGTTACCTTCCGTCCCATAGCGCTTGCACACTGATTTAGTACAGCCAGTGCTGACAGAGTGTAATGTAACCTAATGCTGCATGCTACCTAAGTCTTTAAATGAAGCCGCAGTGAAAATATATGATTACACTATCCTTCATACTTTAGTAAACAAAATGTACTGTCGACTAAAATGTTGAGGAATTTAGTCGACTAAAACTAGAATTAAACTAAATCAATTTAGATGACTAAAATTAAAAAACATTTTTGACAGAGAACTGACTAAAACTAAATTAAAAACTGCTATAAAAATGTAAACTGTACGTAACAAAAGGTAATAAGGAAATCCTTTTAATGTTTAATTGAGATTGTTACGGCGCCATTCGGTGTTTTGGTCTGATTATAGTCGTGATCAAAAAACGTAACCATTCAATGATGTTGAAAAATGTGAATTATTAGAAATGGAATGACCAATACCGCCACTGTAACTACTTGGATTTAGTATCGCCCAAAACAAATGTAAAATATTGAAACAAGAGAATAATGATTATTATTATTACATTTTAACAAAAGTGTAGATGAGACATGTCACAACAGAAAATAACTAGATATTAACAGTAAATTAACAAGATTAATAATAATTTTCTGGAAATGATGCAACAGTTACCGCATAAGTAATTAGCAGCTAAACTAGAAGCCTTTGTAACCCGCGTTTAAATACCGCATTTTCCGCACTATAAGGCGCACCTAAAAACCTCCAATTTCCTCAAAAGCTGACAGTGCGCCTTATAATCCGGTGCGCCTTATATATCGACCAATATTGAGCCACAACAGGTCTCGCAACTACGCCGACTTAATTTCCCCCCTTCTACGGCTGCTTACCGTAGAAGAAGAAGCGCTTCTTCTTCTACGGGGGAAAATGAAGTCGGCGGCTGCTAACCGTAGTTGCGAGACCTAAGCTTTATGTAAAGACCCAAAAATGGCTCCTATTAAGAGACACGCTTACGACGCAGAGTTTAAACTCAAGGCGATCAGTCGCGCAGTAGAACACGGTTATAGAGCAGCAGCGAGAGAATTGAACATTAACGAATCAATGGTGCGGAAGTGGAGGAAGCAACATGATGACCTGCGCCAAGTAAAGAAGACTAAACAGAGTTTCCGAGGGAACAAAGCGAGATGGCTACAGTTGGAGGACAAACTGGAACAGTGGGTTGTTGAACAGAGAGCAGCAAGTAGAAGTGTTAGTTGAAATTCCCTTTTTTCGCAGCCCCATCTAATGGATGCATAACGTAACCCCAGCCTCTACTGTAGCGTCTATTCTATGCGCCTTATAATGCTGTGCGCCTTAGATATGAACAAAGTTTTAAAATAGGCCATTCTTATAGTGCGGAAAAAACGGTACTCTTAATATTAGTAATATATAATACTAGTGGGATTCACAATACAAAGCTCCTGGGTTCGATGCACAGCTTTCCCTCTGCCTTTTGGTGCACTCCCGTGCTGCACTCTCTTTGTGGACTTGGTAGTAGACTATGTTGGGGATTAAAAACTTGGTACGTGACATTGGGGTCTTTCTGTTTGGAGTTTGCATGTTCTCCCTTTTGACTGCGTGAGTTCCCTTAAAGCAGAGGTGGCCACACTTTTTCTGCAGGCCAGCTACTTTTCAATTGACCAAGTGGAGGGGATGTACCTCATTCATATATATCATTTATATTGATTTATTTATGAAAGAGAGGTTAACAGGTTAAAGGTGTTTAATGATAATACAAGCATGTTTAACATTCCTTTCTTTCCTGAAGACAAGAATGTAAGTTGGTATGATTGTGATGACTTGCATTGATTGGAATCCGACAGTAGTGATGATAACCTCCACATTTTCAAATGGAGGAGAAAAAAAAAAAGTCCTATTGTGAAGACAGGAACTGTGCAGTCGGTCTTTAGAGGTTTGACGGCGGGTACGGCGCGAGAGTCTGTTGAAATAAAAAGTGTTTCTGGCCTTCCTGTCGGTCATTTTTTCTTAATAATGATCTGGCGTCATCTCACAAGACCCTCGGGTGCCGTGAATGTCAATCAAGTGACCAAAGTGACGTCTTGGTGAAGATTAATGATCACTCATTTTTAGGTCTGATTTTTTTAATGCCTGGCTGGCGATGGACTGACACCCTCTACCATACAACCAGTGACGTGCGGTGAGGTTGATGGCTGGTGAGGCACTGACTTCATCACAGTCAGATTTACAAACATATGAACCCTAAAGAGTATCTTATTCACCATTTGATTGGCAGCAGTTAACGGGTTATGTTTAAAAGCTCATACCAGCATTCTTCCCTGCTTGGCACTCAGCATCAAGGGTTGGAATTGGGAGTTAAATCACCAAAAATGATTCCCGGGCGCGGCGCCGCTGCTGCCCACTGCTCCCCTCACCTCCCAGGGGGTGAACAAGGGGATGGGTCAAATGCAGAGGACAAATTTCACCACACCTAGTGTGTGTGTGACAATCATTGGTACTTTAACTTTACACATACAAACTGTAGCACACAAAAAATCACATTTAATAAAAAAACGTTATTATTACCTTTACTTATAAATGTGCCGCTGTTGTGCTGGATTAATGAACCCCCTGATGGGTGTGTTATATCAACTAAAGCCCTCACTTCAACTTTCCACGTGCAAGATTGAATCTATTTAAAAAAGTGTAACCGACGGTTTATAAATGTCGCCTATACTGTATGAAACTACAAAATAACAAACACGGAGGCTCCAGTTTACACGAGGACCACTTTATTTACCTTCTTTCAAAAACCTCCGCAACGTGACATCACTTCCGCTCTTAGCACCTTCAAAATAAGAGCTCAAGGCATATACTGTATAACAGCGCATAACAGGAACTTAACATCACAAAGAGGAAAGCCAATAAAAATAGGTTACAAAAGTTAATTAATAAGAAGCCAAAAAATGCAAAAACAATAATGTTCGTGTTGGAGGAGTTGTGAATTAGGTACACCTGCAGTCTGCAGGTGTACCTAATGTTGTGGCCCTGCAGTCATTCACAACTCCTCCAACACGAACATTATTGTTTTTGCACTTTTTGGCTTCTTATGAAATAACTTTTTTAAATAGATTCAATCTTGCACGTGGAAAGTTTAAGTGTGGGCTTTAGTTGATATAACACTCCCATCAGGGCTTGCCGTGCATTCTACGGCGGGGGTGCAGGAGGCGAGCCTCAGCCAGTGCGTCTTTTGCAGCCGTTTTATGATCGCTCAGCACAAGAAATACGTTACACACATACAGTTGTTGACAAAATACACTGTACATTATATACCTCAGCTAACTAAACTATGGAAATCTATAATATAGTTCATATAGCAATACGGTCTCACTGCACAGCAGACCAGCAGTTAGCCGAGTCCGTCCATGTTGAGGCACTGAGTGACGTGCCTCGACTGGCTGCTGTTCACCGCACCGTCTCTTCTCAGTATTTGAACGGCAAATGTGAAAATTCAGCGATTTTGAATAAAAATAATCAAAAACTGGTGAAGTTAAATGGAAAATAACTTTATAGTATAATCACTGGATACATTTAACAATTTAATATATATTTTTTTCTTTTTACATTTTTTTTTTCTTTCCATGATGGCAGGTGAGGCCCCGCCTCACCTGCCTCTAGTGACTGCACGTCACTGCATACAACGCTGGCTAGAAATCGACGTAATGGGCACCCCTGTCTTGGGGTACTCCGGCTTCCTCCCACTCCAAAGACATGCAACAGGGGATAGGTTGATTGGCAACACTAAATGGTCCCTAGTGTGTGAATGTTGTCTATCGATGCGGTGGTGACTTGTCCAGGGCGTACCCCGCCTTACGCCCGTGTAAAGCTGGGATAGGCTTCAGCACCCCCCGCAACCCCGAGAGCGACATGCAGTAGAAAATGAATGCACGGATATAATACTAGTAATAATATCATTTATATGCCAAAAATATTGTTGTAGCAAGAAGCTGTGCTAGTTTCTATTTTGACCTGAAGACTAGGTATTGTTGCTATGGTTACTAGTTCAGTAAAGTGTTCTGAAATAGCGTGTGTGTTATCAAATCAGTGGCGACGACAACACGCCATCATATTACACTTCATGTAGGAGAATACGCTGCATCGAGCAATATGTTGCGTCCCTGGCGAGGGGTTGCAGGCAGCAGAGTGCGAGAGCATTAGGCGGAAGCAAGACTGTGACAAGACAACTGCTTGAGGCTTTAACCCGCTTTGCGCCCAACATGCATCATGGCTGACCTACACATTGAGTATGCATCGGGGGCTGTAAAAGCTCAAAGCAAGCAAACACCGTGGCGCGCGCGACTCCTCACATCTTTTGCTAATTAAATGAAAAGGGCAGGCTGTGTAATAAAACATGGCAGTTGGATGTCCCTACATCCTCCGCCAACATTTTCCCAGTTGGGCAAAATGTTCAACCACAAATGTGCTTTGCACGATGCGTGTGATAAACAACGTAATAAAAAGAGACAAAGAGCACAAGATGTACTTGACTTCTGGCACCTTCTATTCACTGTGTTCCCTCTCAGCAGAATGGACTTTACCGCCTCTGCATTATTTAATAACTGATGTGATGTCAGCTAAAACCTACAGCAACTTAGACAAGGGCTTGTATTAAACAAATAATCCGCAGGTGTTTTAATCATTAGTTACGGTATTCATGGAACATCTTGTTCAATCGTTTCCGAAAAGTTACATTATCAGGGCAAACTACTTAACCAGCCGTCAGAAGGCAAGAGTGGTGCACTTCAAACGCCATGCAAACATTACATCAAGCAAAAGGCATCTTTTTAGAAGTCATTCTTCAAGTCATGATGCAGAGGCAAAAAGTGAACTGGTTCTGATACCATTTAATGGCCTCGAGAGAGATGCCCAGCTGACCTACTTTTGGTGAGCAAAATTCTTAACATGTGGAAGTACCCTGCGCTTTTATTCTCACGATTAAGATCACAAACTTGTGACAGGATTGGTGCTCCATCACTCAAGTACCCGGGAATCCCTACCCTGCATCACCCACATGCGGGACCCCTTTAACTTAAGCTGAAAAGAAGTGGTAGAGGACAGTGAAGACTCCTTCACCGTGCACCGGAAGTGAACACATTCACACAAGGCGGTGCTGAGTAAGGAGCAGGTATAAGGTTTCCTTTTGCTCCGAGCATAGCAAGAAAGTGAGCAAATACATACGGAATAGAAGAAGTGTGCGGAAGCAGGTTGCTGGTCCTCTTGCAGCCCTGACATACTGTTGCTGCCCACTTCAAGCACCCAGCTCCCCCTCACTTGTACAAGAGGCCATGGCCATCTGACAGCGGGACCAAAATAGACTCCCACTGTGCGGTCCACAATGTCATAGCAACTTGGGTCAAGTCCTCTCAGGTTGAAGCAGAAAAAGAGAGCGAGAGAGAGAGAGAGAGAGAGCTCCCTGCTGCGTTAGCCGCCACTTCTAAGACCCCAAACTCACTGGCTGCTGCTGTCCATCAGCTTGATATATTTGCGGCTTCTCCGCCTCACATCGGAGCCTACACTGGCTTTCTCTCACTCTGTCTGCCGCTACTCTGCGCAGTCATGCATACAGCCCCCCCGACCTGATGAGAGTGTAGCTGCAGGCTAAGGGACAGTGTGCACAGTGTGTTAGCATTAGCAGCATAAGAGTGACAGTCGAGATCTTATTGGACTCCGCATTTGATGATTCATAGGCTGCTGAGGCAAAAAAAAAGAAAAAAGAACAAGCGTGCATGTTTTCGCTGCATGCAAAACACTCCAAATGTAAGAAGCAAGAGAAGGGAGAAGAGAATATGATGACAAAAGCTAAATTCCCTTTGTAAATATTTACGTTAAAGATTTTTTTGTCGATATCTTTTAGCACAGAGTATAAGTGCAGCGAAGACATCAAATATTCAAATAAAGTTGTACATTTCCAGAGAAAAACTTTTTCTAATTATTTAACTTTAGGAGTAGTCGTATAACAGGCCTGGGCAATTATTTTGACTTGAGGGGCCAAATTTAGAGAAACAAATGTGTCTGAGGGCTGGTATATCTATTTTTAGCAACACTAATACAAAACCTCACAATAATGTCTGATTGAATGCTGAAAACGTTATGACAGACCGCCTTAAAAAAACGGAATGGAGTTTTACATTTTTTTTACTGAATGAGACACCCAGAATGTACATGAAAATAAAGATTGTGTGATTTACAATATTAACTATGAAGGATAAAACACTGAATATTGACAACATATGAACGTCACTCCCCCTCTCCATCCACACATTTTACAATCAAGCGAAATGCATCAAAAATGCAACAAACACAGTGAAATATGAATGCGAAGGGTAAAAAAAAAAAAACACCTACAATCTGATACATCTGATGTATCACTAAGCTTTAGAACTTTGTTGTAAAAATGTATTTCCACGTCTGTCCCTGACACCCACATTTTAGGCTCTGGAAACACTCTGTGGAAACGCTCCCCACCCACACTGCTTGGTGCCTCGTCTGAGCTGCTGTGACTTAGATGACCATAGTAACTAATTAGATGACCATAGTAACTAATTAGATGACCATAGTAACTAATTAGATGACCATAGTAACTAGCATATCATGCAAAACTGCAGATTCCAAGCATTGAAATACTTCGCATAGTTGAAGAGTTACGGTCATTATTAAACATCACTGCACATCATAATGGCAGCTACACTTTCCATCTTAAACATCTAAAAAATTTTTGGGGAATGTCCGACGGGCCAGATTGAAAAGCTTAACGGGCCGCATGTGGCCCCCGGGCCTTAATTTGCCCAGGTCTGGTATATAATAGAGATGTCCGATAATATCGGACTGCCGATATTATCGACCGATAAATGCTTTAAAATGTAATATCGGAAATTATCGGTATCGGTTTCAAAATGATCGGTATCGGTTTTAAAAAGTAAAATTTATGACTTTCTAAAATGCCGCTGTGTACACGGACGTAGGGAGAAGTACAGAGCGCCAATAAACCTTAAAGGCACTGCCTTGGCGTGCCGGCCTAATCACATAATATCTACGGCTTTTCACACACACAAGTGAATGCAAAGCATACTTGATCAACAGCCAAAAAGGTCACAATGAGGGTGGCCGTATAAACAACTTTAACACTGTTACAAATATGCGCCACACTGTGCACCCACACCAAACAAGAATGACAAACACATTTGGGGAGAACATCCGCACCGTAACACAACATAAACACAACAGAACAAATACCCAGAACCCCTTGCAGCACTAACTCTTCCAGGACGCTACAACATACACCCCCCGCTACCTCCTTGTTACATTGTTTAATGCATCCAGCGGGGCTTCACAACAAAATTAGGCATAATAATGTGTTAATTCCACGACTGTATATATCGGTATCGGTTGATATCGGAATAGGTCATTAAGAGTTGGACAATATATATATATATACACACACACTGTACAGTATATGCACTGTATATACAGTGTTGGCATTAACGCACTTTTTGTGCCTTTTTACGCATTGAAATCAGAAAGGACACGCATTTCCGGAAGTCCACGCGTCCCCGGGCCACAATTTATTTATTTTGTATTTTTTTTTTTTTACAGACGCTGCCTTCTTCAGGTTTGATTGTATTTTTTTTAAATTGATGCACCTGGGGATAAGTTGATTGGCAACACTAAATTGGCCCTAGTGTGTGGATGTGAGTGTGAATGTTGTCTGTCTATCTGTGTTGGCCCTGCGATGAGGTGGCGACTTGTCCAGGGTGTACCCCGCCTTCCGCCCGATTGTAGCTGAGATAGGCTCCAGCGCCCCCCGCGACCCCGAAGGGAATAAGCGGTAGAAAATGGATGGATGGATGGATGATTAACGCTTTCCGCCGGTGTTTTGTTTTGTTTATATTTGCCGGGTCAAATTTCCGTCCATCTATTGCGTTTATTGGGTCGTAAATTTTGATTCGCCAAAAGTTTTATCAATCACAAATACTGCCTCAGTTTGCACTCGGACAACTTTACCGCCAGGGGCTGTCAAAAGAAAGAGTTGATGGTAAACACTAAGGTGAGTGTAAAGTCAACCTTTTTAACTTCATCCTGTGCCATGTCTCCAGTAAATGACTTGTTTTAGTCTTTATGAGTCCATGGAAACTTCACTTTTATCTCCTGCTGGATCCACATCGTTCGAGGATGGAGACAGGCTAGCTGTTAGCTCCAAGCTAACCAGCACCCGACCAGACCAAAAATATACTTTGCAGGTCAACAAATATGTGCCTTTTGAAGTGTTAATGTACGAGTGTTGAAAAGGAGTCTCCTGGAGAAGCGGCTGACAAGTGAGCAAGTGTCGCATCATCACCGTCATTGTTTACTGAAGCAGAGATGCTGACTGTGCGTTATGATAAACACTCTGCTTTTTATCCATAGACTTATCAGATTTAAGCTTTTATTATCTATATTAGGGGTGTCAAACGTGTAACCCAGAGGCCATTTGCGTACCGCAGCTAACGTTTTAAAGGCCCACGTCACATTCTAAAAATACTTTTAAAATAAACAAAAACACAACAAAAGTGGAATAAAAAAAAGCTTACAGGTGAAATGTAATTTAGAAAATGTTGCAATGTTGAATAATAAAATAAAGCGTTTTTTTTTTCTTTAAAACTGTCATTTCTCAAAACATAATATTGAATCAAAATCAATGTTTTTATGAATTATTGACCTATACAAGGCTTTAAATTACTTCACATCAAATACTCCACTTTGAAAAAATATTTTTTTGTGGAAGATTTTGCATATTTTTTGTGTTTGACAAAAAGGGCAGAAAACAAACAAAAAAACAACCTAAAAAAACTTACCAAAAAATTAGAATTGACGGATAGATGTGAAGTTGATGTAGACTCTAGAGATTTAAGCATTTAAAAAAAAAATGTATGCATGCCCTGGCACACCATTATCATCATTTCATGACCGAAGCAAAAAACTTTTGACACTTTTCTACTGAAATAAATACACCTACAACGTCCATCCATCCATTTTTCTACGTTAACTAATTTTTTTGACAACCTTTTTCCAAAACACAATATAGAATGTGAGATATAACAGGATAATGCATACATTTATCATTTGTTTTCAAAACGCTTACAAAAAAGTGGGACCCCAAATCAGTTTGTGTTTATTTATAGTAAAAGTGTTTATCCTCAGCATAAGTAAGGCATTTTTTTTACCAAGTCATCTTTTTTTTACATTAATCCAATAAAATCGTACCCTGGCCTTAACACCGTGATAATCAATCAAATAGTTCCATATCGTTACAATCCGAGTTGCAATTTTAATCTCTGCAATTAATTGTGATTAATTTTCCAAAAACAAAAGCAGGTGGCTGCTAAGCAAGGTGATGCCAAACAATTCCTCGATGTAAGAAGATGTAGTAGTTAGTACTACACCCAGGTAAGCACGGTAACGATGTAAGATGTAGTAGTTAGTACCACACCCAGGTAAGTAAGGTAACGATGTAAGAAGATGTAATAGTTAGTACTACACCCAGGTAAGCAAGGTAACGATGTAAGAAGATGTAGTAGTTAGTACCACACCCAGGGAAGTAAGGTAACCATGTAAGATGTAGTAGTTAGTACCACACCCAGGTAAGTAAGGTAACCATGTAAGAAGATGTAGTAGTTAGTACCACACCCAGGTAAGCAAGGTAACGATGTAAGATGTAGTAGTTAGTACCACACCCAGGTAAGCAAGGTAACGATGTAAGATGTAGTAGTTAGTACCACACCCAGGTAAGCAAGGTAATGATGTAAGAAGATGTAATAGTTAGTACCACACCGAGGTAAGCACGGTAACGATGTAAGAAGATGTAATAGTTAGTACCACACCCAGGTAAGCAAGGTAACGATGTAAGATGTAGTAGTTAATACCACACCCAGGTAAGTATAGAAGTTAGTAGCACACCCAGGTAATTATAGTAGTTAGTAGCACACGCAGGTAAGTATAGTAGTTAATAGCACACGCAGGTAAGTATAGTAGTTAGTAGCACACCCAGGTAAGTATAGTAGTTAGTAGCACACCTGGGTAAGTATAGTAGTTACTAGCACACGCATGTAAGTATAGTAGTTAGTAGCACACACAGGTAAGTATAGTAGTTAGTACAACACCCGGGTAAGTATAGTAGTTAATAGCACACGCAGGTAAGTATAGTAGTTAGTACCACACCCAGGTAAGTATAGTAGTTAGTACCACACCCAGGTAAGTATAGTAGTTAGTACCACACCCATTTAAGTATAGTAGTTAGTAGCACACGCAGGTAAGTATAGTCGTTAGTAGCACACGCAGGTAAGTATAGTCGTTAGTAGCACACCCAGGTAAGTATAGTAGTTAATAGCACACACAGGTAAGTATAGTAGTTAGTATCAAACGCAGGTAAGTATAGTAGTTAGTAACAAACGCAGGTAAGTATAGTAGTTAGTAACACACCCAGGTAAGTATAGTAGTTAGTACCACACCCAGGTAAGTATAGTAGTTAGTAGCACGCGCAAGTAAGTATACTAGTTAGTAGCACACCCAGGTAAGTATAGTAGTTAGTAGCACACGCAGGTAAGTATAGTAGTTAGTACCACACGCAGGTAGGTATAGTAGTTAGTAGCACACGCAGGTAAGTATAGTAGTTAGTACCACACGCAGGTAAGTATAGTAGTTAGTACCACACGCAGGTAGGTATAGTAGTTAGTAGCACACGCAGGTAGGTATAGTAGTTAGTAGCACACGCAGGTAAGCAAGGTAACACAAAATGTGTTTAATCATGGCTGCTAGCTAGCTGCTGTGTTAGCCGACCAAGCGCTACACAAAGACCTCACATTGACGAAGAAGACCTAAGTTAGATATATTTTGACCAACACAATGTTCTCGTAATGAGAAATGTTACCTTTAAAGCATTTATGGACGCATTTTTGCCTTTTCCTCCTCCATGTGAGGAGCCCGAGCTGTTGCTGCCAGACCTCTCCCTCCCGTCACCTCCATGCCCGATCCTCGCTCCGAGACGGTGCTGTCCGGCACCGCGCCGCCGGCCATCATAGCGACCGTCTTTGGACATGAATCCCCGCTACGTCGAACGCTCAGTCGGAAAAGAGGTCGAGAAAAAAGGACGAAGTTGTCCTGCTGTCAGAGTTGATGGTGAACCATGTTACATGACAGGGAGGATAAGCTCAGGGAAAGGAAACGGAAGTGTTTTGAGTCGTGACGTTTTGGATTGACAACAGTCGGAGCCAATGTCGTTGCTCTCTTTTCAGAGTGACATACGCGTTAGCCAATCCAGTGCGGAATAATTGAGGTCAAGGGGCGGGGTCTATTTGAAAGGGCGGGACTGCAGGTTGTCTACCATAGCAACCATACGGATTGAGCGGGCATTTCCAAGTCAGCTGAACGTGCCTTCAACATAAAGGCACGCAATCATGCTGCGTTCACAAATAAATCAAATAAAGGAATTTTCGATTTTCTATTTATAATAAGATAGCAAATACCCTCTTAATTTACCATGCATCCAAAATCACAACTGTAAAATTCAATTGCACCTTACAATTTACATTATGTCTACATCTACGTGAGATATTTTTTTACTTACATAAATCTCCATTCTTGTCAATTCACTCTCATTAAGCTGTTAACAATGCCAAAATGTGAATATAACATTCTGTTTTGCCTCGGCTCGGAGCGAGCATTAGTCAGCTTGCAAGTAGTGATAAACATTTGACATCGAAAGGTAACGTACGTTTATGACAACAGTGTTTAATGTAACACATGCATTCTTTGTGGCTCGCTTATTGATCCCCGAAAGAGGTCAGGTCTTTGATTTACGAATTGACCTGTGATGTTTTGGTATTAATACGTCGTCACAAAATATTTTTGTGTGAAATTCCAAACCGGAAATACAACTCGTCTTTAGGAGCAGCGAGTCAAACCTTGATGGTGACAACTTCTCACGGTAATGCAAATATCACATTATTAAGAGTATTCGAGTAGTTGACTATGCCTGAATAGTTTAGATAGCAATCTTTAATATCACATTATTAAGAGTATTTGAGAAGTTGACTATGCCTGAATAGTTTATATAGCATCTTTAATCCTTCTCCTTTCTGCCTTTTGGAGTCATTTAACATAATCTCACACTTTCCTAACAATCACAGTTAACCTAAAGCGAATGTTTTTTTTTTAATAATACAAAACTACTAAAGTGCCTTGCGTTGTTTTTTTTAAACACTGATGATAAAATTCTCTACACATTTTATGTTGTGAAGCTGAACTATGCAGCTTCCTGGCTTCTTTAATGTCGTATCTCCCGGCAGATGGCGCCCCCTGCTGTAACGGCGGTGGTATTGCTGGTGCTCCACTTAGTTTTGGGACTCAGCTCTCACCAACATCTTCATGAAGACCATGTGGAACATCAGCTGAACTCCGAGCATGATATGAACGTCCTGCTGGGAGAAAAGGTCACTAATGACTTTTTATGTCCATAAAAAAAAAAAAAAAAAAAAAAATTGTGACTTGTCGCTCATTGTTGACGCCATTGTAGGACACGGAAACGTTAAAGAAACTAAGCCCGGAGCAGCAGAGGGAAAAGATGATGGACATCGTAAAGAAGATTGACACAAATGCTGACAACAAGCTAAGTGCAGGTAAGATTGTGTTGACTGCTTTAATTATATCTAAAGAGGACGGTGCCTTGGTTGGAAAGAGGCTGATGCAATAAACTGCTCAGTCAGCAGTAAATACCCCCGATGTAAACAACAATATTTATATTCACAGTAACAGCTGAGTGCTGCAAGAAACATGGTAAAGCAGGGGTGTCAACTCATTGTTATTGTGGGCCCCATCGCAGTTATGGCTTCCATCAGAGGGCCACATGTAAACAGTGTATATACAGTGGGGCAAAAAAGTATTTAGTCAGCCACCGATTGTGCAAGTTCTCCCACTTAAAATGATGACAGAGGTCTGTAATTTTCATCATAGGTACACTTCAACTGTAAGAGACAGAATGTGAAAAAAAAATCCAGGAATTCACATTGTAGGAATTTTAAAGAATTTATTTGTAAATTATGGTGGAAAATAAGTATTTGGTCACTTCAAACAAGGAAGATCTCTGGCTCTCACAGACCTGTAACTTCTTCTTTAAGAAGCTCTTCTGTCCTTCACTCGTTACCTGTATTAATGGCACCTGTTTGAACTCGTTATCTGTCTAAAACACACCTGTCCACAGCCTCAAACAGTCAGACTCCAAACTCCACTATGGCCAAGACCAAAGAGCTGTCGAAGGACACCAGGAAAACAATTGTAGACCTGCACCAGACTGTGAAGAGTGAATCTACAATAGGCAAGCAGCTTGGTGTGAAAAAATCAACTGTGGGAGCAATTATCAGAAAATAGAAGACATACAAGACCACTGATAATCTCCCTCGATCTGGGCCTCCACGCAAGATCTCATCCCGTGGGGTCAAAATGATCATGAGAACGGTGAGTAAAAATCCCAGAACCACACGGGGGGACCTGGTGAATGACCTGCAGAGAGCTGGGACCAAAGTAACAAAGGTTACCATCAGTAACACACTACGCCGACAGGGAATCAAATCCTGCAGTGCCAGACGTGTCCCCCTGCTTAAGCCAGTGCATGTCCAGGCCCCTCTGAAGTTTGCCAGAGAGCACATGGATGATACAGCAGAGGGTTGGGAGAATGTCATGTGGTCAGATGAAACCAAAATATAACTTTTTGGTATAAACTCAACTCGTCGTGTTTGGAGGAAGAAAAATACTGAGTTGCATCCCAAGAACACCATACCTACTGTGAAGCATGGGGGTGGAAACATCATGCTTTGGGGCTGTTTTTCTGCTAAGGGGACAGGCCGACTGATCCGTGTTAAGGAAAGAATGAATGGAGCCATGTATCGTGAGATTTTGAGCCAAAACCTCCTTCCATCAGTGAGAGCTTTGAAGATGAAACGTGGCTGGGTCTTCCAGCATGACAATGATCCCAAACACACCGCCCGGGCAACGAAGGAGTGGCTCCGTAAGAAGCATTTGAAAGTCCTGGAGTGGCCTAGCCAGTCTCCAGACCTCAACCCCATAGAAAATCTGTGGAGGGAGTTGAAAGTCCGTGTTGCTCGGCGACAGCCCCAAAACATCACTGCTCTCGAGAAGATCTGCATGGAGGAATGGGCCAAAATACCAGCTACTGTGTATGCAAACCTGGTAAAGACCTATAGTAATCGTTTGACCTCTGTTATTGCCAACAAAGGTTATATTACAAAGTATTGAGTTGAATTTTTGTTATTGACCAAATACTTATTTTCCACCATAATTTACAAATAAATTCTTTAAAAATCCTACAATGTGAGTTCCTGGATTTTTTTTTCACATTCTGTCTCTCACAGTTGAAGTGTACCTATGATGAAAATTACAGACCTCTGTCATCATTTTAAGTGGGAGAACTTGCACAATTGGTGGCTGACTAAATACTTTTTTGCCCCACTGTATATATATATATTAGGGTTGTACGGTATATAATATATAGATTAATGTATAGAATAATTTCGCCACACCTAGTGTGTGTGTGACAATCATTGGTACTTTAACTTTTAACTTTTATCCATCCATTTTCTATCGCTTATTCCCTTTTGGGGTCGCGGGGGGCGCTGGAGCCTATCTCAGCTACAATCGGGCGGAAGGCGGGGTACACCCTGGACAAGTCGCCACCTCATCGCAGACAATTAAATGGTGTTGTACCATATTCTAATGAGGTGGCGGGTCCATCCATCCATCCATTTTCTACCGCTTATTCCCTTTTGGGGTCGCTGGAGCCTATCTCAGCTACAATCGGGCGGAAGGCGGGGTACACCCTGGACAAGTCGCCACCTCATCGCAGACAATTAAATGGTGTTGTACCATATTCTAATGAGGTGGCGGGTCCATCTATCCATCCATTTTCTACCGCTTATTCCCTTTTGGGGTCGCGAGGGGCGTTGGAGCCTATCTCAGCTACAATCGGGCGGAAGGCGGCGTACACCCTGGACAAATCGCCACCTCATCGCAGACAATTAAATGGTGTTGTACCATATTCTAATGAGGTGGCGGGTCCATCCATCCATCCATTTTCTACCACTTATTCCCTTTTGGGGTCGCGGGGGGCGCTGGAGCCTATCTCAGCTACAATCGGGCGGAAGGCGGGGTACACCCTGGACAAGTCGCCACCTCATCGCAGACAATTAAATGGTGTTGTACCATATTCTAATGAGGTGGCGGGTCCATCCATCCATCCATTTTCTACCGCTTATTCCCTTTCGGGGTCGCGGGGGGCGCTGGAGCCTATCTCAGCTACAATCGGGCGGAAGGCGGGGTACACCCTGGACAAGTCGCCACCTCATCGCAGACAATTAAATGGTGTTGTACCATATTCTAATGAGGTGGCGGGCCCATCCATCCATCCATTTTCTACCGCTTATTCCCTTTTGGGGTCACGGGGGTCGCTGGAGCCTATCTCAGCTACAATCGGGCGGAAGGCGGGGTACACCCTGGACAAGTCGCCACCTCATCGCAGACAATTAAATGGTGTTGTACCATATTCTAATGAGGTGGCGGGTCCATCCATCCATCCATTTTCTACCGCTTATTCCCTTTTGGGGTCGCTGGAGCCTATCTCAGCTACAATCGGGCGGAAGGCGGGGTACACCCTGGACAAGTCGCCACCTCATCGCAGACAATTAAATGGTGTTGTACCATATTCTAATGAGGTGGCGGGTCCATCCATCCATCCATTTTCTACCGCTTATTCCCTTTTGGGGTCGCGGGGGGCGCTGGAGCCTATCTCAGCTACAATCGGGCGGAAGGCGGGGTACACCCTGGACAAGTCGCCACCTCATCGCAGACAATTAAATGGTGTTGTACCATATTCTAATGAGGTGGCGGGTCCATCCATCCATCCATTTTCTACCGCTTATTCCCTTTTGGGGTCGCTGGAGCCTATCTCAGCTACAATCGGGCGGAAGGCGGTGTACACCCTGGACAAGTCGCCACCTCATCGCAGACAATTAAATGGTGTTGTACCATATTCTAATGAGGTGGCGGGTCCATCTATCCATCCATTTTCTACCGCTTATTCCCTTTTGGAGTTGCGGGGGGCGCTGGAGCCTATCTCAGCTACAATCGGGCGGAAAGCGGGGTACACCCTGGACAAGTCGCCACCTCATCGCAGACAATTAAATGGTGTTGTACCATATTCTAATGAGGTGGCGGGTCCATCCATCCATCCATTTTCTACCGCTTATTCCCTTTTGGGGTCGCGGGGGGCGCTGGAGCCTATCTCAGCTACAATCAAGCGGAAGGCGGGTTACACCCTGGACAAGTCGCCACCTCATCGCAGACAATTAAATGGTGTTGTACCATATTCTAATGAGGTGGCGGGTCCATCCATCCATCCATTTTCTACCGCTTATTCCCTTTTGGAGTTGCGGGGGGCGCTGGAGCCTATCTCAGCTACAATCGGGCGGAAAGCGGGGTACACCCTGGACAAGTCGCCACCTCATCGCAGACAATTAAATTGTGTTGTACCATATTCTAATGAGGTGGCGGGTCCATCCATCCATCCATTTTCTACCGCTTATTCCCTTTTGGAGTCGCAGGGGGCGCTGGAGCCTATCTCAGCTACAATCGGGCGGAAGGCGGGGTACACCCTGGACAAGTCGCCACCTCATCGCAGACAATTAAATGGTGTTGTACCATATTCTAATGAGGTGGCGGGTCCATCCATCCATCCATTTTCTACCGCTTATTCCCTTTTGGGGTCGCGGGGGGCGCTGGAGCCTATCTCAGCTACAATCAAGCGGAAGGCGGGTTACACCCTGGACAAGTCGCCACCTCATCGCAGACAATTAAATGGTGTTGTACCATATTCTAATGAGGTGGCGGGTCCATCTATCCATCCATTTTCTACCGCTTATTCCCTTTTGGGGGCGCTGGAGCCTATCTCAGCTACAATCGGGCGGAAGGCGGGGTACACCCTGGACAAGTCGCCACCTCATCGCAGACAATTAAATGGTGTTGTACCATATTCTAATGAGGTGGCGGGTCCATCCATCCATCCATTTTCTATCGCTTATTCCCTTTTGGGGGCGCTGGAGCCTATCTCAGCTACAATCGGGCGGAAGGCGGGGTACACCCTGGACAAGTCGCCACCTCATCGCAGACAATTAAATGGTGTTGTACCATATTCTAATGAGGTGGCGGGCCCATCCATCCATCCATTTTCTACCGCTTATTCCCTTTTGGGGTCGCTGGAGCCTATCTCAGCTACAATCGGGCGGAAGGCGGAGTACACCCTGGACAAGTCGCCACCTCATCGCAGACAATTAAATGGTGTTGTACCATATTCTAATGAGGTGGCGGGTCCATCCATCCATCCATTTTCTACCGCTTATTCCCTTTTGGAGTCGCAGGGGGCGCTGGAGCCTATCTCAGCTACAATCGGGCGGAAGGCGGAGTACACCCTGGACAAGTCGCCACCTCATCGCAGACAATTAAATGGTGTTGTACCATATTCTAATGAGGTGGCGGGTCCATCCATCCATCCATTTTCTACCGCTTATTCCCTTTTGAGGTCGCTGGAGCCTATCTCAGCTACAATCGGGCGGAAGGCGGGGTACACCCTGGACAAGTCGCCACCTCATCGCAGACAATTAAATGGTGTTGTACCATATTCTAATGAGGTGGCGGGTCCATCTATCCATCCATTTTCTACCGCTTATTCCCTTTTGGGATCGCGGGGGGCGTTGGAGCCTATCTCAGCTACAATCGGGCGGAAGGCGGCGTACACCCTGGACAAGTCGCCACCTCATCGCAGACAATTAAATGGTGTTATACCATATTCTAATGAGGTGGCGGGTCACCTTTTTTAAATAATTTTTTAAAGCATTTGCAAAGATGTCTAACTGCTTGATGCTGACCACTCATGTTACTGCCATCTTGTGGCGGTAACACAAACTACACATCATATTGCAGAGGAGATCACAGTGTGGATTCAGCTGGTCTACAGAAAATACGCCCTGGATGACGCAGAGGAGCGCTTCCCCGAATTTGACGTGAACCAGGACGGTGTGGTGGCATGGGAGGAGTACAACATGGCCGAGCTGTTTAGTTTGGACGAAGGCCCCGTTGCGGATGATGCGGAGCGAGAGTCCATGAGACACGTATGTTGGCGCACCTAAACAATCACCAGTCCATAGAAACACTGACGTGACCTGGTACTGACCTGACCTGGTACTGGCCACAGCTGCACCTGAAGGACAGGAGGCGCTTCGACTCGGCGGATGTGGACGGCACACCCGGCCTCAACGTGACCGAGTTTTTGGCCTTCACCCACCCCTCCGAAGTGGACCACATGGCGGTAAAAGCGATTAAATCTGTGTGCAGTTTGACTAGTCACATCTACCGGTCTTCTCGTGACAGGACTTTGCCATCGAGGATGTGTTGAGTGAATATGACACGGATCACGATGGACTGATCAGCCTGAAGGAATTTATTGGCGATCTTCGACGGGACGGTGAGTAAGATTTACTGCCTTGTCAAAAAGTCAGTGTTCAAAAACAAGAAGAAAAAAAACACAAAAATTTGGGGTATTTTATTTGAACTAAAGAAAATTATCTGCCAATAGAACAAGAAAATTTGGCTTGTCAAGACTTTCCAAAACAAGTAAAATTAGCTAACCTCAATGAACTCAAAAATATCATAAAATAAGTATATTCTCACTAACAACAAGTGCACTTTTCTAGGTAGAAAAAAAAATGTTGACCCTTTTTCCTTAATATGTTGAAAAATATTCTTAATTGAAGTAAATGGTAGTGCCATTATCTTGACATAATGATATGCGCTCTGCATTACATTTCTCGAAACCAGCAAACCTATACTAAAAACGAGTTTATTGTTATTAATGGAAAGGCAACAAGGCAACCGCTTGTTACTCTCGGGGTCTCCTAGCCGCTCAGGCAAATCTTATGGTCTAAAAATGCATTTTTCCATGGATAACATGACATCATCGCGCCAAGTGTGGGCTCTTTCAGTCAATTAGTGCGCGAGGAATATATATGTATATATTAGAGATGTGCGGTTTGCGGACACAACCGCGGAGTCCGCGGATTATCCGCGGGTCGGGCGGTTGAAATAAAAAAAAATTAGATTTTATCCGCGGGTCGGGTCGGGCGGTTGAAATTTTAAAAAAATTAGATTTTAAATAGATTCAGGCGGGTGGCAGTTAAACCAATTCGGAAATATATATACATAGTTAAATGTTACCCACATACGAAAAACGAGCAGGCACCTGCAGCATGCCACAACAGAAGAAGAAAAAAAAAAGAGATGGCAACGCCGGCAGCAAACGTGGTACGCGACAAACTAAAAAAGGGAATACTAAAGACCAGGGAAAAAAAGGCCAGAAAAGTTCAGCGTGGACTCGTTTTTATGAGGTTGTAAATCAGGATGATAGTAATGCTGGCTACGTGATTTGCAAGAGCTGCGACGCTGTTTATGTCTACGGCAGTCACAAAACCGGGACATCTAACATGGTGCATCACATTTGTGCAAAACCCCGAACCTCCACAAACACCCTGAGCATGAGCAGTTTCGTCCGCCGTGATCCCAGAAGAGTGCCACAGGATGTTAAAACAAGACAGAACGCAGCTGCCTGCAGCAGTTTGAGTGGCGCGAGCGCGCTTGGAGGTGCGCTCAGCGCGGCTCCCAGATGATTGCGCACTGGTGTGCGTCTGGGCCGTGACAGCGTGGCACGCATCGAATGTCTCTGCTACATTGGATCAGTCTCCTTTCTTTAACAGGCAAAAGCTTTATAACCTCACTAATGCCTTGCATCGTCTATATTAGATATATAACAACGGGCGGGTGGCGGATGGCGGGTGGGTGCGGTTTCGATTAAATGTTAGTTCGGGTGGATGGCAGATGGTTGACGACTTTTGTGATGCGGTTGCGGATGAAATAATTGCCTATCCGCGCATCTCTAGTATATATATATATATATATATATATATATATATATATATATATATATATATATATATGTATATATGTATGTGTGTGTATATATATATATATATATATATATATATATATATATATATATATGTATGTGTGTGTATATATATATATATATATATATATATATATATATATACACACACACACACACACACACCCCGGCCCCCAGCCACATTTTTTTAATTGTAATTTTGAAGAATTTACCTGAATGTGCATGAACTATTTCTGTTCAAAATAGTTAGAAATGTCACATGTTAAATGTTTAAATATTAACTGTCAGTTTACTGTACTACTATATGAGTACGTGTTTTCTATTGTTTCATTGAAAATAACAGCAAAGTCCATTTGGCCGTGCCAGCAATCGGAGGGTTGCTGGTTACTGGGGTTCAATCCCCACCTTCTACCATCCGAGTCATGTCCGTTGTGTCCTTGGGCAAGACACTTCACCCTTGCTCCTGATGGCTGCTGGTTAGCGCCTTGCATGGCAGCTCCCGCATCAGTGTGTGAATGTGTGTTTGAATGGGTGAATGTGGAAATACTGTCAAAGCACTTTGAGTACCTTGAAGGTAGAAAAGCGCTATGCAAGTATAACCCATTTATCATTTATTTATCTATGACTATAAGTCGCAGTTTTTTTCATAGTTTGGCCGGGCTCCAGTGCGACTTATATATGTTTTTTTCCTTTTTTATTATGCATTTTCGGCAGGTGCGACTTATACTCCAAAAAATACGGTATGAGACACAATTGTGTCAAAGTCATGATTTCTTATTTCATGCTTGAAATAAGAAATTATTACCGTATTTTTCGGAGTATAAGTCGCTCCGGCCGAAAATGCATAATAAAGAAGGGGAAAAACATATATAAGTCGCACTGGAGTATAAGTCACATTTTTTGGGGAAATGCATTTGATAAAAGCCAACAGCAAGAATAGACATTTGAAAGGCAATTTAAAATAAATAAAGAATAGTGAACAACAGGCTGAATAAGTGTACGTTATATGAGGCATAAATAACCAACTGGTATGTTAACGTAACATATTATGGTAAGAGTCATTCAAATAACTATAACATATAGAACATGCTATACGTTTACCAAACAATCTGTCACTCCCGATCGCTAAATTCCATGAAATCTTATACGTCTAGTCTCTTACGTGAATGAGATAAATAATATTATTTGATATTTTAAGGTAATGTGTTAATTTCACACATAAGTCGCTCCTGAGTATAAGTTGCACCCCCGGCCAAACTATGAAAAAAACTGCGACTTATAGTCCGAAAAATACGGTACTTTGAAAAAGTCGTTTTATACTTGTGAGTAGTGATAATAATAATAACTGGGATTTATATAGCGCTTTTCTAAGTACCCAAAGTCGCTTTACATGTAGAGCCCATCAATCATTCACACCTGGTGGTGGTAAGCTACTTTCATAGCCACAGCTGCCCTGGGGTAGACTGACGGAAGCGTGGCTGCAATTTGCGCCAACGGCCCCTCCGACCACCACCTCATTCAATTCACCGGTGTGAGTGGCACCGGGGGCAAAGGGTGAAGTGTCCCGCCCAAGGACACAACGGCAGCGATTTTTGGATGGTAAGAGGCGGGGAGCGAACCTGCAACCCTCAGGTTTCTGGCACGGTTGCTCTACCCACTGCGCCATGCCGCCCCATGATGGGTTGATGAGGCGTCATGAAGCGTTTTGACACATTGCAAAACTGTATTGATACTGTGTCACTAAATACTGACATCTGCTGGATATTAAAAATCCCTACAGGCAACCTATGGACCGACTCAACTGACACTGATTTTATGACCTAGTACAGGGGTAGGGAACCTATGGCTCTAGAGCCAGATGTGGCTCTTTTGATGACTGCATCTGGCTCTCAGATAAATCTTAGCTGACATTACTTAACAGGATAAGTACTGAATAATTCCGCTGGTAATCACAGTGTTAAAAATAACGTTGAAAATATAAAACATTCTCATGCATTTTAATCCATCCATCCGTTTTCTACCGCACTTGTTCAAGAAGTCGCATTAATGGTAGGAAGTATTTTATTTATTATTGGTTAGCTTCAGAATAACAATGTTATTAAAAATAATGAGAGACTTATTATACTCTAAAAATGTTGGTCTTACTTAAAAATGCACGCATTTACCGGTAGTTGTATTCAGTGTTAAGACAAATATTATATGGCTCTCACGGAAATACATTTTAAAATATTTGGCTTTCATGGCTCTCTAAGCCAAAAAGGTTCCCGACCCCTGACCTAGTATATACAATAATATAAACCAAGTCATTGTATTGCATTTAGGATTATTTCAAATCTTCATTTAAATAAAAATATATTTGTATCTTTTTTAGATACAGTCAATAAATAATGTGAACATGTATCATAACATGGAAATCTAAGAGAACGTGTTGTGAATGCGGATGCTTGTGGACTGGGAATTTTTTTTTTTTTTTACACTTTTTTTATTCCAAAAAAACAGTTTTTCCAACGTGTTAAATTTTAGACGATTTCTCTTCTTAGTTATTATTTTTCTGGTTGTAGAAAAGACCCGCTCACAGGGCACAGAGGAGGCGTCAGTGCGACACAGTTCGCGTATCGGTCACGTGACCGAAACAGCTCATGATCGGTCACGTGACTTTCTAAAAGCGGTACGCGCACCGACACAGGGTTTTGCTCTATGAGCTCGACGCATGCGCCGATGCATCGGTGTTGCCGGACCCATCACTACTTGTGAGTGTTGATGACACAGCTTTGCAACAGTTGATATTCTAGTTCCAAGCATGTTTTACTCAATATAGGTCATCAAATCTCAGCAACAAGCTGTAATATCTTACTGAGATAACTTAGGACCAAAACACTAAAAACAAGTAAAACACTAACATAAAATCTGCTTAGTGAGAAGAATTATCTTATCAGACAGAAAATAAGCAAATATCACCCTTATTTGCATACTTGCCAACCCTCCCGGATTTTCCGGGAGTCTCCCGAAATTCAGCGCCTCTCCCGAAAACCTCCCGGGACAATCATTCTCCCGAAAATCTCCCGAAATTCAGGCGGAGCTGGAGGCCACGCCCCCTCCAGCTCCACGCGGACCTGAGTCCGCTTTCCCACAATATAAAGAACGTCTACAGTAAAGTAGTCCGTCTGCCGTAAACAGCAATGTTGTGACACTCTTAAACAGGACAATACTGCCATCTAGTGCATTTGATGAAAGCACTTTTGTGCGTGCCACACAGCAATGCATCATCAGAGAGGGTGTTCAGCATGGTTAGAAAGATAGTGACAGAGAATAGAACAAGGATGGACAATTCAAGCCTTAACTCAACAATGAGTAGATGAGTGTTATGTGTGTGTATATGTGTAAATAAATGAACACTGAAATTCAAGTATTTTTTATATATATATATATATATATATATATATCCATCCATTTTCTACTGCTTATTCCCTTCGGGGTCGCGGGGATATATATATATATATGAAATACTTGACTTGGTGAATTCTAGCTGTAAATATACTCCTCCCCTCTTAACCACGCCCCCGCCCCAACCACGCCCCCCGCACGCACCCCCACCTCCCGAAATTGGAGGTCTCAAGGTTGGCAAGTATGCTTATTTGAGATATTTAATCTTACTTAGATTTCAGTTTTTGCAGTGTATAGTTTATATAATAGTTCATGAGTATTTTGTAACATATTTGAGACATTTTCAATATTTAAGGACAGATCAAATCGAGTTTAGAACCTTACAAATCGATTTGGGAAACTGACCTGAACACATGTGGTGTTTCAGAGGACGCACCTTCGCAGTGGGAGGTTGAGGAGACGGTGCGCTTCAAGGACCTCTACGACCAGGACCAGGACGGCAGGTTGAATCGAGAGGAGCAACTGCGCTGGATCGCACCTAACAGCTACGGATCTGCCCGGGAAGAAGTAAGACGAGTCAGGCGGTCATCTCGTCTCAATTAATATCCTTGATGTTTTGTTTTTTCCCCCCTCGCCGTGGTCAGGCTCTCTACCTCATCAAAGAGATGGACCAGGATGAAGACGGGCAGATCTCCGCGGACGAAGTGTTGAAGAACCAAGACACCTTCCTGCACAGTGAAGTCACCGACTACGGCAGACACCTGCACGAGTCACACGATGAACTGTAACGCCATCATTCTCTAATAGATGTTATTTGTAAGAACACTTTACATTGAGCAAACAACCTCAAAGTGCTACAGTGCATTTAAAAAACAAAAACAACACTAGAACCACAAATAGCTGCCCCCAACAAGTAAAATAAATAGTAAAAAAAATAAAAACTAGAACAGCCTAATAGCTAGAACTAGCACACATACACTATATTGCCAAAAGTATTTGGCAACCCATCCAAATGATGAGAATCAGGTGTCCTAATCACTTGTCCCGGTGTATCAAATCAAGCACTTAGGCGTGGAGACTGTTTCTACAAACATTTGTGGGCCGCTCTCAGTGATTTCCAGCGTGGAACTGTCATAGGATGCCACCTGTGCAACAAATCCAGTCGTGAAATTTCCTCGCTCCTAAATATTCCAAAGTCAACTTTATTATCAGAAAAGTGAAGAGTTTGGGAACAACAGCAACTCAGCCACTAAGTGGTAGGCCACGTAAACTTACAGAGAGGGTCAGCATAGTGCAAAGACTTTCTGCACAGTCAGTTGCTACAGAGCTCCAGACTTCATGTGATCCTCCAATTAGCCCACGTACAGTACGCAGAGAGCTTCATGGAATGGCTTTCCATGGCCGAGCAGCTGCATCTAAGCCATACATCACCAACTCCAATGCAAAGAATGGGATGCAGTGGTCTATTCAGGTGTACTGGAGAGGAGGCTACGCCGGATAGTCGAACCT
Source organism: Nerophis lumbriciformis (assembly GCF_033978685.3). Classification (NCBI taxonomy): domain Eukaryota; kingdom Metazoa; phylum Chordata; class Actinopteri; order Syngnathiformes; family Syngnathidae; genus Nerophis; species Nerophis lumbriciformis. The sequence goes on along the minus strand of NC_084557.2, from coordinate 5,087,425 downwards.
CGGATTCAGGAGGAACAGTGTGGTTTTCGTCCTAGTCGTGGAACTGTGGACCAGCTCTATACTCTCGGCAGGGTCCTTGAGGGTGCATGGGAGTTTGCCCAACCAGTCTACATGTGTTTTGTAGACTTAGAGAAGGCATTCGACCGTGTCCCTCGGGAAGTCCTGTGGGGAGTGCTCAGAGAGTATGGGGTATCTGACTGTCTGATTGTGGCAGTCCGCTCCCTGTATGATCAGTGCCAGAGCTTGGTCCGCATGGCCGGTAGTAAGTCGGACACGTTTCCAGTGAGGGTTGGACTCCGCCAAGGCTGCCCTTTGTCACCGATTCTGTTCATAACTTTTATGGACAGAATTTCTAGGCGCAGTCAAGGCGTTGAGGGGATCCGGTTTGGTGGCTGCAGGATTAGGTCTCTGCTTTTTGCAGATGATGTGGTCCTGATGGCTTCATCTGGCCAAGATCTTCAGCTCTCACTGGATCGGTTCGCAGCCGAGTGTGAAGCGACTGGGATGAGAATCAGCACCTCCAAGTCCGAGTCCATGGTTCTCGCCCGGAAAAGGGTGGAGTGCCATCTCCGGGTTGGGGAGGAGATCTTGCCCCAAGTGGAGGAGTTCAAGTACCTCGGAGTCTTGTTCACGAGTGAGGGAAGAGTGGATCGTGAGATCGACAGGCGGATCGGTGCGGCGTCTTCAGTAATGCGGACGCTGTATCGATCCGTTGTGGTGAAGAAGGAGCTGAGCCGGAAGGCAAAGCTCTCAATTTACCGGTCGATCTAAGTTCCCATCCTCACCTATGGTCATGAGCTTTGGGTTATGACCGAAAGGACAAGATCACAAGTACAAGCGGCCGAAATGAGTTTCCTCCGCCGGGTGGCGGGGCTCTCCCTTAGAGATAGGGTGAGAAGCTCTGCCATCCGGGGGGAGCTCAAAGTAAAGCCGCTGCTCCTCCACATCGAGAGGAGCCAGATGAGGTGGTTCGGGCATCTGGTCAGGATGCCACCTGAACGCCTCCCTAGGGAGGTGTTTAGGGCACGTCCGACCGGTAGGAGGCCGCGGGGAAGACCCAGGACACGTTGGGAAGACTATGTCTCCCGGCTGGCCTGGGAACGCCTCGGGGTCCCACGGGAAGAGCTGGACGAAGTGGCTGGGGAGAGGGAAGTCTGGGCTTCCCTGCTTAGGCTGCTGCCCCCGCGACCCGACCTCGGATAAGCGGAAGAAGATGGATGGATGGATGGATGGGATGCAGTGGTGTAAAGCACGTCGCCACTGGACTCTAGAGCAGTGGAGACGCCTTCCCTGGGGTGGTGAGTCACGCTTTTCCATCTGGCAATCTGATGGACCAGTCTAGGTTTGGAGGTTGCCAGGAGAACGCTACATTTTGGACTGCATTGTGCCGAGTGTGAAATTTGGTGGAGGAGGAATTATGGTGTGGGGTTGTTTTTCAGGAGTTGTTCCAGTGAAAGGAACTTTGAATGCTCCAGGATACCAAAACATTTTGGACAATTCCATGGGATGGCATATGGCGTCACATTAGTGCCAAAAATCCGAGCGCATAAAAACTGTTATCGCGCGCTGATTCTCCACTCCGTGCGCGCGCGCGACACCCTTTTGCGCGCGCGCGGTGCCTTTCTGCGCGCTCTCTGTGTACTCCTGGCATCTCTCCTCGCGCTGTCATGTTTCTTTTTGGCACTTTGGGGGCGGGTATGCTTAGACGGCCCCTTCTTTCTGATTGGTCAGGCGAAAAATGCTGAAAAATGCTCAGAGCCAATCAGAAGTATAGCAGGGCGGGTCATCGTCAATATGTATCAAGATTTACGGAGGAAGAAGTGGATAAAAAAAATGTCGCGCGCTGATGAAGGTTATTTCATACCACATAAACACAATACAGGGTAATACAAAATGTGACCCAAATAAATAATAAGACAACAAACACCATAATCACATCTTTCAGCCAGAACTGGTCCACCAGCAATGACATCCAACCATAACATTATTTTACATTTTCACTTCTTCTTGAACATTTGTTTTCTAATTTATGGAATTTCTTTTGATTCAGCCATAAAATTAATGAAATAATCTTTGAATTTTGTTTTTAAAATGTTAAAAATAGCTTTTAATAATGTATTCTGAAACAGTTTAAAATAATCAGAGAACTGACTAACACTGACCCTACACAACTATGTTGCATAATTAAGTCGTTTTTTTTTTAAAGCGAAAGAGGTAATTTCAACAGGTACATCATCCTATGTCATATCTACATGTAATAAGATTTGTAACAAGGCAAACCGTTTGTAAATTGGTCGAAAATCGAGCAAGTTATGGTAATTTAATTAGTACATGTACCATTGACATCAATGTAATGATTGAGGCTAGATGTCCGAGGTAAGATGACCAGAGGTGGGACCAAGTCATTGTTTTGCAAGTCACAAGTAAGTCTCAAGTCTTTGCCCTCAAGTCCGAGTCAAGTCCCGAGTCAAGACAGGCAAGCCCCGAGTCAAGTCCAAAGTCAAGACTGGAAAGTCTCAAGTCAAGTCCTAAGTCCTGCATTTTGAGTTTCGAGTCCTTTCAAGTCCTTTTAACCACAGACTAATATATTAACACAGATTGTGTATGCTTTTCAAACGCTGTATTTATTTATTAAAACAAGTGCATTTTAAATTGCAGGAAAGAAAATTGTGCTGACATTGCACTTTATAATAGCACTATTAACCAGTCATTTTAAACATTAACTCATTCCTTTACAGAACAAACACATTGAAAAATAAAGTGCAAATGTACTTATTTGTACAAAAGTGTTAACATTGAAAAAACATGACATATACGTGAACATAACAAAAAAGTTGTACTTTTTATATGTCAGGGCCCTATGCTGCATTGCATTTGCAAAAGACCAAATTAGCCAAGAGTCTGTCAGTCATTTGTGCACGATGGGGGCGTAGTATGATGCCACCATGGCTGAAAACTCGCTCCACTGGAGCACTGGAGGCAGGCACTGCCAAGACTCTCATGGCCACTCGGAACAGTGAAGGAAGAGTCTTCATGTTCAATGCCCAGAACAAAAGGGGGAGAGAGTTGTTTTGGGTTGGTGCACTACTTGTAAGTGTATCTTGTGTTTTTTATGTTGATTTAATTAAAAAAAGAAAAGAAAAAAAAATTATTTCTTGTGCGGCCCGATACCAATCGATCCACGGACCAGTACCGGGCCGCGGCCCGGTGGTTGGGGACCACTGAGGTAAACAACCATCAGTATGTCAGAAAGCTAGCTAAAACGGTACACATATTCATAATATAGTATACATTTTAACTGACCTTTATTTTACTATTTTTGTCTTTTTTTAGGTGGCTAAAATACGCGGTGCTGCTGACCGCCGTCTAACGTTACGTGTGATATATTGACTAACGTAACCCTGCTTAAAAAAAATCACTGAACAAAAAGTATGAATAAGGTAGTGAACTGCAACAGATTCCCGTGTTTGCAATAACGTTATAACGTTAGCAGTGAGTTTACAGCCTCACTGATTTAACTACACAGCAAATAAAAGTCACGTTACTTAGCCAATAAACGTTATCTTACATTCAAAACTTACCGTTCTTTGTGCAACTTCAAATGCCGGACGAAGTTGGAAGTTGTTGCCTCTCCATCAGTAATTTTCGAACCGCATGTGTTGCATACTGCAAACCGTTTTGTGTTGACCACCTCGTAATTTTTATACCCAAACGAAATTATTTTAGGTATCATTTTTTGTTCACTGGCGTGTGGTTTGGACATGTCTTCTTCGTTGGTTGTCCTGCAATTTGATTGGATGAATGCTGTGTGATGAAAACAAAGTAGATCTAATTTGATTGGCTGTTGTACTGAGACCACACCAGCTGACACACGCAACGCTGATAGACAAGTACACAATGACAAATACGGAGCGCTCCCGAATAACTTTTTCATCTTTGGGTTTTGGGGAAAGTAGCAAGTCATGTCAAGTCATGTCAATTCAAAAGGCTCAAGTCCAAGTGAAGTCACAAGTCATTGATGTTAAAGTCTAAGTCCAGTTGCAAGTCTTTTTACATTTTGTCAAGTCGAGTCTAAAGTCATCAAATTCATGACTCGAGTCTGACTCGAGTCCAAGTCATGTGACTCGAGTCCACACCTCTGAAGATGACTACAACGTTGCTACGCTGGAGAATGATTGGTCATATGAAAAATGCTCACAGCCAATCAGAAAGGAGGGGCCGTCTAAGCATACCCGCCCCCCAAAGTGCCAAAAAGAAACATGACAGCGCGAGGAGAGATGCCAGGAGTACACAGAGAGCGTGCAGAAAGGCGCCGCGTGCGCGCAAAAAGGCACCGCGCGCGCGCACGCAAAAAGGCACCACGCGCGCGCACGAAGTGGAGAATCAGCCATAATGGCACTTCAAGTCATATGTGAGTCAAGGCAGGTGGCCAAATACTTTTGGCAATATAGTGTATATCTAAAAAAAGGCTTTTTTAAAAAGAAAGGTTTTTAAGCCTTTTTGTAAAAGCATCCACAGTCTGTGGTGCCCTCAGGTGGTCAGGGAGAGCGTTCCACAGACTGGGAGCGGCGGAGCAGAGAGCCCAGTCTCCCATTGTTCAGAGCTTTGTCCTCGGAGGTTAGCCTGTCCGGAGCGGAGGTGTCGTGTGGAGGATTTGGGGTTGAGCAGTTCTTTGAGGTAGAGGGGGGCATTTCCATGGAAGCACTGGTGGTTTAGTAGGGAGACTTTGTATCTCTCATTTACTTTCACCTGCACGAGTCACATGATGAACTGCAACGCCATGATTTACTTTGAGGTCAGGCCGGGCCTCCACATTGGAGAAGTATATGAAACACTTGACAAGTATTTGCTTAAAAAGTGAACTACCAGTCCGTCATGGTAGCGGCTGCTCACGTGCTTCCTCTTTTTCAAACAAATGAGCGAGCTGCAGTTGACTCGACTCATTTCCTGCATCCTTTCACTCGCGGTGTCAACCTGGCCGTCGCAACGTGCGCCGCACTTCAGGATGGACTTAGACTTTAAGGATGCCTTTTGGGTGAGACTATTTTGTCATTTTTGTCAAAAAATGTTTTGCTTTGCTGAACACTGAAGTTAATGAGTCACTCCAGTTGTGATGATCTCTGTTTGTTTGACCACCGGCACTCAGAATGTTGCAATGTGGGGAATTATCATGTCATTTTGTAACACTAACACATCCTGGGAGAGGATTCTCTTTTTAACCATTTTTCAGAAGTAAAACTCAAAACTTTATAGAGATTGTAGTTTTTTTTGCCATGCATTTGTTCCCTTCTTTCATGAAAATATTATTTTTTTCCACTTTTGTCAGGTTTGAAACAGAATACTTTACTGGTAATTATGTTATTAAAATGTTTTCTAATTTTATCTGGCGCCCACCTCCAAAGACATGCACCTGGGGATAGGTTGATTGGCAACACTAAATTGGCCCTAATGTTGTCTGTCTATCTGTGTTGGCCCTGTGATGAGGTGGCCACTTGTCCAGGGTGTACCCCGCCTTCCGCCCGAATGCAGCTGAGATAGGCTCCAGCACCCCCCGCGACCCCAAAAAGGGACAAGCGGTAGAAAATGGATGGGATGGGATGGATGGATCCCTAAACAAAGTTAGATTTCAAGACAGAATTTGAACATGCAGTACAGACCAAAAGTTTGGACACACCTTCTCATTCAATGTGTTTTCTTTATTTTTAACCGGCGTGGCGCGGTTGGGAGAGTGGCCGTGCCAGCAACCTGAGGGTTCCTGGTTCAATCCCCACCTTCTACCAGGCCCGGCCCTAACCAATCTGGCGCCCTAGGCAAGATTTTAGGTGGCGCCCCCCCCACATCGGCAGTGAAGTGTATATACTCACAAGAAACCGAATAGCTTTGTCTTTGACCTTTTTTTTTTACTTAAAGAAAGCAAATTAACAATCAGAATAGTTAACAAGATAAAAAAAATATGAATAAATAAATGAATGCAAAAAATAAAAAATGAATATATGAAATACAATATTTTTTACATACATATTGCTTAATTTACATTAATGATGTGCACTTTAACAACTAGGCTTACAACTATACCTAATATATAAAGGGGTGGAAAAGTGACTATTACCTGCAGGGCAAACATTAGCTAACCAGAAGGCAATAACAATGTAAACAAAAAACACCTGCTTAAAAGATCTAATACAAATGTCCCTGAGGAATGTAAGATGGGAGTACTGTAATAAAAACGTTACATTATTATTTTCCATAACAATTTAGCCCCCTCCACAATATTAACCCGACGTTAAAACAGAACTAGCTATTTATTGATTAGCAATTGCCGAATCATGTAACATTAGCTTAATGCTAAAAAGCCAGGTTACTATCACATTCTGTAACAGACAATTTCATGTAGGCTAACGTTACCTACCTGCTACCTCTTGTCTTTTTCTCGTTTCTCCTCCTCTTCTTTTCTCTTATTTCTTCCCTGGGCACCTGACAGTTTTGGCCGTTTTGACATCTTGTGTTGATTTTTTGATGTGGTGACGTCCAAAAAGAGTCATGATACGGGAAGGGAGGGGGCGGGGGGGGGGCGTAATGTTGTAACAAATAATATTTCTATTATATAGGCTTTACTTTGCATTTTAATTAACGTGGGATTATTTTTTGTATTTAGAAATAATAGTACCAACTTTTTTTTTTTTTTCCTCCAACATTTGTGGCACTGGCGTGGCGCCCCCTGATGGACGGCGCCCTTAGCATTTGCCTATACGGCCTATGCCACGGGCCGGCCCTGCCTTCTACCAACCTCGTCACGTCCGTTCAGTCCTTGAGCAAGACACTTCACCCTTGCTCCTGATGGGTGGTGGTTAGGGCCATCAGTGTGTGAATGTGTGTGTGAATGTGTGAATGTGGAAATAGTGTCACAGCGCTTTGAGTACCTTGAAGGTAGAAAAGCGCTATACGAGTATAACCCATTTAAACCAAAAATAAACAAAAGGTGAGTGCCCCTAAGCAAAAGCATTAAAGCTTAAGGAAGGCTATGCAGAATTAAACTAAAACTGAACTGGCTACAAAGTAAACAAAAACAGAATGCTGGACGACAGCAAAGACTTACTGTGGAGCAAAGACGGTGTCCACAAAGCACATTCGAACATGACATGACAATCAACAATGTCCCCGCAAAAAAAGATAGCAACAACTTAAATGAATGGGTGAATGTGGAAATAGTGTGTGAATGGGTGAATGTGGAAATAAGTGTCAAAGCGCTTTGAGTACCTTGAAGGTAGAAAAGTGCTATACAAGTATAACCCATTTACCATTTTATTTTCATGACATCACATACTTGCCAACCCTCCCGGATTTTCCGGGAGACTCCCGAAATTCAGCGCCTCTCCCGAAAACCTCCCGGGACAAATTTTCTCCCGAAAATCTCCCGAAATTCAGGCGGACTCGGGTCCTCCACAATATAAAAAAGCGTACCTGCCCAATCACGTTATAACTATAGAATGATGGAGGGCGAGTTCTTGGTTTCTTATGTGGGTTTATTGTTAGGCAGTTTCATTAACGTCCTCCCAGCGTGGCAACAACACACAACAGTAGTCACTTTTTTGTATACCGTAAAGCAGTTCGTCTGCCGTAAACAGCAATGTTGTGACACTCTTAAACAGGACAATACTGCCATCTAGTGCATTTGATGAAAGCACTTTTGTGCGTGCCACACAGCAATGTATCATCAGAGAGGGTGTTCAGCATGGTTAGAAAAATAGTGACAGAGAATAGAACAAGGATGGACAATTCAACCCTTAACTCAACAATGAGTAGATGAGTGTTATGTGTGTGTATATGTGTAAATAAATGAACACTGAAATTCAAGTATTTATTATATATATATATATATATATATATATGATAAAATATATATATATATATATATATAGCTAGATATCACTGAACGTCAAGTATTTCTTTTATATATATATATATATATATATATTACTCCTCCCCTTTTAGCCACGCCCCCAACCACGCCCCCGTCCGACCACGCCCCCCCACCCCCACCTCCCGAAATCGGAGGTCTCAAGGTTGGCAAGTATGTGACATCATGACATCAAAACTATGAATGAACACATGTGGAGTTATGTACTTAACAAAAAAAAAGGTGAAACAACTGAAAAAATGTTTTATATTCTAGTTTCTTCAAAATAGCCACCCTTTGCTCTGATTACTGCTTCGCACACTCTTGGCATTCTCTCCATGAGCTTCAAGAGGTAGTCACCGGAAATGGTTTTCACTTCACAGGTGTGCTTGAAGCCCGTGGAGAGAATGCCAAGAGTGTGCAAAGAGTGGCTATTTTGAAGAAAGTAGAATATAAAACATGTTTTCAGTTATTTCACCTTTTTTTTTTGTTAAGTAGATAACTCCACGTGTGTTCATTCATAGTTTTGATGTGACAATCTACAATGTAAATAGTCATGAAAATAAAGAAAATGCATTAAATGAGAAGGTTATTATCAATTATCAACATGATACTCTACTATTATTATTTGTTCCTTTACGAGCAGTGTTGGGTTAGTTACTGAAAAGCAGTAACTAGTTATAGTTACTAGTTACTTCATTTCAAAAGTAACTCAGTTACTAACTCAGTTACTTACACCAAAAAGTAATGCGTTACTGTGAAAAGTAACTATTTAGTTACTTCTTTTTTTCTTCTTTATTTTTAAAGCTCCAATTAATGCCCTTTTAGCCTTCATTTTAGTACTGTTATTGCACTGGAGAATAATACAATGTGTTGATCAACTTGACATGCATTTGCATCACTGAACTCTGCTAAGCCATGTGGTCTACATACAACACACAAAGACAAAGATATGTTACAAAGGCCAATTTGTTTCTGGCCAGAACAAATTGACAAAACTATTTTAAATAGCTGCAACATAACATACATAAGTAACAAACAGCATAATAACAGCATAGCTGTAAAGCAAGAAAGGCACACACTACATACACAAAGTCTAACCAGGCATTTTCTTCCTCAAGTAATTCTTATACAAAATCATGTCTGAAGCCCAGAACACTCTACACATTTCCCCAGTTTTAGTTTAGAGATAAGGAAAGATTGGCCTGGCCCACTAGGATCCCTCTTTATGTTTGTGAACTTTATAGTCTATACATTTAGAGTGATGTGATAATCAAACACTCTAGAAGTCTAAAATGAAAGAGTATATAAGAGAATTGACAGCAACGTTCCCTCTAAGGAGCGCGCCTGTGCAATTGCGCACTGCTCAAGCGTCCTCTGCGCACGACAAATCTATGCCATGCACAAAATCAAATAAAAAAATAAGCGCATAACAATTTTCGACGCGACACGGACACGACAGAGAAAACCATTTTCGTCATCATTGTTCAAATATTGTAACGTCTGTCGAGACGCTTTGAGGACATGAATTCCATCCATCACTTTACTGAGCAAAACTCTTTATTCTCGGCCATAAACACATCACCAAAACATTAGTAAAAAAAATGATATCTAGCAAAACTGATCATTTTCTGCAGTACAAACCAGACCAAAAGCAACTTTGTTATATCAACAGCAGCCGCTCGCTCTTTCTCACTTGCGCCAACACATGCCCATATGGCACTTAGCCAGTGATGCGTTTACAGCCACACAAAAGTCGGACAACTCCAACACCACACATAAAGTGTCATTCCAGGTCGTTACTCTATGATTTACCAATCAAATGTGTGCCTATTCTAGTGTCATTTATTAGGAATCTTAATTTATAAATATTAATCATTAAATGCTGTTAGTATATTAAATAAATAGTAATAAAAATATATTTTTTACAAACAGGAAGTTGCAGGAATGTACACATGATCCCCTGCTTACATCTCATTGTGCAACATGTGAATGTTTTAATGGGAACTAAATGCAATGTCTGAAAGGGTACAAACTATTTCCAAAGCAGGACCTCCACCCAGACAAACAATACAAGTACACAGTTCATGAAAAACAATATTTTTTGTTATTGTCATTATAAGTGGGCCTAAACACTTATATTAGAAATGGAAATGACTGCTGTCATTTGATTATAATAATAAGAGAATGTTGTCTGTCTATCTGTGTTGGCCCTGTGATGGGTGGGGACTTGTCCAGGGTGTACCCAGCCTTCCGCCCGAATGCAGCTGAGATAGGCTCCAGCGACCCCGAAAGGGACAAGCGGTAGAAAATGGATGGATGGATGGAGATTGAACTTGATATTTAGTCATGTTTGGGACAGGTGTGCTGCTGGTGTAGCCACAGTGTGCACGTGTGATGTTGCTCACATGGACTCCACTCAATGCTCAGGGAGTGTTTGCGTTTGCTCACACACATGAACAATTAGAGGGAACATTGATTGACAGAGTGTGTGTACCTTCAGTTCTGAAAGATGAGCAGAGGCAGAGTTAATCCTTAAGTGGTGAAGTGTCATTTACTAGCTTCGTCGAAGCATGTTGCTATGTAGCTTGTTTCAGCAGATTTGAATTGCTGTTTTGGGCAGTAGATGGCATCTTTGATCCAAAGCACAATTTACATTTAACTAAATTGTTATTTTCTTTGTGCTCGACAAAAGAAAAGTAGTGAAAATATCTCCATGTTAGCAAACTCGACTTCTGGCTCCGCCATGATCAGACACGCCCCCCTCCCCCCTCTCCTCCCTCCACACACTCACACTCACACACAGAGCGCGTGTCTCTCTCTCTTCTCCGGCTTGTGACACAAGAAGAATCAGAACGATGACACAGCAGCCCTCCGATAAAACACACTTTATACTACAAAAATAGTAACGTAAAATAACGCAGTAACGCATCATGTAGTAACGGTAACTGAGTTACTGAATATAAAAAAAATAACGCGTTAGATTCAAATCAAATCAAATCAACTTTATTTATAGAGCACATTTAAAATTTACCACAGGGGTAGCCAAAGTGCTGTACAATGAGCAGGTTAAAAGATAAAACGAGTACCGAGCAAACACAACACAACACAAACAGAACACGATAAAAAATAAAAAATTAAAATAGAATAAATAAAAACATAAAAACAGGATCACAGCAGGTGTATTATGGGGCGCCATTGCAGGATGGATATCACTCAGTGTTAAAAGCCATGGAATAAAAGTATGTTTTTAAGAGAGATTTAAAAACAGGAAGAGAGGAGGCTTGTCTAACACTCAGGGGTAGGTCGTTCCAGAGCTTGGGAGCAGCAACGGCGAAAGCTCTGTCACCTCTAAGCTTCAGCCTTGTGTCAGGGACCGTCAACAGCAGCTGATCGGCTGATCTTAAGGATCGGGTGGGGCAGTAAGGCTGAAGGAGGTCGGAGAGATAGGTTGGCGCGAGGTTGTTTAGACATTTAAAAACAAATAAAAGGAGTTTAAAATGTATTCGGTAACGCACAGGGAGCCAGTGAAGGGACGCTAAAATAGGGGTGATGTGCTCACGTCTGCGGGTCTGTGTTAGCAGACGAGCAGCAGAGTTCTGCACGAGCTGCAGGCGGGCGAGGGAGGCCTGGCTAATGCCAACATACAGGGCATTACAATAATCAAGACGAGTCGAGATAAAAGCGTGGATTAATTTCTCAAGATCATGTCTTGATAGAAGCGGTTTCACTTTCGCTATTTGGCGTAATTGATAAAAGCTTTTTTGAACGACGCTGCTGATTTGTTTTTCGAATTTAAAATCTGAGTCAAACTTTACCCCCAGGTTTGTGACAGAGTCGCTGAGATACGGGGTCAGAGTGCCGAGGTCAACGTCTGGGGAGGGAGAGCGACTTGGACCGAACAACATAACTTCTGTTTTGTCTTCATTTAGGCTCAGGAAGTTAGCTGAAAGCCAGACTTTGATGTCGTGCAGGCAGTCAATAAGACGTTGAACCGTGTTATTTTGTGCCATGGGAAAATAAATCTGGCAATCATCGGCATAAAAATGAAATGCAATACTGTACTTCCTAAAAATAGAACCAAGGGGGAGAAGGTAAAGCGCAAATAAAATTGGGGCAGGGATTGAGCTCTGGGGGACCCCATGTGGTAAAGGAGCTGTGGACGACATAAAACTGTCTACTTTTACACAAAAACTCCTGTCGGTTAGGTACGACCGGAACCAGTTGAGGGCGGCGCCCTTAATGCCCACACAGTTCTCAAGACGAGTGATTAAGGTGGCGTGGTCGACGGTGTCGAACGCAGCAGACAGATCTAAAAGCACCAGGACAACATATTTACCAGAATCAGTGGACAGGAGGATATCGTTAAAAACTTTTAGAAGCGCTGACTCTGTGCTGTGGAGGGCTTTAAAACCGGACTGGAACAGCTCAGTGATACCATTATCCTCTAAGAAGGGCAACAACTGACTGTAGACAACCTTCTCTAATATTTTGGAAATGTATGGAAGATTACTAGTTACCGCCGAATCTAACGCGTTACTTTGTAACGCGTTAGTCCCAACACTGTTTACGAGCATTTGAAAAAGATCTTTGAAGCATCATGAAGTGCTCTCTACAGGCGGGCGTTTCCTCCTCTGCCCTTTTAAAACAGCAGTGGTGAGAGCCCTTCTGGAGAAGAGCAGATACAAATAATAATAATAATTACAGACCTGTATCCAACCTAAAGTCCTTAAATCACCGTTTTTGTTTTTAAACTAAGTCAATGATTTTTAATAAAAATAACATCAGTCTGGTTTTAGGATGAGCCACAGTACTGAGACGACACCTTTTAAACATCAGGTGAAATCTAGATCATAAACATCTCAGTGTTGGTTCTGCTGGATCTAAGTAGACCAGCACATTTTATTAAATAGACCCCGAAAGGGACAAGCGGTAGAAAATGGATGGATGGATGGACTTAGAGGACCTTTCTGGTACTGTTTGCTCTCATCTCAAAGACAAGTGTTCTTATGTAAGTATGGATGCACGTTCCACAGGAACCCATGGAATAAGGTGTGGGGTTCCCCAAGGCTCAATTTTAGGTCCCATTCTTTTTCATCTTTATATGCTGCCTCTTGGGGACGTCATCAGGAGACACACTAGCAATACGTCGCCGTGTCTCCTGATGACCAAAACATACCCTTTTTGACTGCATTGTAGTCACGTCATGGATGGCAGTGAACTTCCTACAGCTCAACCAGAACAAAACAGAGGTTTTAGTTCTAGGTCCCGAAGACCAGATGGACAAACCTTCAACAAATTACATGATTTTAAACCATCGCAGTCTATAAAAATATATTTGACTACTTTTATCCCACATATTAAAAATATGTTTATCATTTTTAAGAACATTAAGGCATGTTTCCATTTCCTGTCCTTTTAGACCAGTGTTTTTCAACCTTTTTTGAGCCAAGGCACATTTCTTGCGTTGAAAAAATGCGGAGGCACACCACCAGCAGACATCATTAAAAAACGAAACTCAGTTGACTGTAAAAAGTCGTCGTCGCAATTGTTGGATATGACTTTAAAACATAACCAAGCATGCATCTCTATAGCTCTTGTCTCAAAGTAGGTGTACTGTCACCACCTGCCACATCACACCCTGACTTATTTGGACTTTTTTGCTGTTTTCCTGTGTGTAGTGTTTTAGTTCTTGTCTTGCGCTCCTATTATGGTGGCTTTTTCTCTTTTTTTGGTATTTTCCTGTAGCAGTTTCATGTCTTCCTTTTGAGCGATATTTCCCACATCTACTTTGTTTTAGCAATCAAGAATATTTCAGTTGTTTTTATCCTTTTTTGTGGGGACATTGTCGATTGTCATGTCATGTTCGGATGTACTTTGTGGACGCGGTCTTTGCTCCACAGTAAGTCTTTGCTCCACAGTAAGTCTTTGCTGTCGTCCAGCATTCTTTTTTTGTTTACTTTGTAGCCAGTTCAGTTTTAGTTTTGTTCTGCATAGCCTTCCCTAAGCTTCAATGCCTTTTCTTAGGGGCACTCACCTTTTGTTTATTTTTGGTTTAAGCATGAGACACCTTTTTACCAGAAATCATTAAAAAACAAAACTCAGTTGACAGTAAAAAGTTGTTGGATATGACTTTAAACCACAACCAAGCATGCATCTCTATAGCTCTTGTCTCAAAGTAGGTGTACTGTCACCACCTGTCACATCACGCCCTGACTTATTTTGAATTTATTGCTGTTTTCTTGTGTGTAGTGTTTTAGTTCTTGTCTTGCGCTCCTATTTTGGTGGCATTTTCTTTTTTTTTTTTGGTATTTTCCTGTAGCAGTTTCATGTCTTCCTTTAAGCGATATTTCCCAAATCTCCCTTTTTTTTTTTTTTTTTAGCAATAAAGAATATTTCAGTTGTTTTTATCCTTCTTTGTGGTGACATTGTCGATTGTCATGTCATGTTCGGAGGTACGTACATTGTCTTTGCTCCACAGTAAGTCTTTGCTGTCGTCCAGCATTCTGTTTTTGTTTACTTTGTAGCCAGTTCAGTTTTAGTTTTGTTCTGCGTAGCCTTCCCTAAGCTTCAATGCCTTTTCTTAAGGGCACTCACTTTTTGTTTATTTTTGGTTTAAGCATGAGACACCTTTTTACCAGAAATCATTAAAAAACAAAACTCAGTTGACAGTAAAAAGTTGTTGTCGCAATTGTTGGATATGACTTTAAAACATAACCAAGCATGCATCAATATAGCTCTTGTCTCAAAGTAGGTGTACTGTCACCACCTGTCACATCACACCCTGACTTATTTGGACTTTTTTGCTGTTTTCCTGTGTGTAGTGTTTTAGTTCTTGTCTTGCGCTCCTATTTTGGTGGCATTTTCTTTTTTTTTTTTGGTATTTTCCTGTAGCAGTTTCATGTCTTCCTTTGAGCGATATTTGCCGCATCTACTTTGTTTTAGCAATCAAGAATATTTCAGTTGTTTTTATCCTTTTTTGTGGGGACATTGTCGATTGTCATGTCATGTTCGGATGTACTTTGTGGACGCCGTCTTTGCACCACAGTAAGTCTTTGCTCCACAGTAAGTCTTTGCTGTCGTCCAGCATTCTTTTTTTGTTTACTTTGTAGCCAGTTCAGTTTTAGTTTTGTTCTGCATAGCCTTCCCTAAGCTTCAATGCCTTTTCTTAGGGGCACCCACCTTTTGTTTATTTTTGGTTTAAGCATGAGACACCTTTTTACCAGAAATCATTAAAAAACAAAACTCAGTTGACAGTAAGAAGTTGTTGTCGCAATTGTTGGATATGACTTTAAAGCATAACCAAGCATGCATCACTATAGCTCTTGTCTCAAAGTAGGTGTACTGTCACCACCTGTCACATCACACCCTGACTTATTTGGACTTTTTTGCTGTTTTCCTGTGTGTAGTGTTTTAGTTCTTGTCTTGCGCTCCTATTATGGTGGCTTTTTCTCTTTTTTTGGTATTTTCCTGTAGCAGTTTCATGTCTTCCTTTGAGCGATATTTGCCGCATCTACTTTGTTTTAGCAATCAAGAATATTTCAGTTGTTTTTATCCTTTTTTGTGGGGACATTGTCGATTGTCATGTCATGTTCGGATGTACTTTGTGGACGCCGTCTTTGCTCCACAGTAAGTCTTTGCTGTCGTCCAGCATTCTTTTTTTGTTTACTTTGTAGCCAGTTCAGTTTTAGTTTTGTTCTGCATAGCCTTCCCTAAGCTTCAATGCCTTTTCTTAGGGGCACCCACCTTTTATTTATTTTTGGTTTAAGCATGAGACACCTTTTTACCAGAAATCATTAAAAAACAAAACTCAGTTGACAGTAAGAAGTTGTTGTCGCAATTGTTGGATATGACTTTAAAGCATAACCAAGCATGCATCTCTATAGCTCTTGTCTCAAAGTAGGTGTACTGTCACCACCTGTCACATCACGCCCTGACTTATTTGGACTTTTTTGCTGTTTTCTTGTGTGTAGTGTTTTAGTTCTTGTCTTGCGCTCCTATTATGGTGGCTTTTTCTCTTTTTTTGGTATTTTCCTGTAGCAGTTTCATGTCTTCCTTTAAGCGATATTTCCCAAATCTCCCTTTTTTTTTAGCAATAAAGAATATTTCAGTTGTTTTTATCCTCCTTTGTGGTGACATTGTCGATTGTCATGTCATGTTCGGAGGTACGTACATTGTCTTTGCTCCACAGTAAGTCTTTGCTGTCATCCAGCATTCTGTTTTTGTTTACTTTGTAGCCAGTTCAGTTTTAGTTTTGTTCTGCGTAGCCTTCCCTAAGCTTCAATGCCTTTTCTTAAGGGCACTCACCTTTTGTTTATTTTTGGTTTAAGCATTAGATACCTTTTTACCTCCCGCTGTTTCCTACATCTACAAAGCAATTAGCTACCGGCTGCCACCTACTGATATGGAAGAGTATTACATGGATACTCTGCCCAGCTCTAGACAGCACCAACACTCAACAACAACAACACATCATTTGCAGACTATAATTACTGGTTTGCAAAAAATATTTTTAACCCAAATAGGTGAAATTAGATCATCTCCCACGGCACACCAGACTGTATCTCACGTGGTTGAAAAACACTGCTTCAGACTATTGTAATGCTCTCTGGTCTTCCCACAAAGAATATCAGAAGTCTACCATTATTACAAAACTCAGGTGCACGCATGATGACGAGGACCAGAGGGCGGGAGCACATTACACCAGTTTTAAAGTCACAGCATTGGCTGCGCCCGTCCGCTTCAGGGTTGATTTTAAAGTGCTATTATTCGTTTTTAAATGTCTTAATGGCCTTGCGCCTTCTTATCCGACCTACTCTTACGTAGGGTCCCTTGCGGATTCTGAGGCCCTTTGGCACCGGCCTTTTATCTATACCAGGGGTCGGCAACCCAAAATGTTGAAAGAGCCATATTGGACCAAAAATACAAAAACAAATCTGTCTGGAGCCGCAAAAAATTGAAAACCATATTACATACAGATAGTGTGTCATGAGATATAAATTTAATTAAGATGACTTAAAGGAAACTAAATGAGCTCAAATATAGCTACAAATGAGGCATAATGATGCAATATGTACATATAGCTAGCCTAAATAGCATGTTAGCATCGATTAGCTTGCAGTCATGCAGTGACCAAATATGTCTGATTAGCACTCCACACAAGTCAATAACATCAACAAAACTCACCTTTGTGCATTCATGCACAACGTTAAAAGTTTGGTGGACAAAATGAGACAGAAAAAGAAGTGGCATAAAAGTGAACACGTCCTAGAAAGTCGGAGAAAGTTATACATGTAAAGAAACTTCGGTGAGTTCAAGGACCGCCAAAATTAGTAGGACAAAACGGCGCTCCCCAAATACTCGAATCGGTGAAGCATGTTTAATATAAACAGTGTGCTTTATAACAACTAGGGAGGTTTGTGTCATGTTTGTCCTCCTACAGAAACCATATTAAAACCAAACTTTTTTTTTTTTCCCCCTCAACTTTTTCCATTTTTCATACATTTTTGAAAAAGCTCCAGAGAGCCACTAGGGCGGCGCTAAAGAGCCGCGGGTTGCCAACCCCTGATCTATACCAAATACCAGAACAAAGACCCACAGTGAGGCGGCATTTAGCCACAATGGCCCAAAAGGGACAGGCGGTAGAAAATGGATGGAAGGATGGGCCCCCACCTGTGGAGTCTGCAGAGATGGTTGATATTTGACAATAATGGTTCAAGTCAGGCCCGGCCCTAACCAATCTGGCGCCCTAGGCAAGATTTTAGGTGGCGCCCCCCCCACATCGGCAGTGAAGTGTATATACTCACAAGAACCCGAATAGCTTTGTCTTTGACCTTTTTTTTTTTACTTACAACTATACCTAATATATAAAGGGGTGGAAAAGTGACTATTACCTGCAGGGCAAACATTAGCTAACCAGAAGGCAATAACAATGTAAACAAAAAACACCTGCTTAAAAGATCTAATACAAATGTCCCTGAGGAATGTAAGGTGGGAGCAGGGGCGTCGCTAGGGATTTTGGGCCCCATGAAAAGAATCTTTACAGGTCCCCCAACACAGTGTCATTATTTTTTCTGTATTATAATTTCATCATCATTAGGGGCCTCTCTGGGCCCCCCTCCATCATGGGCCCCTAGAATCTGTCTCCTTTACCCCCCCCCCCCCCCTTTTCGGCGCCCCTGGGTGGGAGTACTGTAATTACCTAACGTTACATTATTATTTTCCATAACAATTTAGCCCCCTCCACAATATTAACCCGACGTTAAAACAGAACTAGCTATTTATTGATTAGCAATTGCCGAATCATGTAACATTAGCTTAATGCTAAAAAGCCAGGTTACTATCGCATTCTGTAACAGACAAATAATTTCATGTAGGCTAACGTTACCTACCTGCTACCTCTGTCTTTTCTCGTTTCTCCTCCTCTTCTTTTCTCTTTTTTCTTCCCTGGGCACCTGACAGTTTTGGCCGTTTTGACATCTTGTGTTGATTTTTTGATGTGGTGACGTCCAAAAAGAGTCATGATACGGGAAGGGAGGGGGCGCACCGTGCGGGGGATGAGGGGGGCGCGTAATGTTGTAACAAATAATATTTCTATTAAATAGGCTTTTCTTTGCATTTTAATTAACGTGGGATTATTTTTTGTATTTAGAAATAATAGTACCAACTTTTTTTTTTTTTTTTTTCTCCAACATTTGTGGCACTGGCGTGGCGCCCCCTGATGGACGGCGCCCTTAGTATTTGCCTATATGGCCTATGCCACGGGCCGGCCCTGGTTCAAGTAAAGACACACCTTTTTTTTGTCGTGTCCAGCCACTCATATAGTTGATGTAGATGATCTATATCTACTGTACACATTTACTTTACACAAGAGAACTTCTCTTGTTGCCTTATTTGTATTTGACTTTATTAAATGTATTTATATTAATATTTGGTGCAGCCGGGCCGGAGCAGGAGGGGATAGAAAGAGGAAAAAAAGGACGACAGAAGGGGAAATTGCGGGGACAAGACAACAACAATAACAACAACAGAACAGCATCAGCAAATAGGATATGTACAAACATGAAAGTAAAAGTGATAGCAGAGAAGCAGTTAGTGAAATAAATATTAATAACACAGAAATGACCATGAGCATTATTACACTACAAATGGATCAATACAAATACCAAATAGAAATAACACTATTGATAATGAATAATAATAATAATTTACCTCTATTATCAACAATACAATTGTTTCAAATGCAACAATACATATATGTAATGATAACTTGAAATACAAAAGAAAGCAGATAAATGGGGGGGAACAAAGAGAAGCAAATTATATTAACCTTGTAGATTCCATCCATCCATCCATCCATCTTCTTCCGCTTATCCGAGGTCGGGTCGCGGGGGCAGCAGCCTAAGCAGGGAAGCCCAGACTTTCCTCTCCCCAGCCACTTCGTCCAGCTCCTCCCGGGGGTTCCCGAGGCGTTCCCAGGCCAGCCGGGAGACATAGTCTTCCCAACGTGTCCTGGGACGTCCTGGGACGTGCCCGAAACACCTCCCGAGGGAGGCGTTCGGGTGGCATCCTGACCAGATGCCCGAACCACCTCATCTGGCTCCTCTCGATATGGAGGAGCAGCGGCTTTACGTTGAGCTCCCCCCGGATGACAGAGCTTCTCACCCTATCTCTAAGGGAGAGCCCCGCCACCCGGCGGAGGAAACTCATTTCGGCCGCTTGTACCCGTGATCTTGTCCTTTCGGTCATGACCCAAAGCTCATGACCATAGGTGAGGATGGGAACGTAGATCGACCGGTAAATCGAGAGCTTTGCCTTCCGGCTCAGCTCCTTCTTCACCACAACGGATCGATACAGCGTCCGCATTACTGAAGATGCCGCACCGATCCGCCTGTCGATCTCACGATCCACTCTTCCCTCACTCGTGAACAAGACTCCGAGGTACTTGAACTCCTCCACTTGGAGCAAGATCTCCTCCCCAACCCGGAGATGGCACTCCACCCTTTTCCGGGCGAGAACCATGGACTCGGATTTGGAGGTGCTGATTCCCATCCCAGTCGCTTCACACTCGGCTGCGAACCGATCCAGTGAGAGCTGAAGATCTTGGCCAGATGAAGCCATCAGGACCACATCATCTGCAAAAAGCAGAGACCTAATCCTGCAGCCACCAAACCAGATCCCCTCAACGCCCTGACTGCGCCTAGAAATTCTGTCCATAAAGGTTATGAACAGAATCGGTGACAAAGGGCAGCCCTGGCGGAGTCCAACCCTCACTGGAAACGTGTCCGACTTACTGCCGGCAATGCGGACCAAGCTCTGACACCGATTATACAGGGAGCGAACCGCCACAATAAGACAGTCCGTTACCCCATACTCTCTGAGCACTCCCCACAGGACTTCCCGGGGTACACGGTCGAATGCCTTCTCCAAGTCCACAAAGCACATGTAGACTGGTTGGGCAAACTCCCATGCACCCTCAAGGACCCTGCCGAGAGTATAGAGCTGGTCCACAGTTCCACGACCAGGACGAAAACCACACTGTTCCTCTTGAATCCGAGGTTCGACTATCCGGCGTAGCCTCCTCTCCAGTACACCTGAATAGACCTTACCGGGAAGGCTGAGGAGTGTGATCCCACGATAGTTGGAACACACCCTCCGGTTCCCCTTCTTAAAGAGAGGAACCACCACCCCGGTCTGCCAATCCAGAGGTACCGCCCCCGATGTCCACGCGATGTTGCAGAGTCTTGTCAACCAAGACAGCCCCACAACATCCAGAGCCTTAAGGAACTCCGGGCGGATCTCATCCACCCCCGGGGCCTTGCCACCGAGGAGCTTTTTAACTACCTCGGCAACCTCAGCCCCAGAAATAGGAGAGCCCACCACAGATTCCCCAGGCCCTGCTTCCTCATAGGAAGACGTGCTGGTAGATTGTTATAGTAAAAATAGGTTAAGCTTTATCAGTGTGCCGTTTTCAATCAATTCAACTCTTCTGAAGTTTTAAACGTTTATTTTGTTATTTTATTTATTGCTATTATTATTAATGTAATGTGTTTTATTCATTTATTAATGTGGTAATTATATTTTATTTGTACATGTATTTTCAAATATGATTGAAATCATTTTTTACACGGCGTTCAATTGAGTTATTCTCAAAGGTGGCGGTTTTCTTCAACCCTGTCATGACTTGGTCTTGGGTGTTAGCTTTTCCGGGATGCAACGGAAAGTTGGCTCGGGCGAGACGGGAATGAAGATACATTTTTTATTTAAAGACTATAAATACAAAACAAGGAAGTAAACAAAAGGCGCGCACAATGGCAGAGAACACACTATGAAACCAAAACACTTGCACAAAGGCAAAAACTATGAACAACAAAAAACACAAACTGTGGCTTAATAAACAAAAACTTACTTGGCATGGAACCGGCATGAAAAAAGAGCAGCAAGGATCATAAGCGTGTGGAGAGTGTGCAGAAGCATAAATATGGAGATGTCGTCAGAACGACAAACTGAAAACAATGAACTTAAATACTATAGACATGATTAACGAAAACAGGTGTGTGACTCAAAACGTGAAACAGGTGCGTGACGTGACAGGTGAAAACTAATGGGTTGCTATGGTGACAAACAAGAGTGCACAATGAGTCCAAACGTGAAACAGGTGAAACTAATGGGTAACTATGGAAACAAGACCAGGGAGTGAAAAGCCAGAAACTAAAGAGTCCAATAACTAAAAACATGACTAAAACAAAACATGATTACACCGACATGACAAACCCCAGTGCAACGCCATCTTTTGTTTTTGTTATTAATGCTCAGAGGTGGGTAGAGTAGCCAGATATTGTACTCAAGTAAGAGTACTGTTACTTTAGAGATTTATTACTCAAGTAAAAGTAAGGAGTAGTCACCCACATATTTACTTGAGTAAAAGTAAAAAGTATGTTGTGAAAAAACTACTCAAGTACTGAGTAACTGATGAGTAACCTGTTCGTTTAATGATGACGGCAACAAATAATGCACAAAAACATAAAAATAGCAATGAGCAAATTCAGAGCCAGGAATATCTCTTAAGCAACTAAAACAATAATATATATTAAATAATAATACATTAACATAAAAAAAATTAAGGCATATTGAGCCACAGTAACTTAAAGGGGAACATTATCACAATTTCAGAAGGGTTAAAACCATTAAAAATCAGTTCCCAGTGGCTTATTTTATTTTTCGAAGTTTTTTTCAAAATTTTACCCATCACGCAATATCCCCAAAAAAAGCTTCAAAGTGCCTGATTTTAACCATCGTTATATACACCCGTCCATTTTCCTGTGACGTCACATAGTGAAGCCAACTCAAACAAACATGGCGCATAGAACAGCAAGCTATAGCGACATTAGCTCGGATTCAGACTCGGATTTCAGCGGCTTAAGCGATTCAACAGATTACGCATGTATTGAAACGGATGGTTGTAGTGTGGAGGCAGGTAGCGAAAACCAAATTGAAGAAGAAACTGAAGCTATTGAGCCATATCGGTTTGAACCGTATGCAAGCGAAACCGACGAAAACGACACGACAGCCAGCGACACGGGAGAAAGCGAGGACGAATTCGGCGATCGCCTTCTAACCAACGATTGGTATGTGTTTGTTTGGCATTAAAGGAAACTAACAACTATGAACTAGGTTTACAGCATATGAAATACATTTAGCAACTGCATGCACTTTGAGAGCGCAGACAGCCCAATTTTCATCAATTAATATATTCTGTAGACATACCCTCATCCGCTCTCTTTTCCTGAAAGCTGATCTGTCCAGTTTTGGAGTTGATGTCAGCAGGCCAGGGAAGCTAGGGTCGATATTTCCTCTCTTGATCATCTTCGGTGGCATAAGGGACGGTGTGAGCCAAGACATCCAGGGGGTTTAGCTCGCTCGTCTGCGGGAACAAACTGCCGCCATTGCTTGCCGTGCTACCGAGGTCCTTTGTCCCTGAATTGCTCACACACTCCGGCAGATTCAATGGGGGTCTGGCGGCAGATTTCTTTGACTTTATCGTTGGAAATGCATCTGCTTTGAGTGTCGCAGGATATCCACACATTCTTGCCATCCCTGTCGTAGCATAGCTTTCGTCGGTAAAGTGTGCGGAACAAACGTCCAATTTCTTGCCACTTTCGCATCTTTGGGCCACTGGTGCAACTTGAATCCGTCCCTGTTCGTGTTGTTACACCCTCCGACAACACACCGACGAGGCATGATGTCTCCAAGGTACGGAAAACAGTCGAAAAAACGGAAAATAACAGAGCTGATTTGACTCGGTGTTTAAGAAAATGGCGGATTGCTTCCCGATGTTACGCCACGTTGTGACGTCATCGCTCCGAGAGCGAATATTAGAAAGGCGTTTAATTCGCCAAAATTCACCCATTTAGAGTTCGGAAATCGGTTAAAAAAATATATGGTCTTTTTTCTGCAACATCAAGGTATATATTGACACTTACATAGGTCTGGTGATAATGTTCCCCTTTAACAGCACCATAGGCTCAGTAGGCAGAGATTACAAAGGAAAATAACAAGTTAGCCTTTACCTACTCAGTGGCCTAGTGGTTAGAGTGTCGGCCGAGTCATACCAAAGACTATAAAAATGGGACCCATTACCTCCCTGCTTGGCACTCAGCATCAAGGGTTGGAATTGGGGGTTGAATCACCAAAATGATTCCCGGGCGCAGCCACCGCTGCTGCCCACTGCTCCCCTCACCTCCCAGGGGGTGATCAAGGGTGATGGGTCAAATGCAGAGAATAATCTCGCCACACCTAGTGTGTGTGTGACAATCATTGGTACTTTAACTTTAACTTTAAACCATAAACTGATAGGTGTGGGCTGCACCTGGGAACACACTGATTGGTGTTTCTATGCTTGCGTGTGTGTGTGTGTCTTTGTCTGTCTCTCTATGAGGCATACTTGCCAACCCTCCCGGATTTTCCGGGAGACTCCCGAAATTCAGCGCCTCTCCCGAAAACCTCCCGGGACAAATTTTCTCCCGAAAGTCTCCCGAAATTCAGGCGGAGCTGGAGGCCACGCCCCCTCCAGCTCCATGCGGACCTGAGTCCGCTTTCCCACAATATAAAGAACGTCTACAGTAAAGCAGTCCGTCTGCCGTAAACAGCAATGTTGTG
Source organism: Nerophis lumbriciformis (assembly GCF_033978685.3). Lineage (NCBI taxonomy): Eukaryota > Metazoa > Chordata > Actinopteri > Syngnathiformes > Syngnathidae > Nerophis > Nerophis lumbriciformis. Next base: position 5,063,370 of record NC_084557.2, on the reverse strand, counting down.
ACACTCTTAAACAGGACAATACTGTCATCTAGTGCATTTGATGAAAGCACTTTTGTGCGTGCCACACAGCAATGCATCATCAGAGAGGGTGTTCAGCATGGTTAGAAAGATAGTGACAGAGAATAGAACAAGGATGGACGATTCAACCCTTAACTCAACAATGAGTACCCGTATTTTCCGCACCATAAGGCGCCCTGGGTTATAAGCCGCGCCTTCAATGAACGGCATATTTCAAAACTTTGTCCACCTATAAGCCGCCCCGTGTTATAAGCCGCATCTAACTGCGCTAAAGGAATGTCAAAAAAACAGTCAGATAGGTCAGTCAAACTTTAATAATATATTAAAAACCAGCGTGATGTGGGCGCGCATGGAGTCGTATATCAACATGGACGGAGCTGCGTGAAAAAAGCCACCCGGCCTCTTCGCGTAAACTTACCTTAACCACTCGCTCATCTTTTTCTTTTTCTTCTTCATCCATCCATCCCTTCGAGTTAGCTTTTATGATGACGCCGGCTGGAAAGGTCTCTTTTGGCAAGGTCTTCCTTTTGAATATCACCATGGGTGGAAGTTTCTGGCCATTAGCATGGCAAGCTAGAACCACAGTGAAGGATGACTTCTCATTCCCTGTGGTGCGAATATTCACCGTACGTGCTCCCGTTGTATCCACAGTGCGGTTCACAGGAATATCAAAAGTCAGTGGAACCTCGTCCATGTTGATAATGTTCTCTGGCCGGATCTTTTTTTCAGCTATCTTGTTTTTACAATATGCACGGAAAGTAGCCAGCTTTTCTTGAAAGTCTTTAGGCAGTTGCTGTGAAATAGTAGTCCGTGTGCGGATGGAGAGATTGCGTCTTTTCATGAACCAGAAACCTGTCGCTTAGTAGGAGCCATTTTGTGGTCTTTACAGATGTAAACACACAAAGGAAATGAAACGTAATATCCGCGCGCTTCTTCTTCTTCTACGCGGGCGGGTGGTTGCTTACAGTAGAAGAAGAAGCGCTTCCTGTTCTATGGGGGCAGGTGCTTACCTTGGCGGTTGCTTGCGTAGAAGAAGAAGCACTTCCTCTTCTACGGGGAAAAAAGATGGCGGCTGTTTACCGTAGTTGCGAGACCGAAACTTTATGAAAATGAATCTTAATATTAATCCATATATAAAGCGCACCGGGTTATAAGGCGCACTGTCAGCTTTTGAGTAAATTTGTGGTTTTTAGGTGCGGCTAATAGTGCGGAAAATACGGTAGATGAGTGTTATGTGTGTGTATATGAGTAAATAAATGAACACTGAAATTCAAGTATTTCTTTTATTTATATATATATATATATATATATATATCCATCCATCCATTTTCTACCGCTTATTCCCTTCGGGGTCGCGGGGAGATATATATATATATATATATATATATATATATATATATATATATATATATATATATATATATATATATATATGAAATACTTGACTTGGTGAATTCTAGCTGTAAATATACTCCTCCCCTCTTAACCACGCCCCCGCCCCAACCACGCCCCCCGCACCCACCCCCCACCCCCACCTCCCGAAATTGGAGGTCTCAAGGTTGGCAAGTATGCTATGAGGCTGCAGTGTGTTAATAAATGTCCCCACACGATGTACATTTGACAGTGATTCATAGCAGGGAAGCTAACATCAGCCTACGGTGACAGCCAAAATATCTACTAAGGTTACTTACCGCCATGTGCTTCCTCAAATTTGACGTTGAGTTCATGTAAGCTTAAGCTTGTTAATCACGTGACCGCCTGGCTCTGTTTGATTGGTGAAACGGATTCAAACGTCACCAGTGACGCAGGCATGCGATAGATCCTACTTTGAAGGTCTGTCTGACAAACCAAAACAAACAAAGCGTGCATTAACAGATCGATAAAAATCAGTAGCGAGTAGCGAGCTGAATGTAGATAAAAGGAGCGGAGTAAAAGTAGCGTTTCTTCTCTATAAATATACTCAAGTAAAAGTAAAAGTATGTTGCATTAAAACTACTCTTAGAAGTACAATTTTTTAGTCGAAAGCACTTTGTGTTGCCTTGCCTGTGTCTATAAAAGTGCTGTATACATAATGTTTGATTGACTGATTGAGGGTATCATCTCAAAGTGTCTACCTAAAACTGAACACGGCCCTATGGGTTAGGAAACACTGCTCTAAATGACAAGACCCCTGCCCTATACTAGATAATATTACATGTAACACACTGCATGGTCATGTGTTCCACAGGGAGGAAACTTTATCAGTATCGCTGGCTACGAGGCCATCATCCAGAGGCTGAACGACGGTCGGCGGACGTGCAAAGACATGGAAGACTTGTTGAAAATGAGGTGCTAAAGTTGTGGTGGGGGCGATGAAAGCCAGTGATGTCACCGCCCTGACTGCATTGTGGTGGTTGTCTATTTTAGGGCGTCGGCGGAGGAGAAGTATGGTAAAGAATTGGTCGCCATCTCACGCAAGGTTGGGGGTTTCTATGAGATCTGGTGCGTGGTTTGCACTTGTGCAGAATGTTGACATCCTCGCATCCTCTCAACGCTTCTTTGTTTCTGCAGCACGCTGAGAACATCCATTGATGAAGTGAAAACACGTAAGATAATTCATTTGATTTGTTTGCTTATTTTGCATTCACAATCTCAGCCTAATTCAGGTGGCCTGGGAACAATGTGGGTACAAAACCCAAAAGCAGTGAAGTTGTCAGGTTGTGTAAATGGTAAATAAAAAGAGAATACAATGATTAGCAAATCCTTTTCAACTTATATTCAATTGAATAGACTGCAAAGACAAGATATTTCATGTTCACACTGAGAAACTTTGTTATTATTTGCAAATATTAGCTCATTTGGAATTTGATGCCTGCAACATGTTTCAAAAAAGCTGGCACAAGTGGCAAAAAAGAGTGAGAAAGTTGAGGAGTGCGCATCAAAGACTTATTTGGAACATCCCACAGGTGAACAGGCTAATTGGGAACAGGTGGGTGCCATGATTGGGTATAAAAGCAGCTTCCATGGAATGCTCAGTCATTCACAAACAAGGACGGGGTGAGGGTCACCACTTTGTCAACAAATGCGTGAGCAAATTGTTTAAGAACAACATTTCTCAACCAGCTATTGCAAGGAATTGAGGGATTTCACCATCTACGCTCCGTAATATCATCAAAAGGTTCAGAGAATCTGGAGAAATCACTGCACGTAAGCCATGATATTACAGACCTTGGATACCTAGAGTCCTCGGGAAGTACAACCTGAAGCCTGACCTGCTGCTGACCTTCTACCGCTCGTCCATCGAGAGCCTGCTGACCTACTGTATTACGGTATGGTACGGCAGCTGCACTGCAGCAGACAGGGAGAGGCTGCAAAGAGTGGTCAAGACGGCTCAGAAGATCATCGGCCGCCCTCTCCCCTCTCTGACGGACATCTACACCTCCCGCTGCCTCAACAGAGCCAGTGCCATCATCAAGGACAGCACCCACCCTGGCTCTGACCTGTTCCACCTGCTGCCCTCTGGGAAGCGCTACAGGTGCATTAAAACCAAAACAAACAGGCTAAAGAACAGCTTCTTCCCCAGGGCCATAACCATCCTGAACGGACTGCCCCATTGTCCCTCATAACTGCCTTCTCTTCGGTGCAATAACCCATTCCACCAACCACCCTGTTTTTGTTTTGTTTTTTTTCATGTATATATTCATTTCACACCATATTCATTGCACTTCTACATTTTTTATATTTTTATATATTTGCACATTGTTTTTCTAGCATGCACACATCGCACTGTATGGAATGGCCTCAATCTCGTTACCTTGCGTAATGACAATAAAGCTGATTCTGATTCTGATTCTGATTCTACCTGCATCAAAAAGCGACATCAGTGTGTAAAGGATATCACCACATGGGCTCAGGAACACTTCAGAAAACCACTGTCAGTAACTACAGTCGGTCGCTACATCTGTAAGTGCAAGTTAAAACTCTACTTTGCAAAGCCAAAGACATTTATCAACAACACCCAGAAACGCTGCCAGCTTCGCTGGGCCCGAGCTCATCTAAGATGGACTGAGGCAAAGTGGAAAAGTGTTCTGTGGTCTGACGAGTCCACATTTCAAATTGTTTTTGGACACTGTGGACGTCGCAATATGAAGCCTAAAATAGCACAACGGAGAATGGGAAATAATTCCACTTCCAAAATGTGTCTCCTCAGTTCCCAAACCTTTACTGAGTGTTGTTAAAAGGAAAAGCCATGTAACACAGTGTTAAAAATGCCTTTTTTGCAATGTGTTGCTGCCAATAAATTCTAAGTTCATGACTATTTGCAAATACAAATGAAGTTTCTCGGTGTGAACATGAAATATCTTGTCTTTGCAGTCTATTCAATTGAATATAAGTTGAAAGGGATTTGCAAATCATTGTATTCTCTTTTTATTTACCATTTACACAACATGACAACTTCACTTGGCTTTTGTACTTCATCTTTCTTACTAAATGTTTTCATTGTTACCATTTTGACAGCAAAAAAATACAAATATTCAATTGTTATTGGTTTGAATCTTTTGTTGAACCAATTGTTATTGGTTTGAATCTTTGGGCATCTCGCCATTCGATTCCTATTCTTGGGGTGAGGATTTGATTCGTTATCGATGCTCGATTCAACGCGATTCTCCATTCAAACTGATTTTTGCAATGTATTATTTGATATCAATCAGTGTTTACTTATATAGCCCTAAATCACGAGTGTCTCAAAGGGCTGTAATAAAAACAACACCTTAACAGAACAGCTTACAAAACCTCCTTTTGGTTGCTGGCGTATGACACATAGGTGCACCAATAAATGTTGTTGTTTTTTTTAAATAATTTGTCTAAAAAAAATAATTAGATTTTTGAAAATAAAAAAAAAAATGTGATAAAACATTTTTTTAGCACCCCTAATTAGTATGATAGTTTGTAAAAAATAATAATAAATACTTCAATATCTGCTTGTTGTCATGTCTGTGTAATCATGTTTTGTTTTAAGTCATGTTTTGTTTAGTTATAGGACTCTTTAGTTTCTGGCTTTTCACTCCCTTGTCTTGTTTCCATGATTACCCCATTAGTTTCACCTGTTCCACGTTTGGACTCATTGTGCACTCTTGATTGTCACCATAGCAACCCATTAGTTTTCACCTGTCACGTCACGCACCTGTTTCACGTTTTGAGTCACGCACCTGTTTTCGTTAATCATGTCTGTGGTATTTAAGTTCATTGTTTTCAGTTTGTCTTTCTGGTGACATCCCCACATTTATGCTCTTATACCCCTGTCACACTCGGTTAACCTCTGCGCACTTCATGACATGTCCAAGTAAGTTTTCTTTATTCATGCCATAGTTTGCAAGTTTTGTTTAATTGTTCATAGTTTCTGCCCTTGTGCAAGTTTTGTGTTTATAGTCAAGTTTTGTACTTTCCGCCCTTGTGCGCGCCTTTTGTTTACTTCCTTGTTTTGTATTTATAGTCTTTAAATAAAAAATGTATCTTAATTCCCGTCTCGCCCGAGCCAACTTTCCGTTGCCTTCGAGAAAAACTAAACCAAGTCATGACACTTGTCACCTTGACTTACCATTTCAAAGAAAGTTATCCATCAATTTGTACGTACAAAAATCAAATAAACAAATGCATAGACAATAACATAATGATACTTTTATATTCTTACCTTCACGGTTACAAGCGGCCCTCTGAAGGCAGCCATGACTTGCATGTGGCCCTCCACGGAAACAAGTTGTATGTTTTTTCCAGAAATGGAAATGATTGGCAACTTGCACATTCAGCTGTCTGTCCTGCTGAAGGAAGATGCCAGAAGAATCGAGCAGTTAAGGGAGAACCAGAAGGAGCAGAGGAAAAAGGTTGCAATCTTATTTGAAATACAAGTTTGTCACATTTGCATTGATGAACTTTTATCTGTCTTTACAACTCAGCTGGAAGTCATCATGGAGAAAGTCCACAAGACCAAAGTCTCCTTCTACAAGAAAACAATGGAAGTAAGAACAATCTAATTTACTGAGACAAGGGTCTTTAACAGATTCTACAGGGGGGGTCGTGAAATGTTTGGTAGATTTTTTAAATTACATATTGGTTTTATATTTCCACACGCCGGATAGTCGAACCTCGGATTCAGGAGGAACAGTGTGGTTTTCGTCCTGGTCGTGGAACTGTGGACCAGATCTATACTCTCGGCAGGGTCCTTGAGGGTGCATGGGAGTCTGCCCAACCAGTCTACATGTGTTTTGTGGACTTGGAGAAGGCATTCGACCGTGTCCCTCGGGAAGTCCTGTGGGGAGTGCTCAGAGAGTATGGGGTATCGGACTGTCTGATTGTGGCAGTCCGCTCCCTGTACGATCAGTGCCAGAGCTTGGTCCGCATTGCCGGCAGTAAGTCGGACTCGTTTCCAGTGAGGGTTGGACTCCGCCAAGACTGCCCTTTGTCACCTATTCTGTTCATAACTTTTATGGACAGAATTTCTAGGCGCAGTCAAGGCGTTGAGGGGATCTGGTTTGGTGGCTGCAGGATTAGGTCTCTGCTTTTTGCAGATGATGTGGTCCTGATGGCTTCATCTGGCCAGGATCTTCAGCTCTCACTGGATCGGTTCGCAGCCGAGTGTGAAGCGACTGGGATGGGAATCAGCACCTCCAAGTCCGAGTCCATGATTCTCGCCCGGAAAAGGGTGGAGTGCCATCTCCGGGTTGGGGAGGAGATCTTGCCCCAAGTGGAGGAGTTCAAGTACCTCGGAGTCTTGTTCACGAGTGAGGGAAGAGTGGATCGTGAGATCGACAGGCGGATCGGTGCGGCGTCTTCAGTAATGCGGACGCTGTATCGATCCGTTGTGGTGAAGAAGGAGCTGAGCCGGAAGGCAAAGCTCTCAATTTACCGGTCGATCTACGTTCCCATCCTCACCTATGGTCATGAGCTTTGGGTTATGACCGAAAGGACAAGATCACGGGTACAAGCGGCCGAAATGAGTTTCCTCCGCCGGGTGGCGGGGCTCTCCCTTAGAGATAGGGTGAGAAGCTCTGCCATCCGGGGGGAGCTCAAAGTAAAGCCGCTGCTCCTCCACATGGAGAGGAGCCAGATGAGGTGGTTCGGGCATCTGGTCAGGATGCCACCCGAACGCCTCCTTAGGGAGGTGTTTAGGGCACGTCCGACCGGTAGGAGGCCGCGGGGAAGACCCAGGACACGTTGGGAAGACTATGTCTACCGGCTGGCCTGGGAACGCCTCGGGGTCCCACAGGAAGAGCTGGACGAAGTGGCTGGGGAGAGGGAAGTCTGGGCTTCCCTGCTTAGGCTGCTGCCCCCGCGACCCGACCTCGGATAAGCGGAAGAAGATGGATGGATGGATGGATGGATTTCCACACATGTGAATGTCCTTAAATACACAAACAATGAGCCAACACACTCATGTAGTTGAATGTGAATGAATATACTAACAGAGCACAGGTGTCAAACTCAAGGCCCTCAAAAGCCTGGAAATAATAAGCATCAATAAAGTACTGTAACTTTTCTTACTAAATGCATTATTTCTTTCTATTTTGGGAGAACAAATATATATGTACTCCATGTACCGTATTTTTCGGACTATAAGTCGCAGTTTTTTTCATAGTTTGGCCGGGGGGTGCGACTTATACTCAGGAGCGACTTATGTGTGAAATGATGAACACATTAGCGTAAAATATCAAATAATATTATTTATCTCATTCACGTAAAAAAAAAAAAAAAAATCGGTTTGGAGCCGCAAAAAATTAAAAGCCTTCTATAAATGATATAATGAAGTCAACACATGACGTACGTGTCTGAATTAGTTATATAAGCCTACTATCAAAATGACTTTAAAAGTCTTATATAAGTGTTATAATGAAGACAACACATGATTTAAGTGTCTATATTAGCTATATTAGCCTACTTTTATTTTTACAACATTGGAAAACATTAGTAAACCTCCTCAGATGGTTAGATAATTCTTCTAAATGACTGTCTTGAAATGGCCAAACGTATTCATTTTATAACGTCTCTTCTACTCCGTGTCTCTCATTGGGCATGTTTGTTATGTGAAAATATCAAAAATGGCGGGCTGTCTTCTTCTAATGAATTTACTAGAATCTATGCAAGCTGGGTAACGTTTGCTGTGGTCTGGATCAACATGGCACACAAACAACTATCAGAAATGCAGCCAATATTACATACAGATAATACGTCATGAGAAATGCAGATAAAAATGAAATACACAGAGGACATAGGAAATTAAATGAGCTCAAATATACCTACAAGTGAGGCGTAATGATGCAATATGTACATAAAGCCAGCCTAAATAGCATGTTAGCATCGATTGGCTTGCAGTCATGCAGTGACCAAATATGCTTGATAAACACTCCACACGAGTCAATAACATCAACAAAGCTCACCTTTGTGCATTCACGCACAGTATAAAACGTTTGGTGGACAAAATGAGACAAAGAAGGAGTGGCATAAAATATGTATTTCTCTGGCATGTTGAAGAAAGTTATACATGTAAACAAACTACGGTGAGTTCAAGGACCGCCAAAATGAGGACAAAACGGCGCTCTCCAATTACCGTATTTTCCGCACCATAAGCCGCCCTGGGTTATAAGCCGCGCCTTCAATGAACGGCATATTTCAAAACTTTGTCCACCTATAAGCCGCCCCGTGTTATAAGCCGCATCTAACTGCGCTAAAGGGAATGTCAAAAAAACAGTCAGATAGGTCAGTCAAACTTTAATAATATATTAAAAACCAGCGTTCTAACAACTCTGTTCACTCCCAAAATGTACGGTAATGTGCAAATGTGCAATCAACAAACATAGTAAAATTCAAAATAGTGCAGAGCAATAACATCAATAACTTAATGTTGCTCGAACGTTAATGTCACAACACACAAAATAAACATAACGCTCACTTTCTGAAGTTATTCTTCATTCATAAATCCCTCGAATTCTTCTCCTTCGGTGTCCGAATTAAAAAGTTGGGCGAATACGGGATCCGTCTCGTCGAAGTCATTGCCTTCCGGAAAGCTCGGACCACAGTTGTGACCGAAATATCCGCCCAGGCATTTACGATCCACGGGCAGATGTTGGCGTATGTCGTCCGGCGCTGTCTCCCTGTCTTAGTGAAGGTGTGTTCGCCTTCGGTCATCCATTGTTCCCACGCCGTTCGCAGTCGTGCTTTAAATGCCCTGTTGACACCAATATCGAGCGGTTGGAGTTCTTTGGTTAATCCACCCGGAATGACGGCGAGTGTTGTATTTGTGTGCTTCACTTGTATTTTGACACCATCTGTGATGTGGGCGCGCATGGAGTCGTATATCAACATGGAACACACAAAGGAAATGAAACGTAATATCCGCGCGCTTCTTCTTCTATGGGGGCGGGTGGTTGCTTACAGTAGAAGAAGAAGCGCTTCCTCTTCTATGGGGGCGGGTGCTTACCTTGGCGGTTGCTTACCGTAGAAGAAGAAGCGCTTCCTCTTCTACGGGGAAAAAAGATGGCGGCTGTTTACTGTAGTTGCGAGACCTAAACTTTATGAAAATTAATCTTAATATTAATCCATATATAAAGCGCACCGGGTTATAAGCCGCACTGTCAGCTTTTGAGAAAATTTGTGTTTTTTAGGTGCGGCTAATAGTGCGGAAAATACGGTACTCTCATCAGAGAATAATGTTTAATATAAACAGTGGGATTTCTAACAATTAGGGAGGATTGTGTCAGAAACCCTATTAAAACAAAAATATATTTTCCCCCCCATCTTTTTCTATTTTCATACATTTTTGAAAAAGCTCCAGGGAGCCAGTAGGGCGGCGCTACAGAGCCGCATGCGGCTCTAGAGCCGCAGGTTGCAGACCCCTGGACTAGACGTATAAGATTTCATGGGATTTAGCGATTAGGAGTGACAGATTGTTTGGTAAACATATAGCATGTTCTATATGTTATAGTTATTTGAATGACTCTTACCATAATATGTTACGTTAACATACCAGTTGGTTATTTATGCCTCATATAACGTACACTTATTCAGCCTGTTGTTCACTATTCTTTATTTATTTTAAATTGCCTTTCAAATGTCTATTCTTGCTGTTGGCTTTTATCAAATAAATTTCCCCAAAAAATGCAGTGCGACTTATATATGTTTTTTTCCTTCTTTATTATGCATTTTCGGCCGGTGCGACTTATACTCCAGAGCGACTTATACTCTGAAAAATACCGTAGTTATGCAAAAATATATTATCAAACATCCAAATATTTTTTTTAAATAGAAATAAATACTAATAATAATGATTTCAAAGCAAGTTATCCACCAAATTGTGCAATGTAAAAGTAGCAATACATTTCATGGTCAAATTGTGAAATTTACTTTGGTTTTTACAGCATTTTTCTCTAAATGAAAAAAACTGTACTTTTTTTTTTTTTACTGTAATAAACTGGTGCCGTTTTGGCATTTACAATAATACAGCGAAAAAATCTACACTTGTTGATTTGCAGTAAAAAAATCCAAAAATAAACTAGCAGCTCAGGTGCCAAAATTTTACTGTAAAATTAGTTTTTATTTACAGTAAAAAAAAACAAATTTTACAGTAAAATTCTGGCACCTGAGCTGCCTTTTCTTTACCATAAAAACAGAAGTACCGTTTTTCCATTTACAGTAATATGCACTACATTTTGAGGTAAAATTATTGCAACTTACCATATTTTTTTTTACATTTTACTTTATAAAAAATCTACTAATAAAATGCATGAAAAAATTGTGTAATAATAGTATTCACTGTTAAAAGCAGCCCATGGGGCCAAACATGACTGCCATGTGGCCCTCAGTGAAAACCACATTGACGCCTCTGACATACAACATAAATGACTAAAAGGGCTGTCAAACCATTAAAATAATTAATCGCAGTTTGCTCATAGCTAACTCAAACCTAATCGCAGTGTACCAAAGAAAGATAATTTTCAAAATTTTAATACCCTGAGTGGACCAGTAGTTTTCTTTAATGAAATATTCGTTAAACATTCTGCTTTTTTTAAACAGCTCAACACAAAAAGGACATAAACATGCTTTTAATGACAAGAAAAAAAAATACCTAAAGTGAGTTGGTGTCTTGCCAGCATTTGTATTCCTGCTGTAGGAGCACTTGCATTCAGAGGAGGAGCTACACCATGTTTATATACCAGAGACCGTGACCACAACATTGTAAAATCCTCAGGGGGACTGATTAATACCATGAAGTGGCCCCTTTAGAGGTTCCGTGATTGGGATGTGGCCCACGTTAAAATAAAAATAAGAAATGTTTGTGTATGCTAGGTTTGTTAAGTTGTTTTAAAAGGTGTGTTGTGTGGTTGGTGTATAATTGGCTTTTTGTAGGGTTTGCTGTCTGGTCTGTTGTGTTTTCAAAAGGTTTTGATACTTGGTCGTTGAGAATGATTGCTTATCATTAGGGAGTCAAGTGAATAATTTTGTCAGATTAATCACATCATGCATTATTTGTTTGCATAAAGAACATTTGCTTAGGAAAATACCACAATATTTGGATACAAATGGAATTTGTAGTCAGAATGTCATACAGGAATGTTTTTTTTAAATGTTTTACTTAACTGCAAGTTTGCTCAGAACTTGGTGACAGTAAGTATAGCAATAATTAAGTGCACATTTTGAAAGTATTTGCAATAATATTGAAAACAACGTGCAGGTATTAAAGGTAAATGTAGTTAACACACACAGTGCATCATTTACTCTTCTGTAGTTTAACCAAGTCGTTTAAACAAAGAAAATGATTTACCTTTTCAGATGAGTCCAGCTCGTTGTGATTACTTACTCAGGTCCAATGTTCTCCAGGAAGCAAAATAAATTCACAATCAGCCAGTAGTTGCAACTTGATGCTCTTGTTTGTGTAGTACAGTTGTTTTATCCTTGTTGTTCCTCTCCAAGGTATTGTACGACGGATCAGATGTGGTGATGTGAAGGACATCTTCTTGCAGGACTTGGTCTTCACAGATAGAGGCGGCTGTTCGTTTAGCAAAGGCGTTGTTTAATTCATCTGCGGTACTTTTGGTCAACTCAGCCAGCGTAGTGTTCTCTTCTGCTTGTTGTCGATGTAGCAGCGCCTTCCTTGAGTACGTGTTTGGCTTTAAGATGGTATTTTAAACTTGATATGTGCAGATGATAAAGTTTGTTGCTGCAATACCAGTAAGTTGTCTCATTTTTATCTAGAGTTTTCGCGATCACAGACAGTGTAACAATGCACTCGTCTTCCGGGTTACCTGGATTTCATTCATTTATGATAACGCAATATGTTTTTTTTTTATTAATCACATGCGTTAATTTATTTACGTTGACAGCCTTCGTTATCATTAACAGACAAAATTGTCTATAGTGGGTTGGTTTGGATTGTGTTACGGTTAGTTGATTAGTTTGATTAGTTGATACAGTGGTTATGCTGTTTTGCACTGTTTCTCAACAATAGGGCTGTGTATTGTTGGGCGGCCAAAAAAATATCTGTTTCTCAGCTGTGGTCCGTGTATCGTAATATCAAGCAAACAGTAAAAGCTTGGATCTAAAGTCATAAAGAAATTTCTTAAGCGCAAAAATTATGACTAAAGTAGTGAAGGCAGCTGTATTTTTTTTTTTTGCAATTTAATTTTTATTGACAGTTTAGTTAAAAAATTGGCCCTGCCTTCCGCCCGAGTGCAGCTGGGATAGGCTCCAGCCCTCCTGTTACCCTTAGAGGGACAAGCAGTAGAAAATGGATGGATGGGTAATTTTATGTACATTTAATTTTTCGTCAGTTATTTGTCAGTCCCTCGTCATATTACCTCCCTGCTTGGCACTCAGCATCAAGGGTTGGAATTTGGGGTTAAATCACCAAAAATGATTCCCGGGCACGGCCACCGCTGCTGCTCACTGCTCCCCTCACCTCTCAGGGGGTGTTCAAGGGTGATGGGTCAAATGCAGAGAATAATTTCACCACACCTAGTGTGTGTATGACAATCATTGGTACTTTAACTTTAACTTAATATAGTATATTTGATTTGTAATTATTTTTCTAGTCAGCTTGACCTACCGTATTTTTCGGACTATAAGTCGCAGTTCTTTTCATAGTTTGGCCGGGGGTGCGACTTATACTCAGGAGCGACTTATGCGTGAAATTATTAACACATTAGCGTAAAATATCAAATAATATTATTTATCTCATTCACGTAAGAGACTAGACGTATAAGATTTCATGGGATTTAGCGATTAGGAGTGACAGATTGTTTGGTAAACGTATAGCATGTTCTACACTCTTAGAAATAAGGGTTCTAAAAGGGTTCTTCTACAAGGGCTGAGGTTCTAACTGGAACCATTTGCTTCTGAAAAACCCTTTACCGAAGAAAGGGTTTTTCAAGGGTTCTTGGTAACGCTAATGGTTCCAGTAAGAACCATTTTGATCCAGAGAACCCTTTAAAACCCCTTTTCTGAATAATTGGTTTTAAAAGGGTTCTCACTAACACTAAGGGTTCCAGTAAGAACTATTTTGATCCAGAGAACCGTTTTTGGAAGAAAGAGTTCTTCAGGGATTGTTGAAAGCATGGGTAAGATCCTGTGTCACCAGGGACATACTTCCTGATAACATTTGCCAATAATGGTGCCTATCTTTAAATAAATGTTTTTCTCATTCAAATGTTTTGAATGTTTGTTCAATGTCAACATGATAAATGACCACAATATAATATGAACTAAACTGATCTGTAGAATACAATATGGTTCTTTATAGAACCCTCAGAAGACAAGACGGTTATCGGTGAAAACCTTTGAAAAGGGATGTTTTTAGAACCCCCTGTGTCAGATCTAGATGAAACCCTTGAAACATGAAAGAGTTCTTTGTGGAACTCCCTGTGTGAGTTCTAGATGAAACCCTTGAAACATGAAAGGGTTCTTAGTGGAACTCCCTGCATAGGTTCTAGATGAAACCCTTGACAAACGAAAGGGTTCTTAGTGGAACTCCCTGTGTGGGTTCTAGATGAAACCCTTGAAATACGAAAGGGTTCTTAGTGGAACTCCCTGCGTGGGTTCTAGATGAAAGTCTTGAAATACAAAAGGGTTCTTAGTGGAACTCCCTGTGTGGGTTCTAGATGAAAGTCTTGAAATACAAAAGGGTTCTTAGTGGAACTCCCTGTGTGGGTTCTAGATGAAACCCTTGAAATACGAAAGGGTTCTTAGTGGAACTCCCTGTGTGAGTTCTAGATGAAACCCTTGAAACATGAAAGGGTTCTTAGTGGAACTCCCTGCATAGGTTCTAGATGAAACCCTTGACAAACGAAAGGGATCTTAGTGGAACTCCCTGTGTGGGTTCTAGATGAAACCCTTGAAATACGAAAGGGTTCTTAGTGGAACTCCCTGCGTAGGTTCTAGATGAAAGTCTTGAAATACAAAAGGGTTCTTAGTGGAACTCCCTGCGTGGGTTCTAGAAGAAAGTCTTGAAATACAAAAGGGTTCTTAGTGGAACTCCCTGTGTGGGTTCTAGATGAAACCCTTGAAATACGAAAGGGTTCTTAGTGGAACTCCCTGCGTGGGTTCTTTGTAGAACCTCTCATGGGGGGTTCTGGGTGGAACCTTACACACACAGTTCTAGGTAGAACCCTCCAAAAGGGTTCCAGGTGGAACCTTTATAAAAAGGTTCTACCTGGAGCCAAAAAGGGTTCTCCTATGAGGACGAGCCGAAGAACCATATATGGTTCTACTTAGCACTTTTATTTCTAAGAGTGTATATGTTATAGTTATTTGAATGACTCTTACCATAATATGTTACGTTAACATACCAGTTGGTTATTTATGCCTCATATAACGTACACTTATTCAGCCTGTTGTTCACTATTCTTTATTTATTTTAAATTGCCTTTCAAATGTCTATTCTTGGTGTTGGCTTTTATCAAATACATTTCCCCAAAAAATGCGACTTATACTCCGGAGCGACTTATATATGTTTTTTTCCTTCTTTATTATGCATTTTCGGCTGGTGTGACTTATACTCCGGAGCGACTTATAGTCCAAAAAATACGGTGTATGTTTTTGGTAACACTTTAGTATGGGGAACATATTCTAAGTAAAAAAGACTTAATTTAGAGTTATTTGGCCAGGGTTAGAGGGTTAGGGTTATAATAAGGCCATGCAGAATAAGGTATTAATAAGTACTTAATAATGACTAGTTAAGAGCTAATATGTGACTAATTTGCATGTTAATAAGCAACTAATTAATGGTGAATATGTTCCCCATACTAAAGTGTTTTTTTACTGGTGCACAAAATGAACCGTGCATGAACATCACTTTGTTCAAACAACCAAACCAACACAGTGCATAAACTCACAAGTTACACACCTTCAAATCAGTCAGCTGTTGCCGTATCCGTAATACGCAGATAGGGAGAAGTTTGTATTTACACGATGAGTCGGGTGTGTTTTGACCTCCGCCGAACCCCTGAGGCCGACTCACCGAACCCCTAGGGTTCCATCGAACCCAGGTTACGAACCACTGCCTTAGAGGGACAAGCGGTAGGAAATGGATGGATGGGTAATTTTATGTACATTTAATTTTTTGTCAGTTATTTGTCAGTCCCTCGTCATATAGTATATTTGATTTGTAATTATTTTTCTAGTCAGCTTTACCTAACCCTAAGGTTAAATAAATCATCTTTGTGATGAACACACTGTTTCATATCATTTGACAAGGTTATTTTTCAATATTTTAATCAAAAAACTAGAACGATATGGCATCAGAGGGTTAGTCTTAAACTGGATGTTGACGGTCCCTGACACAAGGCTGAAGCTTAGAGGTGACAGAGCTTTCGCCGTTGCTGCTCCCAAGCTCTGGAACGACCTACCTCTGAGTGTTAGACAAGCCTCCTCTCTTCCTGTTTTTAAATCTCTCTTAAAAACATACTTTTATTCCATGGCTTTTAACACTAAGTGATATCCATCCTGCAATGGCGCCCCATAATACACCTGCTGTGAACATGTTTTTATTTATTCTATTTTATTTATTTATTTTTTATCATGTTCTGTTTGTGTTGTGTTTTGCTCGGTACTCGTATCATCTTTTAACCTGCCCATTGTACAGCACTTTGGCTACCCCTCTAGTAAATTTTAAATGTGCTTTATAAATAAAGTTGATTTGATTTGATTTGGATAAGAAGTTATCTAACGAACAGGAAACAATACGTGAAGCTAGGCGAACACACGTCTACAACGCTAAATATATCCTGTGGTGTACCTCAGGGATCAATACTAGGACCTAAATTATTCAATCTCTATATAAATGACATTTGTAAAGTTACAAAAGATTTAAAGTTAGTATTATTTGCGGATGATGCAACAGCGTTTTGTTCAGGAGAGAACACACAGAAGATACTACAAATAATAACAGAAGAAATGAACAAATTAAAAAGATGGTTTGACAAAAACAGACTATCGTTGAATCTCAGTAAAACTAAAATAATGCCATTTGGTAACAGTAGAAGAGAAAGTCAAACACAAATACAAATTGACGGAATAGAAATTGAAAGAGTAAATGAAACCAAATTTCTAGGTATAATGATTGATGATAAGTTGAACTGGAAATTTCACGTAAAAAAAATATTCAACATAAAGTAGCAAGAAACACGTCAATAATGAATAAAGCAAAACATGTTCTAGACAAAAAAATCACTCCATATTCTCTACTGCTCACTAGTGTTACCATATCTGAGTTACTGTGCAGAAATATGGGAAATAATTACAAAAGTACACTTCATTCATTAACGGTGTTACAAAAAAGATCAGTTAGAATAACACATAATGTTGGATATAGAGAACATACAAACCCTTTATTTATTGAATCAAAGATATTGAAATTCCATGACATAGTGAATTTGCAAACAGCTAAAATGATACACAAAGCAAACTATAACCTGCTACCCAAGAATATACAACACTTCTTCTCAAAAAAAGAGGAGAAATATAATCTTAGAGAGAAATGTAATTTAAAACATTTGTACGCACGTACAACACTTAAGACCTTCAGTATATGGAATTAAATGATGGAATGGATTAAGCAAAGCAATCAAACAATGTACTAATATGATCCACTTCAAGAAACTCTTCAAACGTAAAGTGTTTACAAAGTACAAAGAAGAAGAATCATGATAAACATTCTGAATTTATTTAATTCATCCATTCTTTCACTATCAAAATAATCTTACTTATCTTACCATATGAAATGTAACTTACTTCACCAATTATTATTTATTTACTTATTTTTATTGTGATTACTTATGGAGTAAATTGTGAATTAATTGAGAACAGGAAGTGAACAAAAGTTTTAGCATCTGTTATGTAAAAGAATAGGGGTAGGATTAAATAAGCTCTGCTTCTTCCTACTCCTTTTCCATGTTACATGTTGAAAAGAGAAACTGGAGATTGTGATGTATCATGTTGTATGCTTGCATGTTCCAAATAAAGTCAAACTCAACTCAACTCAACTCAACTCAACTCAATGTAGGTTGGATATAATTATTGGAAATGATTCAAATCAAGAGTAAGATGACTAATTCAGTGTTAATAGTTGAGTGGGCCCGCAGGTCAAAACGCTTAAGAAGCCCTGGCTTATTGGATGTATGATTGCTGTATGGTTGACTATGTGGTTGGAACAGTTTGTATTGTAACATGATTATTTGTGTCAAACATGTTGAACAAGGAACATCATTGTCACCGTTCAACATAATCTGAAAAGGAGTAAGAAGGAGCAAAGCTTATATTCAATCCTACTGTGTCTTTTACACACCACAACGTTTACATATTTAAACCAAGTTCACTTCCTGTGTGAAAGAGAGGAAGGTGTTAAGAAAAAGTTAACAACTTATTGTTGGTTCACCTACTGGGTTAAAGAAACGAAAGTGTTAAGAGTACCGTATTTTAGGTAGAGAAAAAGAAGAAGCTCACGACTACTACAATTGCGGACACGCGCACATTATTAGGACTTATGCAGATCCCAAATACACATGAACAGGTACCAGAAAGTAAGAAAAGCTGGTCTTGCATAATATTGTGAAACAAAACGCCAGATAATGTCTGCTAATAGGTGCCATTTTCCGGTCCTTATACACACACCCTTAATAATACTCCTATGCATACTTGCCAACTTTGAGACCTCCGATTTCGGGAGGTGGGGGCGGGCGTGGTCGGGGTGGGACGGGGGCGTGGCTAAAAGGGGAGGGGTATATTTACAGCTAGAATTCACCAAGTCAAGTATTTCATATACAGGTAAAAGCCAGTAAATTAGAATATTTTGAAAAACTTGATTTATTTCAGTAATTGCATTCAAAAGGTGTAACTTGTACATTATATTTATTCATTGCACACAGACTGATGCATTCAAATGTTTATTTCATTTAATTTTGATGATTTGAAGTGGCAACAAATGAAAATCCAAAATTCCGTGTGTCACAAAATTAGAATATTACTTAAGGCTAATACAAAAAAGGGATTTTTAGAAATGTTGGCCAACTGAAAAGTATGAAAATGAAAAATATGAGCATGTACAATACTCAATACTTGGTTGGAGCTCCTTTTGCCTCAATTACTGCGTTAATGCGGCGTGGCATGGAGTCGATGAGTTTCTGGCACTGCTCAGGTGTTATGAGAGCCCAGGTTGCTCTGATAGTGGCCTTCAACTCTTCTGCGTTTTTGGGTCTGGCATTCTGCATCTTCCTTTTCACAATACCCCACAGATTTTCTATGGGGCTAAGGTCAGGGGAGTTGGCAGGCCAATTTAGAACAGAAATACCATGGTCTGTAAACCAGGCACGGGTAGATTTTGCGCTGTGTGCAGGCGCCAAGTCCTGTTGGAACTTGAAATCTCCATCTCCATAGAGCAGGTCAGCAGCAGGAAGCATGAAGTGCTCTAAAACTTGCTGGTAGACGGCTGCGTTGACCCTGGATCTCAGGAAACAGAGTGGACCGACACCAGCAGATGACATGGCACCCCAAACCATCACTGATGGTGGAAACTTTACACTAGACTTCAGGCAACGTGGATCCTGTGCCTCTCCTGTCTTCCTCCAGACTCTGGGACCTCGATTTCCAAAGGAAATGCAAAATTTGCATGGTTGGGTGATGGTTTGGGGTGCCATGTCATCTGCTGGTGTCGGTCCACTCTGTTTCCTGAGATCCAGGGTCAACGCAGCCGTCTACCAGCAAGTTTTAGAGCACTTCATGCTTCCTGCTGCTGACCTGCTCTATGGAGATGGAGATTTCAAGTTCCAACAGGACTTGGCGCCTGCACACAGCGCAAAATCTACCCGTGCCTGGTTTACGGACCATGGTATTTCTGTTCTAAATTGGCCCGCCAACTCCCCTGACCTTAGCCCCATAGAAAATCTGTGGGGTATTGTGAAAAGGAAGATGCAGAATGCCAGACCCAAAAACGCAGAAGAGTTGAAGGCCACTATCAGAGCAACCTGGGCTCTCATAACACCTGAGCAGTGCCAGAAACTCATCGACTCCATGCCACGCCGCATTAACGCAGTAATTGAGGCAAAAGGAGCTCCAACCAAGTATTGAGTATTGTACATGCTCATATTTTTCATTTTCATACTTTTCAGTTGGCCAACATTTCTAAAAATCCCTTTTTTGTATTAGCCTTAAGTAATATTCTAATTTTGTGACACACGGAATTTTGGATTTTCATTTGTTGCCACTTCAAATCATCAAAATTAAATGAAATAAACATTTGAATGCATCGGTCTGTGTGCAATGAATAAATATAATGTACAAGTTACACCTTTTGAATGCAATTACTGAAATAAATCAAGTTTTTCAAGTGTATATATATATATATATATATATATATATATATATATATATATATATATATATATAAAGAAATACTTGACTTTCAGCGAATTCTATATATATATATATATATATATATATTTATTTTATTATATTTATATATATATATATATATATATATATATATATATATATATATAAATAAATACTTGAATTTCAGTGTTCATTTATTTACACATATACACACACATAACACTCATCTACTCATTGTTGAGTTAAGGGTTGAATTATCCATCCTTGTTCTATTCTCTGTCACTATTTTTCTAACCATGCTGAACACCCTCTCTGATGCATTGCTGTGTGGCACGCACAAAAGTGCTTTCATCAAATGCACTAGATGGCAGTATTGTCCTGTTTAAGAGTGTCACAACATTGCTGTTTACGGCAGACGAACTGCTTTACGGTATACAAAAAAGTGACTGCTGTTGTTGTGTGTTGTTGCCGCGCTGGGAGGATGTTAATGAAACTGCCTAACAATAAACCCACACAAGAAACCAAGAACTCGCCCTCCATCATTCTACAGTTATAACGTGATTGGGCAGGTACGCTTTTTTTATATTGTGGAGGACCTGAATCCGCCTGAATTTCGGGAGAAAATTTGTCCCGGGAGGTTTTCGGGAGAGGCGCTGAATTTCGGGAGTCTCCCGGAAAATCCGGGAGGGTTGGCAAGTATGCTCCTATGTTTAATGCGCCGACAATCCATCAAGCGGTGCAGCTTACCGAAGTCGTACTAAAAACATTTTGACAGAATATGAGCGCCGTGTGTAATGTTCTATATTTTTAATGTGACATTTAAAGTTTTAATGTATACTGGTGTCATCTTGCAATTTACATGTATTTCTTATGTGTGACTGCCATCTACTGGTCACACTTATCATTACACCATGTACCAAATAAAATTGCTTTGAGGTCGGTAATCACAACCAAAATGATTCCGTACATTAGGCACACCGGGTTATAAGGCAAATGAAATGATTTTAAGTGCGCCTAATAGTCCGAAAAATACGGTAATAGGTTAATAACTTAATGGTGACAGTGAATGAATGTTCTATTGTACAATCTGCCGTAATCTATGTTACTATTGTAAAGTTGTGTTTTTTATTTCCTCTCTGCCTCAGCAGCGCCACTTTGCTTTTTTGATGGTAAACTTTATGACGACAGGTGTGATGTTTTGCATGCATGTATCCATGTTGTTTCGACTTTACTTTGACTTTATAGTTGTGTAGTTTGTTGGTTGTAAGGCAGTGGTCCCCAACCTTTTTGTAACTGCGGACCGGTCAACGGTTTGTCATAAAAAAAATACAATCATGTGTGCTTACGGACTGTATCCCTTGCAGACTGTATTGATATATATTGATATATAATGTAGGAACCAGAATATTAATAACAGAAAGAAACAACCCTTTTGTGTGAATGAGTGTAAATGAGGGAGGGAGGTTTTTTGGGTTGGTGCACTAATTGTAAGTGTATCTTGTGTTTTTTATGTTGATTTAATAAAAAAATAAAAAAAAGTTTTTTGTTTTTTTTTAAACATTTTTTGTGCGGCCCGGTACCAATCGAACAACGGACCGGTACCGGTTGGCAACCTGGTGGTTGGGGACCACTGCCTTAGGAGCAGAGGTGGGTAGAGTAGCCAGAATTTGTACTCAAGTAAGAGTACTGTTACTTTAGAGATTTAATACTCAAGTAAAAGTAAGGAGTAGTCACCCAAATATTTACTTGAGTAAAAGTAAAAAGTATGTTGTGAAAAAACTACTCAAGTACTGAGTAACTAATGAGTAACATACACACACACATATATATATATATATATATATATACACACACATACATTGATATATACAGTATATAATTTATATTTATTTATTTTGCCGTTTTTGTTTACATGTTAAAGGTGTTTTAATGAATATACATGCATGTTTAACACATATAGATTCCTTTCTTGAAGACAAGAATATAAGTCGGTGTATTACCTGATTCTGATGACTTGCATTGATTGGAATCAGACAGTAGTGCTGATAACGTCCACATTTTCGAATGGAGGAGAAAAAAGTCCTCCTTTCTGTCTAATACCACATGAAAGTGGTTGGTTTTTGGCATCTTATTTGTCCAGCTTCCATATTCGTTTTTATACATTTTACAAGAAATACATTGGCGGCAAACTCCGTAGCTTGCTAGCTTGTTTGCGCTGGCTTTGGGAGACTCTTATTTCGAAAGCGCAGGCGCGATGGAGCGGCACTTTTATTGTGAAGACAGGAACTGTGCAGTCAGTCTTTAGGCTTTTGACGGGATGTACGGTTGAAATACAAAAGGGTCTTTTTTCCTTCACATTTTTGATTGATTGATTGGAGCTTTTATTAGTAGATTGCACAGTACAGTACATATTCCGTACAATTGACCACTAAATGGTAACACCCGAATACGTTTTTCAACGTGTTTAAGTCAGGTCATGTGACCCCTGGCTCTGTTTGATTGGTCCAACGTAACCAGTGACTGCATCTGATTGGTGGAACGGAGTGAACGTCACCAGTGACTATTTGTTGAAACGCAGGCACTATGAAGGTCTGTCTGACAGACCAAAACAAACAAAGTGTGCATTAACAGATCGATAAAAATTAGTAGCGAGTAGCGAGCTGAATGTAGATAAAAGTAGCGGAGTAAAAGTAGCGTTTCTTCTCTATAAATATACTCAAGTAAAAGTAAAAGTATGTTGCATTAAAACTACTCTTAGAAGTACAATTTATCCCAAAGTTACTCAAGTAGATGTAACGGAGTAAATGTAGCGCGTTTCTACCCACCTCTGCTTAGGAGATGCACAGATGTAACGTGTCAATACCAAAATATTACTTTGAATCACCTTGGCAACCATTAGTTGTCGTTTGAGGTAGATTTCAGCTTTTTAAAGGGTACTTACACTATGTACTTTATTATCATATATGTAACTCTCTTAGTTGTACCTGATAATCCAACCTTTAATAACTTTATTCCCCTTGCTGTTTCATGCGGTGTCTTTGTGCATTGCAGTCGGAGCGACACTATGAGCAACGCTGCAGAGAAGCCGACGAGGCCGAGCAAACAGTCGATAAGATGAGCAACTCTTCCACAGTCACTCCCAAGCAAATGGACAAGGTAAGATTTTGATACGTGAATTTTTGTGTAAATGTTGGGCTTTTTTTTTTTTTTTTTTTTTTTTACTAGATTCTGTGCAAAATTGTAGAAGTAGTAATACTAATCTTTTGTTTAGCTGAGCAACAAAGCCAGACAGTGCAAAGAAGCTGCAGAGGAGGCCGGTAAGAAGTTTAAGACTAATTGTGCTGTTCTTACAGGAACTTCCCTTTTATTGGAGGATGTCACAACACTCCTACATGCAGTTGTGACTTGAATTAACATACTTTTTTACTGACACATGCTAATGTTTTTTTTTAGAGAGACAGTACACATCCAACATTAATCAGCTGGACCATATCCGTCAAGAATGGGAATCAACGCACAGCAACACGTGCGAGGTATGAACTCATGGCGGGGGAATGTACAGTCGGTACAACTTTACAGCAAGACTGGCAATACCCATTGCCTGCTTTCTCAAAGAGGATGTGCAATACTTCCTAAGCCTATACAATAAAATGAGTTACTAATCTACAAACTTCCTATGTTGGCAAACGACATACTGAGGCAACACTGCAGGATTTACAGCAACAATTAAATGAGTTGTTAGTTTGCATATTGCATCAACGTACAGTACCATTTTCATGACTATTTACATTGTAGATTGTCACATCAAAACTATGAATGAACACATGTGGAGTTATGTACTTAACAACAAAAGGTGAAATAACAGTTTTATATTCTATCCATCCATCCATCCATCTTCTTCCGCTTATCCGAGGTCGGGTCGCGGGGGCAGCAGCCTAAGCAGGGAAGCCCAGACTTCCCTCTCCCCAGCCACTTCGTCCAGCTCCTCCCGGGGGATCCCGAGGCGTTCCCAGGCCAGCCGGGAGACATAGTCTTCCCAACGTGTCCTGGGTCTTCCCCGTGGCCTCCTACCGGTCGGACGTGCCCTAACCACCTCCCGAGGGAGGCGATCGGGTGGCATCCTGACCAGATGCCCGAACCACCTCATCTGGCTCCTCTCGATGTGGAGGAGCAGCGGCTTTACTTTGAGCTCCCCCCGGATGACAGAGCTTCTCACCCTATCTCTAAGGGAGAGCCCCGCCACCCGGCGGAGGAAACTCATTTCGGCCGCTTGTACCCGTGATCTTGTCCTTTCGGTCATAACCCAAAGCTCATGACCATAGGTGAGGATGGGAACGTAGAGCGACCGGTAAATTGAGAGCTTTGCCTTCCGGCTCAGCTCCTTCTTCACCACAACGGTGCGGAACATGGTCCACTCGGACTCAATGTCCAGCACCTCCCTCGTGACATGTTCAAAGTTCTTCCGGAGGTGGGAATTGAAACTCTCTCTGACAGGAGATTCTGCCAGACGTTCCCAGCAAACCCTCACAATGCGTTTGGGCCTGCCAGGTCTGTCCGGCATCCTCCCCCACCATCGCAGCCAACTCACCACCAGGTGGTGATCGGTTGAAAGCTCCGCCCCTCTCTTCACCCGAGTGTCCAAAACATGAGGCCGCAAATCCGATGATACAACTACAAAGTCGATCATGGAACTGCGGCCGAGGGTGTCCTGGTGCCAAGTGCACATATGGACACCCTTATGTTCGAACATGGTGTTCATTATGGACAATCTGTGACGGGCACAAAAGTCCAATGACAGAACACCACTCGGGTTCAGATCCGGGCGGCCATTCTTCCCAATCACGCCTCTCCAGGTTTCACTGTCGCTGCCAACATGAGCATTGAAGTCCCCCAGTAGAACGAGGGAATCACCCGGGGGAGCACTCTCAAGTACTCCCTCGAGCGAATCCAAAAAGGGTGGGTACTCTGAGCTGCGGTTTGGCGCGTAAGCGCAAACCACAGTCAGGACCCGTCCCCCCACCCGAAGGCGGAGGGAAGCTACCCTCTCGTCCACCGGGTTGAACCCCCAGCGAGGTGACGTTCCACGTCCCAAGAGCTAGCTTCTGTAGCCGAGGATCGGACCGCCAAGTGCCCTGCCGTTGGCTGCCGCCCAGCTCACACTGCACCCGACCTCTATGGCCCCTGCTATGGGTGGTGAGCCCATTGGAGGGGGGACCCACGTTGCCTCTTCGGGCTGTGCCCGGCCGGGCCCCATGGGGACAGGCCCGGCCACCAGGCGCTCGCCACCGGTGACCCGCGTCCGGACGAGGGAAATCTGGGTCCTTTATTTGTATTCGTCATAGAGGTCTTCGAGCTGCTCTTTGTCTGATCCCTCACCTAGGACCAGTTTGTCTTGGGAGACCCTACCAGGGGGAATAAAGCCCCCGGACAACATAGCTCCTAGGATCATTGGGACACGCAAACTCCTCTACCACGGTAAGGTGGCAGCTCAGAGAGGAGAGTTTTATATTCTAGTTTCTCCAAAATAGCCACCCTTTGCACACTCTTGGCATTCTCTCCATGAGCTTCAAGCACACCTGTGAAGTGACAACCATTTCACTTCAAAAAGTGCAAATGCAACAATTATCTTCATAAATTTCATTTGTTCATGTTTCATTTCCATGAAATCATAGCTGGCTCTGCATTAACGATAGAGTGGAAATAATAAAGGACACGTCACACTCTGGTCAGATTGACCTGCTGCCGTCAGGCTGACAGTTTAAAGGGGAACATTATCACCAGACCTATGTAAGCGTCAATATATACCTTGATGTTGCAGAAAAAAGACCATATATTTTTTTTAACCGATTTCCGAACTCTAAATGGGTGAATTTTAGCGAATTAAACGCCTTTCTAATATTCGCTCTCGGAGCGATGACGTCACAATGTGGCGTCACATCGGGAAGCAATCCGCCATTTTCTCAAACACCGAGTCAAATCAGCTCTGTTATTTTCCGTTTTTTTCGACTGTTTTCCGTACCTTGGAGACATCATGCCTCGTCGGTGTGTTGTCGGAGGGTGTAACAACACGAACAGGGACGGATTCAAGTTGCACCAGTGGCCCAAAGATGCCAAAGTGGCAAGAAATTTGTTCCGCACACTTTACCGACGAAAGCTATGCTACGACAGAGATGGCAAGAATGTGTGGATATCCTGCGACACTCAAAGCAGATGCATTTCCAACGATAAAGTCAAAGAAATCTGCCGCCAGACCCCCCATTGAATCTGCCGGAGTGAGTGAGCAATTCAGGGACAAAGGACCTCGGTAGCACGGCAAGCAATGGCGGCAGTTTGTTCCCGCAGACGAGCGAGCTAAACCCCCTGGATGTCTTGGCTCACACCGTCCCTTATGCCACCGAAGATGATCAAGAGAAGAATATCGACCCTAGCTTCCCTGGCCTGCTGACATCAACTCCAAAACTGGACAGATCAGCTTTCAGGAAAAGAGCGCGGATGAGGGTATGTCTACAGAATATATTAATTGATGAAAATTGGGCTGTCTGCACTCTCAAAGTGCATGTTGTTGCCAAATGTATTTCATATGCTGTAAACCTAGTTCATAGTTGTTAGTTTCCTTTAATGCCAAACAAACACATACCAATCGTTGGTTAGAAGGCGATCGCTGAATTCGTCCTCGCTTTCTCCCGTGTCGCTGGCTGTCGTGTCGTTTTCGCTTGCATACGGTTCAAACCGATATGGCTCAATAGCTTCAGTTTCTTCTTCAATTTCGTTTTCGCTACCTGCCTCCACACTACAACCATCCGTTTCAATACATTCGTAATCTGTTGAATCGCTTAAGCCGCTGAAATCCGAGTCTGAATATCGCTAATGTCGCGATAGCTTGCTGTTCTTTCCGCCATGTTTGTTTGAGTTGGCATCACTATGTGACGTCACAGGAAAATGGACGGGTGTATATAACGATGGTTAAAATCAGGCACTTTGAAGCTTTTTTTTAGGGATATTGCGTGATGGGTAAAATTTTGAAAAAAACTTCGAAAAATATAATAAGCCACTGGGAACTGATTTTTAATGGTTTTAACCCTTCTGAAATTGTGATAATGTTCCCCTTTAAGTTACTGTGGCTCAATATGCCTTAATTTTTTTTATGTTAATGTATTATTATTTAATATATATTATTGTTTTAGTTGCTGAAGAGGTATTCCTGGCTCTGAATTTGCTCATTGCTATTTTTATGTTTTTGTGCATTATTTGTTGCCGTCATCATTAAACGAACAGGTTACTCATCAGTTACTCAGTACTTGAGTAGTTTTTTCACAACATACTTCTTACTTTTACTCAAGTAAATATGTGGGTGACTACTCCTTACTTTTACTTGAGTAATAAATCTCTAAAGTAACAGTACTCTTACTTGAGTACAATTTCTGGCTACTCTACCCACCTCTGAGCATTAATAACAAAAACAAAAGATGGCGTTGCACTGGGGTTAAAGAAAATCGCCACCTTTGAGAATAACTCAAATAAACGCGGTGTAAAAAATGATTTCAATCATATTTTAAAATACATGTACAAATAAAATATAATTAATAAATGAATAAAACACATTACATTAATAATAATAGCAATAAATAAAATAACAAAATAAAAGTTTGTTTTAAAACGGCACACTGATAAAGCTTAACCTATTTTTACTATAACAATCTACAAGGTTAATATAATTTGCTTCTCTTTGTTCCCCTCCATTTATCTGCTTTCTTTTGTATTTCAAGTTATCATTACATATATGTATTGTTGCATTTGAAACAATTGTATTGTTGATAATAGAGGTAAATTATTACTGTCTGCACTCTCAAAGTGCATGTTGTTGCCAAATGTATTTCATATGCTGTAAACCTAGTTCATAGTTGCTAGTTTCCTTTAATGCCAAACAAACACATACCAATCGTTGGTTAGAAGGCGATCGCCGAATTCGTCCTCGCTTTCTCCCGTGTCGCTGGCTGTCGTGTCGTTTTCGTCGGTTTCGCTTGC
Source organism: Nerophis lumbriciformis (assembly GCF_033978685.3). Taxonomy (NCBI): domain Eukaryota; kingdom Metazoa; phylum Chordata; class Actinopteri; order Syngnathiformes; family Syngnathidae; genus Nerophis; species Nerophis lumbriciformis. The sequence goes on along the minus strand of NC_084557.2, from coordinate 5,035,479 downwards.
ATACGGTTCAAACCGATATGGCTCAATAGCTTCAGTTTCTTCTTCAATTTCGTTTTCGCTACCTGCCTCCACACTACAACCATCCGTTTCAATACATTCGTAATCTGTTGAATCGCTTAAGCCGCTGAAATCCGAGTCTGAATCCGTGCTAATGTCGTTATAGCTTGCTGTTCTTTCCGCCATGTTTGTTTGTGTTGACTTCACTATGTGACGTCACAGGAAAATGGACGGGTGTTTATAACGATGGTTAAAATCAGGCACTTTTAAGCTTTTTTTAGGGATATTGTGTGATGGGTAAAATTTTGAAAAAAACTTCGAAAAATATAATAAGCCACTGGGAACTGATTTTTAATGGTTTTAACCATTCTGAAATTGTGATAACGTTCCCCTTTAAGGCCATGAAAACCAAAACTAGCAGACTGAAAAAAATGTTGTTGTTCCCGCTGTGAACCTTTCTGCCAAATTCCTCTGAAAATTCTGGTCGATTCCAATTTTCACTCATGTGGAATACTGACTCTTAAAGCCCCACTTAAGAACTTTCAGTTTTGGTTGACCAAAGCGGTAGTGTTTTGCCAGAAGAAGACCACATTTCCCATGATGCCTAGTAGAGGTGGGAATCTTTGGGCACTTCACAATTCGATTACGATTCAGGAGCTACGATTCCATTATTGATGCATCTTTAATGAATGTAGAGTACAGGCCAAAAGTTTGGACTCATCTTCTCATTCAATCTTTATTTTCATGACTATTTACATTGTAGATTGTCACATCAAAACTATGACACCTGTGAAGTGAAAACCCTTTCCGGTGACTACCTCTTGAAGCTCATGGAGAGAATGCCAAGAGTGTGCAAAGCAGTAATCAGAGCAAAGTGTGGCTATTTTGAAGAAACTAGAATATAAAACATGTTTTCAGTTATTTCACCTTTTTTTGTTAAGTACATAACTCCACATGTGTTCATTCATAGTTTTGATGTGACAATCTACAATGTAAATAGTCATGAAAATAAAGATTGAATGAGAAGGTGTGTCCAAACTTTTGGCCTGTACTGTATGTCATATATTTTGTTGTAAGGAGTTCCAATGCCTTGCAGATGTTTCAGCAGCAGGAAGAGGAGCGTCTGAAAGTCCTGAGGAACGGGTTGTGGGTGCATTGTAATCATTTGTCCATGCAGTGTGTGAACGACGATGAGGTGAGTCGTCACACGTCTAAAGTGGGGCTTTTCAAAGAGTGGCACAGTGAGCTTCCTGCCAGAGAACATAATACGTCTCCTGGGGTTTAGCTCTACTCCCTGATCAACTGATTTTCGGGAGCATATTTTGTGGCCATTAAAACACTGAATATTGACAACATATGAACGTCTCACCGTCTCTCCATCCACATATTTTACAACCAAGCAAAAATGCAACAAAAACAGTGACATATGAAAAAAAAAAACACCTACAATCTGATATATCACTAAGCTTTAGAAATTTGTTGTAAAAATCTCCTTCCGCGTCTGTCCCTGACTCCCACATTTCAGGCTGGCCACTCTGGAAACACTCTGTGGAAACGCTCCCCACCCACACTGCTTGGTGCCTCGTCTGAGCTGCCTTGACTTAGATTACCATAGTAACTAATTAGATGACCATAGTAACTAATTAGATTACCATAGTAACTAATTAGATTACCATAGTAACTAGTATATCATGCAAAAATGCATATTCCAAGCATTAAAATACTTAGTATAATTCAGGGGTCGGCAACCTTTACCAGTCAAAGAGCCATTTTGACCAGTTTCACAAATTAAAGAAAACAATGGGAGCCACAAAAATCTTTTGAAATTTAAAATGAAATAACACTGCATACAAAGTTTTTTTTTTGCTTTGTGCTATGTATAAACCAAGGGTCTCAGACAAGCGGCCCGCACCTTAATATGAAAATTGAATGTTAGTGCGGCCCGCGAGTAATGAATGGCGCTTGACAGCGTCATACTTGTCAACCCTCCCGATTTTCCAGCAGACTACGAATTTCAGGGCAACTATTCTCTCGAACGTGCCGTGATGGTACAGCATTTGGCGCCCACTACAACCAGCGTGCCGGCCCAGCCACACATTGTATGGGGCTTCTGCTTGCTCACGTAAGTGAGCAAGCAGAAGCCACACAGGTCACACAGAAGCCACACAGGTCACACTGACGGTGGCGGTATAAAAAACTTTAACACTCTTACTAATAATGCGCCACACTGTGAACCCACACCAAACAAGAATGACAAACACATATCGGGAGAACATCTGCACCGTAACACAACATAAACACAACAGAACAAATACCCAGAATCCCATGCAGCCCTAACTCTTCCGGGCTACATTATACACCCCCGCTACCAAACCCCGCCCACCTCAACCAACGCACAGGCGGGGGGGTGTTGATGTGTGAGGGAGCAGGGTTGGGGTGGGGGCGGGGTTTGGTGGTAGCAGGGGTGTATAATGTAGCCCGGAAGAGTCAGGGCTGCATGGGATTCTGGGTGTTTGTTCTGTTGTGTTTATGTTGTGTTAAGGTGCAGATGTTCTCCCGAAATGTGTTTGTCATTCTTGTTTGGTTTTGGTTCAAAGTGTGGCGCATTATTAGTAAGAGTGTTAAAGTTGTTTTTATATGGTGTGGCTGTTGACCAAGTATGCCTTGCTGTCACGTACGTGTGCAAGCAGATGATGTATATTGTATAACAAGTGTTGGGCTGGCACTGTTAATACAGATTGTAGAGGGCGCCAAATGTGCCCTTATTATAGCTGTAAGGGTGAAAATCGGTGAATATTAATCCTGGGAGTTTTCTGCGAGAGGCACCGAAGTCCGGAAATCTCCCGGGAAAATCGGGAGGGTCGCCACATCAGAGTGATCAAAGAGCCGCATGCGGCTCCGGAGCCACGGGTTGCCGACCCCTGGTATAGTTGAAGACTTACGGTCATTAGAAAACATCACTGCACATCATAATGGCAGCTACACTTTACATCTTAAACATCTAAAAAAATGATTTGGGGGGCGGGGGGGTTGATTTGTGGGGGAGCAGGGTTGGGGTGGGGGCGGGGTTTGGTGGTAGCAGGGGTGTATAATGTAGCCCGGAAGAGTCAGGGCTGCATGGGATTCTGGGTGTTTGTTCTGTTGTGTTTATGTTGTGTTAAGGTGCAGATGTTCTCCCGAAATGTGTTTGTCATTCTTGTTTGGTTTTGGTTCAAAGTGTGGCGCATTATTAGTAAGAGTGTTAAAGTTGTTTTATATGACCACCGTCAGTGTAACCTGTGTGGCTGTTGAGCAAGTATGCCTTGCTGTCACTTACGTGTTCATGCAGAAGATGCATACAACAAAAGGCTAGGCTACCCCGCTGTTTGTACAAATTGTAGAGAGCGCTAAATGCTGTACCATCATGGCACGCCCTTATTATTATTGTTAGGGTGAAAATCGGAAAATATTAATCTCGGGAGTTTTCTGCGAGAGGCACCGAAGTCCGGAAATCTCCCGGGAAAATCGGGAGGGTAGCCACATCAGAGTGATCAAAGAGCCGCGGGTTGCCGACCCCTGGTATAGTTGAAAACTTACGGTCATTAGAAAACATCACTGCACATCATAATGTCAGCTGCACTTTACATCTTAAACATCTAAAAAAATGATTTGGGAATGTCCGGCGGGCCAGATCGAAAAGCTTAAAAGGGCCGCATGTGGCCCCCGGGCCTTAATTTGCCCAGGTCTGTAATAGGGTCTTTTTTAGGTTAAATTATATTATGTGAGTGATTAGTTAATTAGGAATATTCCAAATTCAAAAGTGTGGTTAATATGAAAAAATAATAATATTTTGAGTGCACTACAATAGCAAAAATGTGACAATTTAAAACATGAAATAAAAAACAACAACTAAAATAACTTTGTTACATGCAGATCTTTGCGAAAAATAAGAGCAGCAAGGGGCAAAGACAGAAATGTGTGGTTTGCACCGACACAAGAGGAAAATTGAGTAATTAATGGACACATAGAAGAGTAACTGCAACAAAAGTATCAATACAAAACCCACCTTGGTATGGATGCCATCAATACTCAACTCATGCTTGCTAAAATTGCTTCAGTGTTACGAGAACGTGAGGAAAATCCTGGAGAAGTGTGACATCATCACGGACATGAACGGCTTTGTTGGACTCAAAGGCACCGGCTCAAGCCGTCCTGGTAGGAACCCTTCCTGACTTGGCATTTGAATCTGATATGATGAACATTTTCATCTCGTCGCCCACACTCAATGTGTGCGCTTTTCATTTTTTAACGCTTTATTTTCCTTTTCATAGCGGCCATTGAATACCAAAAGTACGACAGTACAGGTGCCAGAAATGGAAGCACGGGACTCGTTGGCGAAGTCATGAAAAAGTAACACATTGGAATGTGATTGATTGAGCAATTACACGGACCATTAACATGTGTTACACTTTTCCCATGTGCAGGTTTTCAAATCTTCTTCAAGGGACCCCTCTGTCTGGCTCCACTATGAACATTCATGACGACCCAGGTGAACAAAGTACAGGTAAAGTATCAATTATATCAAAGTTCTTCTTAAATTCTATATGTCAGTGCCAAAATAAAGAAATAACGCTGTTTAATACTACACAGCATATCATAGCAGCCCCTCAATACCCTGCACATATGCATCCTAGCACCATGCCACTAAGCTGTCTGATTGGATGTTTGGTAATAGTGCGTTGAAGTAAACTGGGAAATCTGACCTCTGACTTGGATAAGTGAAGGGGAACACCCCTAAAAGTAGCAGTTAAGTCAGGCCTGGGCAATTATTTTGACTCGGGCGGCCAAATTTAGAGAAAAAAAATGTGTCTGGGGTCGGTATATTTACTTTTAGGAACACTAATACAAAACCTCACAATGTTTGATTGAATGCTGAAAACGTTATGACAGACCGCCTTAAAAAACGGAATGGAATTTTACATTTTTTTTACTGAAGGAGACACCCAGAATGTACATGAAAATAAAGATTGTGGGATTTACAATATTAACTATGAAGGATAAAACACTGAATATTGACAACATATAAACGTCACTCCCCCTCTCCATCCACATATTTTACTATCAACAAAAATGCAACAAACAGTGAAATATGAACACGAAGGGTAAAAAACCCCCACCTACAATCTGATATATCACTAAGCTTTAGAACTTTGTTGTAAAAATTTCCTTCCGCGTCTGTCCCTGACACCCACATTTCAGGCTGCCCACTCTGGAAACACTCTGTGGAAACGCTCCCCACCCACACTGCTTGGTGCCTCGTGTCAGCTGCTGTGACTTACATTACCATAGTAACTAGTATATCACGCAAAAGTGCAGATTCCAACCATTGAAAGACTTAGTATAGTTGAAGACTTACGGTCATTAGAAAACATCACTGCACATCATAATGGCAGCTACACTTTACATCTTAAACATCTAAAAAAATTATTTAGGAATATCTGGTGGGATTGAAAAGCTTATCGGGCCTTAATTTGCCCAGGTCTGAGTTAAATTCAGACCACCTGTTTTTTTTAATTATATTATATTATATATATTATTTTCTCTAACCCCAATCAATCAATTTGCCTGAAATGAAAAACAAATGGTATCCTTATATTAACTATAAACATACCGTATTTTTCGGATTATAAATCGCACCGGCCGAAAATGCATAATAAAGAAAGAAAAAAACATATATAAGTCGCACTGGAGTATAAGTCTATTTGATAAAAGCCAACACCAAGAATAGACATTTGAAAGGCAATTTAAAATAAATAAAGAATAGTGAACAACAGGCTGAATAAGTGTACGTTATATGAGGCATAAATAACCAACATAACATATTATGGTAAGAGTCATTCAAATAACTATAACATATAGAACATGCTATACGTTTACCAAACAATCTGTCACTCCTAATCGCTAAATCCCATGAAATCTTCTTCCTCTGTGTCGCTTCTAAACAACTCTGCCAACTCCAAAGGTAGACAATGCGCCGCTTCCTCTTCTATCGGTACGTCGCTATATTTTACGGTGATGTGTTAATAATTTCACACATAAGTCGCTCCAGAGTATAAATTGCACCATCGGCCAAGCTATGAAAAAAACCGCAATTTATAATCCCAAAAATACGGTAAATCAACTCAATAAGTAATACTTAATACATACTTGCCAACCCTCCCGGATTTTCCGGGAGACTCCTGAAATTCAGCGCCTCTCCCGAAAACCTCCCGGGACAAATTTTCTCCCGAAATTCAGGCGGAGCTGGAGGCCACGCCCCCTCCAGCTCCATGCGGACCTGAGTCCGCTTTCCAACAATATAAAGAACGTCTACAGTAAAGCAGTCCGTCTGCCGTAAAGAGCAATGTTGTGACACTCTTAAACAGGACAATACTGCCATCTAGTGCATTTGCTGAAAGCACTTTTGTGCGTGCCACACATCAATGCATAATCTGAGAGGGTGTTCAGCATGATTAGAAAGATAGTGACAGAGAATAGAACAAGGATGGACAATTCAAACCTTAACTCAACAATGAGTAGATGAGTGTTATGTGTGTGTTTCTGTGTAAATAAATGAACACTGAAATTCAAGTATTTCTTTTATATATATATATATATATATATATATATATATATATATAAATAAAAGAAATACTTATCTAGGGAAATAATCTATATCTATATATATCTATATATCTATATCTATATATATATCTATCTCTCTATCCATCCATCCATTTACTACCGCTTATTCCCTTCGGGGTCGCGGGGATAGATATATATATATATATATATATATATATATATGAGAAATACTTGACTTGGTGAATTCTAGCTGTAAATATACTCCTCCCCTCTTAACCACGCCCCCCGCACCCACCCCCCACCTCCCGAAATTGGAGGTCTCAAGGTTGGCAAGTATGACTTAATATAACTGAATTAGCAACATCATTTGTGCTGGGTTTTTTAAAAATCAAAATGACTAAGACAGGATTAATGGCTGCAATGAGCACATTTTGTAGCAAACAGCTTTTCGAAGTGGGGTCTAAAGCAGTGGTCCCCAACCTTTTTGTAGCTGCGGACCGGTCAACGCTTGAAAATTTGTCCCGTGGATCATGTGTGCTTACGGACTGTATCCCTGCAGACTGTATTGATATACATTGATATATAGTGTATATATTGTGTTTTTATGTTGCCCCTGACATAGTATCCCCCACTATTTGAGAAGAACTGATAATAAAGCGTATACAAAATGATATTTATCTGTAAGTACTAGATACTGCCATTCATTACAACCTGTTTTGCACTGTCAGCCAGGTTTTTGGTTTACTTTTGAAAGGAATTTTAGGCTCTCACTACTACTTTTCCCCCCTTGAGCATTTCCTTGTGTGGGATAAGTCCAATATTTTCAATATGTCGGTGAGTAACCTGTAGAACTCCACAGGTGAAACACCTGACGGAATTTACGCCGGCATCCGTGAGAGTCAGGGGTCCCAGATCAGTGGGCAGTACAGGGCGCTGTATGATTACGTGGCCCAGGTCAGTGCTCCTGCCTCTCGTGCTTTGACCGCAGAGATAAAAATAACGCTTTGTTGTCTTTCTTTAGAGAGATGATGAGCTCTCCTTGTCTGTGGGCGACATTGTGCTCGTCAAAGACCAGGGTGAAGACGGCTGGTGGACGGTGCAGATGTGCGGCCAAACTGGGCTGGTCCCAGGCTCCTACCTTGCCAAAGAATGACTTTTTTTTCATAACGGCACTAAAACTTAATTATTTGTAAATATTCTTAAAATATCACATTGACAAAGAATCTTTTGTATGCAAGCTGATTTTCTATGGAATTCCCTGTAAGAAAAAACGGAATAAATTCACGCAACTTCAAACTCTCCCCTGATATTTTATTTACATTCATGGGTATCAACCACTACATTCAATGGATCTACTAAAACTACAATCAGGGGAAAGTCTGAGGAGAATGCCAACTTAAATAGTGTGATATACAAATTAAAAATCTAACTTATGTACAATATTGAGGTTTGCATATAGTAATAAGCAGGTGATAGAGTTAATGTTTGGAGTAAACAAACGTGAGCTGGTGATAGCCTTCAACCCAAAAGGAGCGGTACGGTACAGTACCAAAAATCTTGTTAGTAGTCTTACAGTCTGGCGCACACAGTCAAGAGGAACCCCGACTGTACTAGTCTTCTGTACAGCACAGTTTGGTTCGCTTGTAAAAATCATGAAATCATTCCTTGCCACCATTTAAGGATTTGGGTTACAGCTTTGTGGATAAAATATAAATGCAGCTTCAGTGTAGTGTCTTGAAAGTTAGCCAGGTAATAGATTACGTCCCTGCGCTTACCAAGGGGTCTTAAGCATAGGTACCTCCTGTGATGAGGAGCTGGTAGGCGGGATCAGTTCTGCTGCGACACAGCACCACGCACGCCGACAACATGCCCAATATCTGACAGGGAAGAGAGATGTATTACATCCATTTATGTATGTAGGTAGTAGACCTGCACCAAGTTGAGAAATCAAATACAGATTATTGTTATTTTGCTTTGAATAGATCGAGGTAGGGCGGGGGTCGGCAACCCCGCGGCTCCTTATCGCCGCCCTAGTGGCTCCCTGGAGCTTTTTCAAAAATGTATGAAAATGGAAAAAGATGGAGAAAAAATATATTTTTTGTTTTAATGTGGTTTCTGTAGGAGGACAACATGACACAAACCTCCAATTGTTAGAAATCCCACTGTTTATATTAAACATGCTTCACTGGTGGGGCGGTATAGCTCGGTTGGTAGAGCGGCCGTGCCAGCAACATGAGGGTTGCAGGTTCGATCCCCGCTTCCGCCATCCTAGTCACTGCCGTTGTGTCCTTGGGCAAGACACTTTACCCACTTGCTCCCAGTGCCACCCACACTGGTTTAAATGTAACTTAGATATTGGGTTTCACTATGTAAAGCGCTTTGAGTCACTTGAGAAAAAGCGCTATATAAATGTAATTCACTTCACTTCACTTCACTGATGAGAGAATTTGGCGAGCGCCGTTTTGTCCTACTAATTCTGGCGGTCCTTGAACTCACCGTAGTGTGTTTCCATGTTAAGTTAAGTTAAAGTACCAATGATTGTCCCACATACACTAGGTGTGGTGAAATGTGTCCTCTGCATTTGACCCATCCCCTTGATCACCCCCTGGGAGGTGAGGGGAGGAATGAGCATCAGCGGTGATTTAATCCCCAATTCCAACCCTTGATGCTGAGTGCCAAGCAGGGAAGTAATGGCTCCCATTTTTATAGTCTTACAACTTTCTCCGACGCTGCCACAGAAAGAGATGTGTTTTATGCCACTCCTTTGTCTCATTTTGTCCACCAAATGTTTTAGGCTGTGCGTGAATGTACAAAAGGTGAACTTTGTTGATGTTATTGACTTGTGTGGAGTGCTAATCAGGCATATTTGGTCAGTGCATGACGGCAAGCTAATCGATGCTAACATGCTATTTCGGCTAGCTGTATGTACATATTGCATCATTACGCCTCGTTTGTAGGTATATTTGAGCTCATTTAATTTCCTTTAGTTATGTCCTCTGTGTATTAAATGTATATTTACACACATTATCTGTGTGTAATATTACCTGCATTTCTCATAGTTGTTTGTTTGCCATGTTGTTCCAGACCACAGCAAACGGTACCAAGCTTGCAAAGATTGTAATAAATCCATTAGAAGAATAGACCCTGCCGTTTCCTTTAACTTGGACACACACATCTATACCTTTGGCCATTCTAAGCTAGTAATTTCCAGGAGTTATCTCACCCTCTGAGAAGCCTCCATTTTACTAATGTTTTGTAAAAATGTCCTAAAAATGTGTAGAATAAATATTACATTTGCGACACATCGTCATTTTGATATTAGGCTAATACATCACATCATGTGTTGCCTTCATTAAAACACTTATGAGACTTTAATCTTTTTTGCGGCTCGAGACAGATTTATTTTTGTTCCAATATGGGTCTTTCAACATTTTGGGTTGCCGACCCCTGAAGTAAGGAAACCATACTTTGTCTACAGACACTTTCATGCACTATGACAGTGTTTTTCCACCTTTTTTGAGCCAAGGCACACCACCAACAGAAATCATTCAAAAACTAAACTCAGTTAACAGTAAAAAGTTGTTGTCACAATTGTTGGATATGACTTTAAAGCATAACCAAGCATGCATCAATATAGCTCTTGTCTCAAAGTAGGTGTACTGTCACCACCTGTCACATCACACACTGACTTATTTGGAGTTTTTTGTTGTTTTCCTGTGTGTAGTGTTTTAGTTCTTGTCTTGCACTCCTATTTTGGTGGCTTTTTCTCTTTTTTTGGTATTTTCCTGGAGCAGTTTCATGTCTTCCTGTAAGCGATATTTCCCCGGATCTACCATATCAGTAGGTGGCAGCAGGTAGCTAATTGCTTTGTCGATGTTGGAAACAGCGGGAGGTAAAAAGGTATCTAATGCTTAAACCAAAAATTGTTTTCCTATGTGGTGACTTTAATATTGACTTATTGAACCCTAACAAGCAAAAGTCTATTGATGACTTCATTGATACAATGTACAGCATCAGTTTATATCCTAAAATCACAAAGCCAAGCAGAATTACAGGACACTGTGCCACGCTTATTGATAATATTTTTACCAATGATTTTGATAATAACACTACAAGTGGTCTACTTATAACCGATGTTAGTGATCATCTGCCAGTTTTTATAATATATGATGGAAACTACAAGAAGAATATGGAAGACAAAAGGACACTTCGAAGACTGTGCACAGAGAAGAGGATGATTGCTTTCAAAATTGAGCTACAAAAGCAAGATTGGGACAATGTGTACAATGAAAATGAGGTTGATGAAGCATATGAACATTTCTTAAACAAGTTCATAATACTTTATAACAAACATTGTCCATGGATACAACTCAGTAATAAGCAGAGAAAGAATAATCAACCATGGATGACAAAAGGATTAAAAAATGCTTGTAAGAAGAAGAATACACTATATAGGAAATTTATAGCACAAAGAACTACAGAGGCAGAAATTAAGTACAAAAAGTATAAAAACAAGTTAACATACATACTACGATTATGTAGAAAAGAATATTACAGTGAATTATTGGACAAGAACAAAACTAATATGAGAGCAACATGGGGCATCCTCAATAGCATTATTAAAAATGGCACTAAGAGGGACTACCCTCAATACTTCTTAGACGGAAATAAAAAAAATGACAACATAAAGGAAGTAGTTGAAAGCTTCAATAATTATTTTGTAAATATTGGACCAAAATTGGAAGAAAGGATTCCAGACCCAGTTTCAATTGAGGACTATAATGATACCATAGAGCGAAATCCCAACTCCATGTTCCTCAGTAATGTGACACAGGAGGAAATAGTTACAATCGTGAAAAAATGTAAATCCAAGACTTCAACTGATTGTAATGAAATTGATATGGAAACGATAAAAAAGGTTATTGAAGAGATCTCAGGACCATTAATGTATATTAGTAACCTATCATTTCAAACAGGTACATTTCCAAACAAAATGAAAATAGCTAAAGTTGCACCAATTTACAAGACTGGCGACAAACATCAATTTACAAACTATAGACCTGTTTCCTTACTTCCACAATTTTCTAAAATCATTGAAAAACTGTTCAATAACAGATTAGAGAGTTTCATAAATAAAAATAGAATACTCGAAGAAAATCAATATGGATACAGAGCTAATGTTTCAACTTCGATGGCTTTAATTGAAATTACAGAAGAAATTACCAATGCTATAGATAATAAAAAATGTGCGGCAGCAGTTTTTATGGATCTAACTAAAGCATTTGACACAATTAATCACAATATTTTAATCAAAAAACTAGAACGATATGGCATCAGAGGGTTAGTCTTAAACTGGATAAGAAGTTATCTAATGAACAGGAAACAATACGTGAAGGTAGGCGAACACACCTCTACAACGCTAAATATATCCTGTGGTGTACCTCAGGGATCAATACTAGGACCTAAATTATTCAATCTATATATAAATGACATTTGTAAAGTTACAAAAGATTTAAAGTTAGTATTATTTGCGGATGATACAACAGCGTTTTGTTCAGGAGAGAATACACAGAAGATACTACAAATAATAACAGAAGAAATTAACAAATTAAAAAGATGGTTTGACAAAAACAGACTATCGTTGAATCTCAGTAAAACTAAAATAATGCTATTTGGTAACAGTAGAAGAGAAAGTCAAACACAAATACAAATAGACGGAATAGAAATTGAAAGAGTAAATGAAACCAAATTTCTAGGTATAATGATTGATGATAAATTGAACTGGAAATCTCACGTAAATAATATACAACATAAAGTAGCAAGAAACACGTCAATAATGAATAAAGCAAAACATGTTCTAGACAAAAAATCACTTCATATTCTCTACTGCTCACTAGTGTTACCATATCTGAGTTATTGTGCAGAAATATGGGGAAATAATTACAAAAGTACACTTCATTCATTAACGGTGTTACAAAAAAGATCAGTTAGAATAATACATAATGTTGGATATAGAGAACACACAAATCCTTTATTTATTGAATCAAAGATTCTGAAATTCTACGACATAGTGAATTTGCAAACAGCTAAAATTATACACAAAGCAAACTATAACCTGCTACCCAAGAATATACAACAATTCTTCTCAAAAAAAGAGGAGAAATATAATCTTAGAGAGAAATGTAATTTAAAACATTTGTATGCACGTACAACACTTAAGACCTTCAGTATATCAGTATGTGGAATTAAATTATGGAATGGATTAAGCAAAGCAATCAAACAATGTACTAATATGATCCACTTCAAGAAACTCTTCAAACTTAAAGTGTTTACAAAGTACAAAGAAGAAGAACCATGATAAACATTCTGAATTTATTTAACTCATCCATTCTTTCATTCTTTCACTCACAAAATAATCTTACTTATCTCAACATATGAAATGTAACTTACTTCACCAATTATTATTTATTTACTTATTTTATTGTGATTACTTATGGAGTATATTGTGAATAAATTGAGAACAGGAAGTGAACAAAAGTTTTAGCAACTGTCATGTAAAAGAAAAGGGGTAGGATTAAATAAGCTTTGCTTCTTCCTACTCCTTTTCGAACATGTTGAAAAGAGAAACTGGAGATTGTGATGTATCATGTTGTATACTTGCATGTTCGAAATAAACTCAAACTCAAACTCAAACTCAAACTCAAACTCAGTTTCATGTCTTCCTGTAAGCGATATTTCCCCGCATCTACCATATCAGTAGGTGGCAGCAGGTAGCTAATTGCTTTGTCGATGTTGGAAACAGCGGGAGGTAAAAAGGTATCTAATGCTTAAACCAAAAATAAACAAAAGGTGAGTGCCCTTAAGAAAAGGCATTGAAGCTTAGGGAAGGCTACGCAGAACAAAACTAAAACTGAACTGGCTACAAAGTAAACAAAAACAGAATGCTGGACGACAGCAAAGACTTACTGTGGAGCAAAGACAATGTACGTACTTCCGAACATGACATGACAATCGACAATGTCACCACAAAGAAGGATAAAAACAACTGAAATATTCTTTATTGCTAAAAAAAAAAAGTAGATTTGGGAAATATCGCTCAAAGGAAGACATGAAACTGCTACAGAAAAATACCAAAAAAAAAAGAAAAAGCCACCAAAATAGGAGCGCAAGACAAGAACTAAAACACTACACACAAGAAAACAGCAATAAAGTCAAAATGCTGGACGACAGCAAAGACTTACTGTGGAGCAAAGACGGCGTTTACAAAGTACATCCGAACATGACATGACAATCGACAATGTCCCCACAAAGAAGGATAAAAACAACTGAAATATTCTTGATTGCTAAAACAAAGTAGATGCGGGAAATATCGCTCAAAGGAAGACATGAAACTGCTACAGGAAAATACCAATAAAAGAGAGAAAGCCACCAAAATAGGAATGCAAGACAAGAACTAAAACACTACACACAGGAAAACAGCAAAAAACTCCAAATAAGTCAGGGCGTGATGTGACAGGTGGTGACAGTACACCTACTTTGAGACAAGAGCTATATTGATGCATGCTTGGTTATGGTTTAAAGTCATATCCAACAATTGCGACAACAACTTTTTACTGTCAACTGAGTTTGGTTTTTTAATGATTTCTGCTGGTGGTGTGCCTCTGCATTTTTTCAACGCAAAAAAATGTGTCTTGGCTCAAAAAAGGTTGAAAAACACTGGTATAGACTATATAGAAATAATAACAGGTGTGTAAAACAGGCACGCACAAGGACAACATCTACAGTACAGTTTATGGGAGGAAATACCTGGATGGCGGCAAAGGTCAAGGCGATGCAGATGACATACATCATGATCTCCTTCAACTTCTTCACCACCAGAGCCTCGCAGCCCTACGAGCAAACACAGACATTGTATGACGACACATTGAAACATCTGTCGTGGAGACAGAAAAGCAAACTGGTTCTGGCGATTTGAAGCTTTTTTTTACTTCTTGGTAAAGATCTTCAGGATGAGCGAGGGACCCTGTGCAGACTGCGCCAATGTTTGCTTTGCAACAGCTGACGGGCACCCTGTTGTTTTTGGACACTTTAAACCAGGGTGTGTTCTGCCAGTCGGAGTAGTTGTGGATGCCACAGCACTCAAGCTGCAAATGTAAAAAAAGTCTGCCTTGTAACGACAAGTGAACCCCCAAATGCACAAAAGATGTCACCCTGCTTTAAGTCCTTCCAGACCTGTCTCTGAAGGTAGTCAATGGCGCGGCTTTGTGCGTTGCCGTTTGTGCCGTTGTACTCATTGTAGACTTCCTGAATGGAGTCATTCACATCATCTTCAACCTGGAGATGACACAACAACGTGTGAAATCTCCAATATGATGGCAAAAAAAACATTGCATTGTGGATAGTCCTTGACAAACCTGCAGGGCTACAACATAAATCTTTCTCACCTTTGCTCTGTAAACATATCCAAGAACCACAACTGCTACTTCCGTCAGAAAAACCAGCAGCAAAATGACGACAAACTGTGGAGAACATTTTGAAGGTTAGCTAAGGACAAACCACATCTGAGAAATGCATGTTGCAGACGAAAACCATGTACAGTTGTCCCTCGCCATAACGGCTTTTATTTATTGTTTTAAGCATATTTATATACAGTACAGGCCAAAAGTTTGGACACACCTTATCCTCATTCAATGTGTTTTCTTTATTTTCATGACTATTTACATTGTGGCTTGTCACATCAAAACCATGAATGAACACATGTGGAGTTATGTACTTAACAAAAAAAAAGGTGAAATAACTGAAAACATGTTTTATATTCTAGTTTCTTCAAAATAGCCCTGCGATGAGGTGGCGACTTGCATACCTGCCAACTTTTGAAATCAGAAAAACCTAGTAGCCAGGGTCCAGGGGGGTTCAGGGGGGCAAAGCCCCCTGACGCAAAATGATTATTAGCATTCAGACAGGTTAAAATGTTGCTAAAAGACATGTCATTATTGATATTGCAGACATTATTGTAACAAGAAACTTCAGGTCGAAATTTTGGTTTATGAAAGAAATATAAATAAATATAAATATAAAACTTCATGACGACATTTTTCAAATTAATAAAGAGTAATAGAATAGTATGATAGTTATATGTTACTTGTTTTGAACATGTTATCGTTATCACAAATAAAAAGATATACTGTACACAGAAATTATTTTTGATTTGATTTATTGTTTATGTAATAAAAGATTTACTTAAAATTTTATGTTTTGTGAGTTTTTTTATGCTACGAACTGTACTTACCGGCGATGTAAACCGAAGAAGACATTTCTGTAATGAAAGCTGCAACACCCTTTTTAGATCCCATCATCACTGCAGCATTATCGGCAGCAAAGCAAACCAAATTCTGCCAAGGAATTTCGTTTGAGTCTATTTCTTCCGCGAGTATTTTGTAAATGTTTTCGCCTGTGGAAGCCGTATTGCATTCCCTCAAAGACAGAAGTACTGACAATACTTTTCCAATGTCGTCATCGAAATATGGAACACAAATGGGGTACAGTTTTACATCGTCATAATCGGTGCTGCCGTCAGTCGACATGCTAAATGGTTCCGTCTTCATGACATCGGCGATACTTTTTGAGGATTCTGTTCCAAGACACTGAATAATGTTTGATGTTTTGGTTCGACCACATCCATATTTTTTGGCGATTTTCGAGTCGGGAAACATTTTCCGAAATAACTGTCCCATGTGATCAGCCAGTGCGATTGGAAGTCCATGCTCAATTATTGCCTCCATAAATAAAACTTCGGCATTTATCACATCCAAAGAATCTGTTTGGGCGACGAAAAACGTTGAAAGTTTTCCACTTGTATCGCTAGCAACGGCATTAGACTTGTGTTTTTTTGTCCCAACGTGGTCTTTTACATCGCTAATTCCTCCGTGTCCGATCGAAAAATCTTGTCTGCACAAGGTGCAATTCGCGTAGTTTTCACCCTTTTTGGAACGCCCTAGGCTTTTGAATATTCTTCACGGAATGACTGCAGTTTTCTTTTCGGTTTAAGACTCGTTTGCGATTTTTCTCCGGCTGATTCCATGATCGTTCGCTCGTTTGGAAACAATGGCAACTGATGCCTCGTGCTTGGCAGCAGTGCTATAAATAGCCTCGCGCATGGCATTCGGAATGGCTCGATAGGAAGTTACGGGAAGCAGTGTCGATTGTCATTGTTGTTACGCGATTTCGTGAATAAAACTTAAAAAAAAAAAAAAATTTTTAATTAATGAAAAAACGTATTTTTTATCACTGCAACCGTAACCCGGAATAGGTTGATGAAAACCGTACTAACTACGGGAAAACCGGAGTAGTTGGCAGGTATGGACTTGTCCAGGGTGTACACCGCCTTCCGCCCGATTGTAGCTGAGATAGGCTCCAGCGCCCCCCGCGACCCCAAAAGGGATAAGCGGTAGAAAATGGATGGATGGATGTTTTATATTCTAGTTTCTTCAAAAAAGCCAACCTTTGCTCTGATTACTTTTTCGCTCACTCTTGGTATTCTCTCGATGAGCTTCAAGAGGTAGTCACATGAAATGGTTTTCACGTCATAGGTGTGCTTGATTTGATTTGATTTTTATTAAGGATCCCCATTAGCTGGTTGCCACAACAACCCACTAGTCTTCCTGGGGTCCACAAACTCAATACAATTACAAGTAACAGCATATAATTATAATTACACAATACAGAAACAAATAAAAGCATCAACAAGCAAACAATTTACAGTCACAGAATATTAATTACTATATAAATATAACTACACAATACAAATATCATCAACAAGCAAACTGATTTACAGACTCGGATAAAATATTACTTTCCTTTTGAAAACCTGTTTACTTTCAATGCCGGTGAGAATTCCAGGCAGGTTATTTCAGAGCGATACAGATCTATAAACAAAAGACTTGCGCAAAGCATTCTTCCTGGGACGAGGGAGTACAACATTACCTCACTGGACGCCCTGGTATTATGATTATGCATAGTGCTACTGTAAACTAGTTGGACCATGAGAAAAGCAGGGGTTTTACTACTGGTCACTGATTTGAACAATATTAGAGTATTAGCTGATAACCTGTTCTGCCAGGAAAGAGAAGCATGCATTTGGTTAACATTGGTTCTTAGTGAGCAACCCAGAACCAGCCTTGGTGCCCTATTCTGGACAATCTGGAACTTACTGATCTCACCACTTGCAGCAGACGCCCAGACTGTAGAACAATAGTCCAGATGACACAAAACAAGAAGTTCATGGAATGCCAAGAGTGTGCAAGGCAGTAATCAGAGCAAAGGGTGGCTATTTTGAAGAAACTAGAATATAAAACATGTTTTCAGTTATTTCACCTTTTTTTGTTCATACATGTGTTCATTCATAGTTTTGATGTGACAATCTACAATGTAAATAGTCATGAAAATAAAGAAAGCGCATTGAATGAGGAGAAGGTGTGTCCAAACTTTTGGCCTGTACTGTATATGCCAGTGACGTGCGGTGAGGTTCATGGCTGGTGAGGCACTGACTTCATCACAGTCAGATTTACAAACATATGAACCCTAAAGAGTATCTTATTCACCATTTGATTGGCAGCAGTTAACGAGTTATGTTTAAAAGCTCATACCAGCATTCTTCCCTGCTTGGCACTCAGCATCAAGGGTTGGAATTGGGGGTTAAATCACCAAAAATGATTCCCGGGTGCGGCGCCGCTGCTGCCCACTTCTCCCCTCACCTCCCAGGGGGTGAACAAGGGGATGGGTCAAATGCAGAGGACACATTTCACCACACCTAGTGTGTGTGTGACAATCATTGGTACTTTAACTTAACTTTACACATACAAAATGTAGCACACAAAAAGCCCCATTTAATAAAAAAACGTTATTATGGTCTTACCTTTACTTATAAAGTCCATGCACCGCTGTTGTGCTGGATTAATGAACCCCCTGACGGGAGTGTTATATCAACTAAAGCCCTCTCTTCAACTTTCTACGTGCAAGATTGAATCTATTTAAAAAAGTGTAACCGAGGGTTTATAAATGTCGCCTATACTGTATGAAACTACAAAATAACAAACACGGAGGCTCCAGTTTACACGAGGACCACTTTATTTACCTTCTTTCAAAAACCTCCGCTCCACTCCAACGTGTCATCACTTCCGCTCTTAGCGCCTTCAAAATAAGAGCTCAAGGCATATACTGTATTACAGCGCATAACAGGAACTTAACATCACAAAGAGGAAAGCCCATAAAAATAGGTTACAAAAGTTATTTAATAAGAAGCCAAAAAGTGCAAAAACAATAATGTTCGTGTTGGAGGAGTTGTGAATTAGGTACACCTGCAGTCTGCAGTTGTACCTAATGTTGTGGCCGTGCAGTCATTCACAACTCCTCCAACACGAACATTATTGTTTTTGCACTTTTTGGCTTCTTATGAAATAACTTTTTTAAATAGATTCAATCTTGCACGTGGAAAGTTTAAGTGTGGGCTTTAGTTGATATAACACTCCCGTCAAGAGGCGGATTACTGCGAGCCTCAGCCAGTGCGTCTTTTGCAGCCGTTTTATGATCGCTCAGCACAAGAAATACGTTACACACATACAGTTGTTGACAAAATACACTGTACATTATATACCTCAGCTAACTAAACTATGGAAATGTATAATATAGTTCATATAGCAATACGGTCTCACTGCACAGCAGGCCAGCAGTTAGCCGAGTCCGCAATCCATGGTGAGGCACAAATGAGTGACGTGCCTCAACTGGCTGCTGTTCACCACACTCAGTATTTGAACGGCAAATGTGAAAATTCAGCGATTTTGAATAAAAATAATCTAAAACTGGTGAAGTTAAAGGGAAAATAACTTTATAGTATAATCACTGGATACATTTAACAATTTAATAATTTTTTTTTTCTTTTTACATTTTTTTTCTTTCCATGATGACAGGTGCCTCTAGTGACTGCACGTCACTGGTATATGCACATTTCTAGTCCTAAATTAAGTATTTTCAAGCATAAAAATGGCTAAATAAAATAAACTATCCATGCTGCAGCAGTATTGGCCACTAGATGAGACTTAACCAATAAGAGTGCGCTGTTCAGTATTGTGGCCAATAGGGGTGTAACGGTACGTGTATTTGTATTGAACCGTTTCGGTACAGGGGTTCCGGTTCGGTTCGGAGGTGTACCAAACGAGTTTCCACACGGACATATTAAGTAGCGTAACGCACGTTGTGTAAACAATGCACACCGAGGCACAACACACGGCATGCTAACAGCTAACGGGCTACGATACGTCCTCTTTTCACCGGACATGTCTTCTTTTGCGGAGCTGTCAGGGCGGAGTTTCTTAAATGCCTTAAATGTCCGACATTTTGAGTTAGGGTTGCGTGTATTTTCAATGTACGTTCAGGGTTAAGAAGGGGTTAAAAACAAAACAAATTGTGTGCAGCAGCATTGGTGAGGGAGGGGCAGAGACAGAGAGAGAGAGAGAGTTATGATAAACGCGCATGCGTCGCCAGGCTCTGCTTTTTATCCATAGATTTATCACATTTAATTTTTTATTATCTATAGCAGGGGTGTCAAAAGTGTGCCCCGGAGGCCATTTGTGGCCCACAGCTAATGTTTTAAAGGCCCACGGCACATTCTAAAAATACTATTAAAATAAACAAAAACATAACAAAAGTGAAATAAAAAAGCTTAAAGGTTAAATGTAATTTAGAAAAAGTTGCAATGTTGACTAATAAAACAAAGCTGTTTTTTTTTCTTTCAAACTGTCATTGCTCAAAACATAATATTGAATCAAAATCAATTGAATTATTTACCTATCCAAGGTTCCGATTACTTCACATCAAATATTCCACTAAGAAAAATATTTGTGGTGGAAGATTTTGCAAATTTGGTAAATAAATAACCCAAAAATTTATATTTTGTTGTTTTCTTACTGTACCGAAAATGAACCTCTAAACCGAGGTATGTACTGAACCGAAATTTTTGTGTACCGCTACACCCCTCGTGGCCACTGATTGGCTCACCCTCAACCAGCACTACTATTTTGAACTAAAAGAGTGTAGCGATTCACCAAAGGGTTTTATTTTATGTCTCATAATGTAGAAAATATAACGAGATGAGAGCTAGAAGCACGTGTCTGCAGTGGTGTGTTGATACTCACCGCTGTGAGTCCACAGTGACTCTCTCTCACGGTGGCACAGCAGCCGATGAGCCCGATGATGAAGAGGAGCGCTCCGGCCGCAATGATGACGACTGCCGGGATGAGGGTGTACACGTCCTCGAAGAAGTGATCGTAGTCATCAAACGTAATGAACACGTACGCGCCCACATAGCAGAGGATGCCGGCGGCCGCCTGTGGAGAGATTACATTGTGTTAAACATCTGACCTAACAGAACATACACTGGACAGCAGGTTTGACTTTGTTCAGTTCAGTTTATGTGGAACATGCATACGATACAATGTCACGCATCACATATTTCCACTTGTTTCATTACAGCACGTCCGATAAAGGAGCAGGAAGAAGCTGAGTTTATTTAATCCTACCCCTTTTCATACCATGACAATTCTATCCCATTTCCTTGTTCTCTGTAACAGAGTGAACAAATAAATAATAAACAAATAATACACCACAGTAAGTAAACAAATATTAAACACATAAATAATCTTTATCTCAAAAGGGGAAAAAAAAGGGTTCAAAATCAGAATCAGAAGTTCATCATAATTCGTGTTGTGTGTACTTTGTGAATACTTGTACCGTATTTTCCGCACTATAAGGCGCACCTAAAAACCACAAATTTTCTCAAAAGCTGACAGTGCGCCTTATAACCCGGTGCGCTTTATATATGGATTAATATTAAGATTCATTTTCATAAAGTTTCGGTCTCGCAACTACGGTAAACAGCCGCCATCTTTTTTCCCCGTAGAAGAGGAAGTGCTTCTTCTTCTACGCAAGCAACCGCCAAGGTAAGCACCCGCCCCCATAGAACAGGAAGCGCTTCTTCTTCTACTGTAAGCAACCACCCGCCCGCGTAGAAGAAGAAGCGCGCGAATATTACGTTTCATTTCCTTTGTGTGTTTACATCTGTAAAGACCACAAAATGGCTCCTACTAAGCGACAGGGATCCGGTTCATGAAAAGACGCAATCTCTCCATCCGCACACGGACTACTATTTCACAGCAACTGCCTAAAGACTTTCAAGAAAAGCTGGCTACTTTCCGTGCATATTGTAAAAACAAGATAGCTGAAAAAAAGATCCGGCCAGAGAACATTATCAACATGGACGAGGTTCCACTGACTTTTGATATTCCTGTGAACCGCACTGTGGATACAACGGGAGCACGTACGGTGAATATTCGCACCACAGGGAATGAGAAGTCATCCTTCACTGTGGTTCTAGCTTGCCATGCTAATGGCCAGAAACTTCCACCCATGGTGATATTCAAAAGGAAGACCTTGCCAAAAGAGACCTTTCCAGCCGGCGTCATCATAAAAGCTAACTCGAAGGGATGGATGAAGAAAAGATGAGCGAGTGGTTAAGGTAAGTTTACGCGAAGAGGCCGGGTGGCTTTTTTCACGCAGCTCCGTCCATGTTGATATACGACTCCGTGCGCGCCCACATCACGCTGGTTTTTAATATATTATTAAAGTTTGACTGACCTATCTGACTGTTTTTTTGACATTCCTTTAGCGCAGTTAGATGCGGCTTATAACACGGGGCGTCTTATAGGTGGACAAAGTTTTGAAATATGCCGTTCATTGAAGGCGCGGCTTATAACCCAGGGCGCCTTATGGTGCGGAAAATACGGTAGTTTGAACAGTCTCTTAAAGTCAATCATATTGCTGCTTTGTTGGATTTCTTTACTTAATCCATTCCATCATTTAATTCCACATACTGATATGCTAAAGGTTTTAAGTGTTGTAGGTAGGGATGTCCCGATCCGATATTTGGATCGGATCGGCCGCCGATATTTGCCAAAAAATGCGTATCGGCAAGGCATGGGAAAATGCCGATCCAGATCCAGTTTAAAAAAGAACTCCGGTCCGTGTTTTCCAACGCACCGATTTAAATAATACATTCCACTTTTCTGCTGCTCCCTAATTTCCGTTCCGCATTTTCCAGCACACCTTCAACACATCCACAGGTCTGTGGATTCCCACGCAGTTGCTTTTAGCTGCTGGCATTACACGACAGGCTCTTCTCACTCTTTTCTGTGTCTCCCTCTCACAGACAGCAAGCGCACCTTCTTACACACGTCACATACTGTCACGTCATACGTCACATACGTACACGCCCTCTCCCAGCAGAGAGGTAGCAGCATGGCTAACGTTAGCTGTGATGCTAGCGCAGCCGTGTGACCAACGTTCCCTCTAAGGTGCGCGCGCGCGCCTGTGCAATTGCGCACTGCTCAAGCGTCCTCTGCGCATAGCAATTATATGCCACGCACAAAATCAAATAAAAAAATAAGCGCATAACAATTTTCGACACACGGACACGACAGAGAAAACAGTTTTCGTCATCATTGTTCAAATATTGTAACGTTTGTCGAGACGCTTATCTCCATTCGGTGCCACACGTCCACACCATAAAAAATGCCGAGGCAAAAATTTCCACATCAACACCGTATGAAAAAATTAGTGATTTTTTTAGTTGTGATTTCCTTCTCTGCATGAAAGTTTAAAAGTAGCATATATTAATGCAGTATGAAGAAGAATGTTTTAATGTAGACATGTAAGCCTTGAAAGAACATTTTGAAAATCAAGACATTTCCTGCAAATGGGTGCATTTCTACCCTATATTTTAACTTTAGATTTATTCTCATATCAAACTCTTTTGGCTGTCTTTTTGACACTTACATCCGGCGCCCCCCTCCACACCCTGGATTATAAATAATGTAAATAATTCAATGTGATTATATTGTGTGATGACTGTATTATGATGATAGTATATATCTGTATCATGACCCCGACTTAAACAAGTTGAAAAACGTATTGGGGTGTTACCATTTAGTGGTCAATTGTACGGAATATGTACTTCACTGTGCAACCTACTAATAAAAGTCTCAATCAATCAATCAAAACACATAGAATCATCATACTGCTGTGATTATATGCATCAAGTGTTCATTCAAGGCTAAGGCAAAATATCGAGATATATATTGTGTATCGCAATATGGCCTTAAAATATCGCAATATTAAAAAAAAGGCCATATCGCCCAGCCCTTGTTTCAATGATGCCATTTCTGTTTGTCATGTATAATTTTGTCTATTTTGTGTTTATCCTTGAATAAACAGGTCCGTTTCTTGTTACCAACCATTGTGTATTATTCAAACTCCCCTAATTCAGCTGGCTAGTTGTTATCAAGAGTACTAAAACCCTTTTCAACATGATTCTGACAACTAAGTAGGCTAAATAACTTTAAACTTTAATACATGCTCGGATAGGCCAGTATCGGTCAGTGTCAGTATCGGTATCGGATCGGAAGTGCAAAAACAATATCGGTATCGGATCGGAAGTGCAAAAACCTGGATCGGGACATCCCTAGTTGTAGGTGCACACAAATGTTTTAAATTAAATTTTCCTCTAAGGTTATATTTCTCCTCTTTTGTTGAGAAGAATTGTTGTACATTCTTGGCTCGCAGGTTATAGTTTACTTTGTGCATCATTTGACATGTTTGCAAATGCACCAAATCATTGAATTTCAATATTTGTGATTGAATAAATAAAGTGTTTGTATGTTCTCTATATCCAACATTATGTATTATTAGGGCCCGCCATGGCCCATTGCAAAAGGACTCCCACAGGGAGTCCTTATGCAATGGGACATAAGGACCTATTGTTATTCGATCGTTTTATTCTTTCTTATTATTATTATTATTCTTCCGCAGCTTTGCGCACTACTTTGACCCCCTTAACATGCTTCAAAACTCACCAAATTTTACACACACATCAGTAATATACGGCAAAACTTTTTATCAAAGAACCAAACTTCAAAACTCAAAATTGCGCTCTAGCGCCCCCTAGGAAAAAAAAAAACTAGACTGCCTGTAACTCCCACTAGGAAGGTCGGAAAAATATGAAACAAAATCCTCTATGTAGGTCTGACTTAGACCTAGTTCTCATAATTGTATGTCTTCGGGCTAAAATCTACAGGAAGTTGGCAATTCCCCCTTCAAGACAAAAAAGTACTAAAAACAGTCACTTTTGCCTCTTTGAGCTGATATTTGACCCCCTTAACATGCTTCAAAACTCACCAAACTGAACACACATATCAGGACTGGCTAAAACTGTGATATAATGAAAAAACCTAACCCCAAATCTAAAAATTGCGCTCTACAGCAATTTTTTAATAAAACTGACAAAAAACTGCTCCTCGGAAGAAAAATACTACAAAACTGCCTGTAACTCACACTGGGAAGGTCGGAGAGACATGAAACAAAAACCTCTATGTAGGTCTCACTTAGACCTACATTTCATAAATTGACTACCCCCAGCAAAAATATACAGGAAGTTTGCTATTCCCCCTTCAACACAACATTTTTGTAAAAACCCGTCCCCTTTCTTCAAACATTATCTCCTCTGAGCGCGTTTGTTGTTTCGGCTTCAAACTAACACAGGAGAGAGATTGAACCCTTCTGATTAAAAGTTGGTGAAAGAGTTGTGATACCTGCTCCGGTTTTGATTTTATGACCCTTCAAAGACCCGCTGCACTGATGCTCCTGCGGTGCTGTTTTTTTAAGATGGCTGCTCAAAAGCAGGAAGCACCAACGTGCCCACACAATGCAGACAAGGTAGGTACACTAGACAAAAGTCTTGGGACACTTCAGACTAAAAGTAGACAAAAGTATTGGGACACTTAGGACTAGCACCTGCCAAATACGCGGGCCCGTCCAACGCTGCTTGCAGCTTTAATTATAATTGATCTTTTTTGTAACACAGTTAGTGAATGAAGCGCACTTTTGTAGTTGTTTCCCATATTTCTACACAATAAGTCAGATATGTAACAATAGTGAGAAGTAGAGAATATGAAGTCATTTTTGGTCCAGAACAGGTTTTGCTTTATTCATTATTGACGTGTTTTTTTGCTACTTTATGTTGCATATTTTTACATCTATTATTACACCCAAAAATATGTTTTCTTTTACCCTTTCAATGTCTACTCCGTCTATTTGTATTTGTGTTTGACTTTCCCTTCTGCTGTTACCAAATAGCATTATTTTAATTTTATTGAGATTCAAAGACAGTCTGTTTTTGTCAAACCATCTTTTTAATTTGTTTATTTCTTCTGTTATTATTTGTATTAGCTTGTGTGTGTTCTCTCCTGAACAAAACGCAGCTGTGTCATCTGCAAATAATCCTAACTGTAAGTCCTTTGTAACTTTACAAATGTTGTTTATATAAAGATTGTGTTTGCCTATCTTCATGTGTCACAGGGGCATTTATTTTGAACATATCTGTACTTAGCAGTAGTATAATGTTGAATTTGAAGTGTATACTGCATTTCTTACAATAAATTCAAACAATATAACACAACCTACTTTCATCTCAAACATAATTAAATACCTCTTTGTCATGACTGTGCTTTATCTTTGTTTGTTTTTTGGGTGTGCTAAGTGTATGTTGACTTTATTTACAACATCCTTCTCTGC
The DNA here is from genome assembly GCF_033978685.3 of Nerophis lumbriciformis. NCBI lineage: Eukaryota > Metazoa > Chordata > Actinopteri > Syngnathiformes > Syngnathidae > Nerophis > Nerophis lumbriciformis. The sequence goes on along the minus strand of NC_084557.2, from coordinate 5,009,202 downwards.
AGGATTCCTGCACCTAAATCATCAAACTAAAGAGAGGAAAAGACTTGCATCGAACTTCATCAGTGCAAAGCACGTTTAGCTGACATCTTAACACACTGACGTGCATTATACCTTAAAGTAATTGACATAAACCTAAATATGGCCAAGTACGCCTGAAGTAAACATTTAGTACGATTTAGTAGAATATTTGACAGGGCTTAAAGCAAGAAGTTAGAAGGCTGCAGAAGCAAGGTAGCCGAAACCTGCCAGGTAGAAAACCGTACCTTACTAGCCTATATCAATCAAACATTTATAAATAAAAATCTAATATTGTAGTTCGGTATAGTGAGGTCTAGTCTTATTTTGAATAGGAATATGGATGACTATTATGACTTACTTATATTGAGAATTGTAAGCACATAGTTCTGGGCAAATTGAGTGGATCCAGATGAATGTGATAAAATGTGGTTCAGAGGAAACTGGATATTAGTTATTAGTAAAAGTAACTATTATTTAAAAAAAAAAGAAAAAAAAAAAGGGGGATTTAAAACGTTTGTACTTCTTCTCATTACTCTTTTGAGATATGTTTAATTTTATTTTATTTTCTTAATTCAATTTTCTTTTCTTTTTTTGTGAAATAATAATGTTGCCATTGAGCACAAGACTGTTCACTGGATATATATATATATATATATATATATATATATATATATATATATATATATATATATATATATATATATATATATATATATATATATATATATATATATATATATATATATTATGTACTACATGTGTGATGTGTATGTATATTATGTACTACATGTGTGATGTGTATGTATATTATATACTACATGTACAGTATGTATATTATGTACTACATGTGTGATTTGTATGTATATTATGTACTACATGTATGATATGTATGTATATTATGTACTTCATGCATGATATGTATGTATATTATGTACTACATGTATGATGTGTATGTATATTATGTACTTCATGTATGATGTGTATGTATATTATGTACTACATGTATGATGTGTATGTATATTATGTACTACATGTATGTATATTAGTACTACAAGTATGATATGTATGTATACTATGTACTACATGTATGATATGTATGTATATTATGTACTACATGTGTGATGTGTATGTATATTATGAACTACATGTATGTATATTATGAACTACATGTATGTATATTAAGAACTACATGTATGTATATTATGTACTACATGTATGTATATTATGTACTACATGTATGTATAATATGAACTACATGTATGTATATTATGTACTACATGTGTGATGTGTATGTATATTATGAACTACATGTATGTATATTATGAACTACATGTATGTATATTAAGAACTACATGTATGTATATTATGAACTACATGTATGTATATTATGTACTACATGTATGTATAATATGAACTACATGTATGTATATTATGTACTATATGTATATTATGAACTACATGTATGTATATAATGAACTACATGTATGTGTATTATGTACTACATGTATGTATATTATGTACTACATGTATGTGTATTATGTACTACATGTATGTGTATTATGTACTACATGTATGTATATTATGTACTACATGTATGTGTATTATGTACTACATGTACAGTATGTGTATTTGGTACTACATGTATGTATATTATGTACTACATGTATGTATATTATGTACAACATGTATGCATATTATGTACTACATGTATGTATATTATGTACTACATGTATGTATATTATGAACTACATGTATGTATATTATGTACTACATGTATGTATAATATGAACTACACATATGTATATTATGTACTACATGTATGTATATTATGTACTACATGTATGTATATTATGAACTACATGTATGTATATTATGTACTACATGTATGTATATTATGAACTACATGTATGTGTATTATGTACTACATGTATGTATATTATGAACTACATGTATGTATATTATGTACTACATGTATGTATAATATGAACTACATGTATGTATATTATGTACTATATGTATATTATGAACTACATGTATGTATATAATGAACTACATGTATGTATATTATGTACTACATGTATGTGTATTATGTACTACATGTATGTATATTATGTACTACATGTATGTGTATTATGTACTACATGTATGTGTATTATGTACTACATGTATGTATATTATGTACTACATGTATGTATATTATGAACTACATGTATGTGTATTATGTACTACATGTATGTATATTATGAACTACATGTATGTATATTATGTACTACATGTATGTATAATATGAACTACATGTATGTATATTATGTACTACATGTATGTGTATTATGTACTACATGTATGTGTATTATGTACTACATGTACAGTATGTGTATTAGGTACTACATGTATGTATATTATGTACTACATGCATGTATATTATGTACTACATGTATGTGTATTATGTACTACATGTATGTGTATTATGTACTACATGTATGTATATTATGTACTACATGCATGTATATTATGTACTACATGTATGTGTATTATGTACTACATGTATGTATATTATGTACTACATGTATGTATATTATGAACTACATGTATGTATATTATGAACTACATGTATGTATATTATGTACTACATGTATGTGTATTATGTACTACATGTATGTGTATTATGTACTCCATGTATGTGTATTATGTACTACATGTATGTATATTATGTACTACATGTATGTGTATTATGTACTACATGTATGTATATTATGTACTACATGTATGTGTATTATGTACTACATGTATGTATATTATGAACTACATGTGTGTATATTATGAACTATATGTATGTATATTATGTACTACATGTATGTAAATTATGTACTACATGTATGTATATTATGTACTACATGTATGTATATTATGTACAACATGTATGTATATTTTGTACTACATGTATGAATATTATGAACTACATGTATGTATATTATGTACTACATGTATGTATATTATGAACTACATGTATGTATATTAAGAACTACATGTATGTATATTATGAACTACATGTATGTATATTATGTACATGTATGTATATTATGTACTACATGTATGTATATTATGTACTAAATGTATGTGTATTATGTACTACATGTATGTATATTATGAACTACATGTATGTGTATTATGTACTACATGTATGTATATTATGAACTACATGTATGTATATTATGTACTACATGTATGTATATTATGTACTACATGTATGTATATTATGTACTACATGTATGTGTAATATGTACTACATGTATGTGTATTATGTACTACATGTATGTGTATTATGAACTACATGTATGTATATTATGAACTACATGTATGTATATTATGAACTACATGTATGTATATTATGAACTACACATATGTATATTATGTACTACATGTATGTATATTATGTACTACATGTATGTATATTATGAACTACATGTATGTATATTATGTACTACATGTATGTATATTATGAACTACATGTATGTATATTATGTACTACATGTATGATATGTATGTATATTATGTACTACATGTATGATATGTATGTATATTATGTACTACATGTGTGATGTGTATGTATATTATGTACTACATGTATGTATATTATGTACTACATGTATGTATATTATGTACTAAATGTATGTATATTATGTACTACATGTATTATATTATGAACTACATGTATTATATTATGTACTACATGTATGTATATTATGTACTACATGTATGTATATTATAAACTCCATGTATGTATATTATGTACTACATGTATGTATATTTTGTACTACATGTATGTATATTATGAACTACATGTATGTATATTATGAACTACATGTATGTATATTATGTACTACATGTATGTATATTATGTACTACATGTCTGTGTATTATGAACTACATGCATGTGTATTATGTACTACATGTATGTGTATTATGTACTACATGTATGTGTACTAGGTACTACATGTATGTATATTATGTACTACATGTATGTATATTATGTACTACATGCATGTATATTATGTACTACATGTATGTATATTATGTACAACATGTATGTATATTTTGTACTACATGTATGAATATTATGAACTACATGTATGTATATTATGTACTACATGTATGTATATTATGAACTACATGTATGTATATTATGAACTACATGTATGTATATTAAGAACTACATGTATGTATATTATGTACTATATGTATGTATATTATGTACATGTATGTATATTATGTACTACATGTATGTATATTATGAACTACATGTATGTATATTATGTACTACATGTATGTATATTATGTACATGTATGTATATTATGTACTACATGTATGTATATTATGAACTATGTGTATGTATATTATGTACTACATGTATGTATATTATGAACTACATGTATGTATATTATGTACTATATGTATATTATGAACTACATGTATGTATATTATGTACTACATGTATGTATATTATGAACTACACATATGTATATTATGTACTACATGTATGTATATTATGTACTACATGTATGTATATTATGTACTACATGTATGTGTATTATGTACTACATGTATGTATATTATGTACTAAATGTATGTGTATTATGTACTACATGTATGTATATTATGAACTACATGTATGTATATTATGTACTACATGTATGTGTAATATGTACTACATGTATGTGTATTATGTACTACATGTATGTGTATTATGAACTACATGTATGTATATTATGAACTACATGTATGTATATTATGTACTACATGTATGTATATTATGTACTACATGTATGTATATTATGAACTACATGTATGTATATTATGAACTACATGTATGTATATTATGTACTACATGTATGTGTATTATGTACTACATGTATGTGTATTATGTACTCCATGTATGTGTATTATGTACTACATGTATGTATATTATGTACTACATGTATGTGTATTATGTACTACATGTATGTATATTATGTACTACATGTATGTGTAATATGTACTACATGTATGTATATTATGTACTACATGTATGTATATTATGAACTACATGTGTGTATATTATGAACTATATGTATGTATATTATGTACTACATGTATGTAAATTATGTACTACATGTATGTATATTATGTACTACATGTATGTATATTATGTACAACATGCATGTATATTTTGTACTACATGTATGAATATTATGAACTACATGTATGTATATTATGAACTACATGTGTGTATATTATGAACTATATGTATGTATATTATGTACTACATGTATGTAAATTATGTACTACATGTATGTAAATTATGTACTACATGTATGTATATTATGTACTACATGTATGTATATTATGTACAACATGTATGTATATTATGTACTACATGTATGTATATTATGTACTACATGTATGTGTATTATGTACTACATGTATGTATATTATGTACTACATGTATGTATATTATGTACTACATGTATGTGTATTATGTACTACATGTATGTATATTATGTACTACATGTATGTATATTATGTACTACATGTATGATGTGGGGCTGACTATGACATACTCAATATACAACTACTTAAACAAAAACGCAGCTATATGTTAGCATTGTATTATTTTTTGTACTTGAATGATTGTTAGGGTGAGTGGACAGTTGAAAAGTAAAACATTATACAGTTACGGAGACACAATAGCCGCTAGCATACAAGTTGTCAACACACAGTAGCTAGCAGGATGCTAACGCAGCCTCGTGACAAAATAGATGTGAAAACTTACCCAAAATATGAGGTTGAGGAAGACCAACACCGTCTTGGACGAAGTGACACCACAACGCCCCATCGCCAACGCTGTAATCGAAGCCTAATTCCAGAATGTAAGTTTGCACATAAACATAAGGCAGCCACACGACTCACTCCACTGGCTCCACTCTGTCGGAATGTGGAACAGCGCCACCGCTTTTAATAACACAGGGAATTACAGCATCAACGCACAATTATAATTATTACAGTATTCCGCATTATAGAGTGAGTTATTTTTGTTTATGTGCCGAAAAACAAATGAATAAGTCCCGTGTGTGTAAAGGTGTTTTAAGGTCAAACAAAAGGACAATCCATCGGCTTTGCTGACACCCAGCGGCAGGATATATTATTACATCCTGTGTGGCGTGAAACTGCACCTCATCATAGCGCCGCATAAATAAAAATAAATACTAAATCCTCAGTACGAAAGTGTTATTTCTTCACAAAGAGAAATATTTTTTAATGAAATCCCATTTTGAATGCGTGTGATTTTGTCAGCACTTGAAATATTGAATATTTTAGCATCCAAAATGCTTCAGCAGTTGTCATCACATGGAGAACTATTGTTCTACCCCACATTATTTACAGCTTGAAGTGAAACGACGTGGTCGCATAGTGATGCGGGTGTGGTTCTCCCAAGGATGCAGACGGCTTCGGACACAGCTTGCAGGTAGGAAAATAATTTATTGAAAATATAAATCGTACGGGGATCAAACAAAAGACGTGCACGTAGCACAAAAGGCAAAACAAAAGGACTAGCGTGGGAGCTAGAAGGAAAAAATAGCATAGCATGAAATCTAAGTCGTCATTAACAGTTGTATGGGAACAAACTAGGAAGCCAGAGCAAAGACTAAATAGCCCTCTGATTAGTGCCCGGGCAACAGGTGCGCGTCCCGAACACTAACCAGAGGCAGGTGCGTACAATCTGCCGTCATGGCAACAGAAACAAACTAAACTCAAGGTGCTGAAAACATGTGACTCAAACATAAACAAACTATGATCCGGGCAGCGGATTGTAACATGAAGAACACAAGCACTTGTGTATTGTAATACACTGTTTATTATTTTCCTTTTATATATATATATATATATATATATATATATATATATATATATATATATATATATATATATATATTTGTGTGAATGCTTCAACACATTCACACATATGGTTTTATACACCAACATTCATCTATTTATTCTTCTGTTTCTTCTTCTTCTTCTCCTTCTCCTTCTCCTTCGTCCTCTTCTTCTATTTCTTCTTCTTTTATTTCTTCTTCTTCTTCTTCTTCTCCTCCTACTTCCTCTTCTTCTTCTATTTCTTCTTCTTCTTTCTTCTTCTATTTCTTCTTCTTCTTCTTCTTCTCCTCCTACTTCCTATTCTTCTTCTATTTATTTTTCTTCTTTCTTCTTCTATTTCTTCTTCTTCTTCTTCTTCTATTTCTTCTTCTCCTTCTATTTCTTCTTCTTCTATTTCTTCTTCTTCTTCTTCTTCTATTTCTTCTTCTTCTTCTTCTACATCTACATCTTCTTTTCTTCTTCTTCTTCTCCTATTTCTTCTTCTTCTTCTATTTCTTCTTCCTCTCCTTCTTCTTCTATTTCTTCTGCTTCTCATTCTCCTTCTTCTTCATCTTCTCCTTCTTCTCCTTCTTCTATTTATTCTTCTTCTTCTCCTTCTCCTTCTTCTTCTTCTTCTCCTCCTTCTTCTTACTTGTACTGTGCAATCCACTAATAAAAGTCCCAATCAATCAATCAATCTTCTATGCCTTCTTCTTCTTCTATTTATTTTTCTTCTCCTTCTTCTTCTTCTTCTCCTTCTCCTTCTTCTTCTATTTCTTCTTCACCTTCATCTTCTATTTCTTCTTCTTCTTCTTCCTCTTCTTCTGCGCTCTACCTTCCACATTTCACCCGATTCAAACCGTTCCAACTTCAAACTGTTCAGCCTATTCGGGAATCGCGGACAAATTCCAAAAATTCCCAGATTTCCCAGAATTCCGGGTTTTCCGGGACATATTTCCGATTCAAAATGAATTGGCCATTTTTCAAACTTCCACCATTTCCACATTTTTCAACCGATTCAAACCTTTCTACCTTCAACATATTCCATTTATACTGGACACAAACTATCATTTTTTTCAAAGTTAAATTTTTTTTTCCAGGAATTCCCAAAATTCCAGGAATTCCCAAAATTCTCGTTTTTCAAACCCTTTTTTCTTTCGACTACTCCTTCCACATTTTTCAACCCACTTCAATCTTTTCCACTGTCCATATATATATATATATATATATATATATATATATATATATATATATATATATATATATATGTATGTGTGGGGAAAAAAAATCACAAGACTATTTCATCTCTACAGGCCTGTTTCATGAGGTTCCCTCAATCATCAGGAGATTTTAATGGGAGCATTCACATACCATGGATTATATAGGGCACAGAGTGGGTGGGTACAGGCTGGTGTAGGGGCGTGGTGATTGGCTCATGTGTTACCAAGGAGGTGTTTCCGTCTGTGGCGGCATGCTGTTACAATTTCGCTGCGCTTGTTGAGGGATGACAGGTCTGGACGGTAAATAATAAACAGTTTCTCTTTCAAGCATAGGTTGCATCTTTTATTACCACTATTGTAAGGTGTGCTGGATGCAAGAATTTGCCATGTTATTGAATATTCAACATTATTGTCTTTGAGGTCTCAAATGTGTTTGCTGAGTTCTGTGGTATTCCGCAGGTTTTGGTTCCTGAAAGAAGCCTTGTGATTGTTCCATCTGGTTTTGAACTCTCCCTCAGTTAATCCTACATATGTGTCGGATGTGTTAATGTCCTTGCGTGTTACCTTAGATTGGTAGACAACTGATGTTTGTAAGCACCCCCCGTTGAGAGGGCAATCAGGTTTCTTTCGACAGTTGCAGCCTTTGTTGGTTTTGGAGTCGCTCTGTCCGGGGGCCGACGGCTCATTTGCAATTGTTTTGTTGTGGTTTGAGATGATTTGTCGTATATTGTTCATGCAGCTGTAGCTCAATTTAATGTTGTTCTTGTTGAATACTTTTCTTAGGGTGTTGTCTTTGGGAAAGTGTTTGTCAATCAGATTGAGGAATTTGTGTCCAATGTTAGTTGAGACGTTTTTGCTGTATGGGGGGTTGTACCAGATGATGTCGTTTCGTTTTCTGTTCTTTTTCGGTTGGTTTCCTGGCGTGGGTTCATAGGTGAGGGTGAAATTGTATCCGCTTTCATCAAGGGCTTTTTGGTACGGGGGGGTTGCTTGGTCAAATTCAGCTTTGCTAGATGACAGCATCGATAGCCTTTTATTAATTCCGGTAGGTATTCTTTTCGTGGTGGTGGGTGGGTGGTTGCTGTCATGGTGCACGTATTGGAGTGTTGTGTTGGGTTTCGTGAATGGTTGGTAGCTGTTATTTCTCAGGTTGAAAGTGACGTCAAGGAAGTTGACGGTTTGCTTGTTGGCTTCAATCGTGATCCGTAGGCCGTTCTCTTTGAAAATTTGGCATATGCGCTTCTTGGTATTCTCGCTGCTCCTTGCCGAGGCGCGACACACTGCCAGTCCGTCATCACGGTAAATACCAAGGTTCAGATTGAGGCTGGCGAGCTGGGAGAGGAGGAAACTCCCAACGAGTTCACACATTTCTGCTCCGTCGAAACTTCCCATAGTGACGTCAAATGTTGCATTGTTCTTTTTTTGCCATGGTGTACTGTTGTGGATGAGAATGGAGTTTTTTGCGTGGATGATGATGTTTCTTTCGTTGCCTGTGATTGAGTCGTAGTCTGAGGCGAAGTCTAGTGCTTGAGTCAGTAGGTCTTGCGTGATGGAAGGGTAAAATTCTTCGATATCAAAGGAGATAAAGTTGTGCTGTTGTTTGTCTTGGATGTTGTTGAACCATTTGATTACTGCTGCTGTATTTCTCCATTGGTTGAGTGGTGTTTTGTCCTTGATTTTTGTGTTGACTCTGTCCAGGATTATTTTGCTGATTTTTCCTATTTCAGATTTAGTTGGGTTTATTAGTCGGCATGTTGGGTTATTTGCGAAGTTGGGTTTGTGGTCCTTCAATGTGATGAAGGCTTCCTTGTTGGCTGTGGCGTCCACCCTGTCCTCAATGTCCAGTTCAGCCGCGATCCTTTTATTTTCCAGGTGGATGTTCTGTAAGGTGTTGGGTTGTGCTTTTTTGTATGATTTGGTGATGCTTCTGTCCAGTAAGGTGTGATGTTCTGGTATGTCCATTCTGTAGAAGTTTGTGGTTTTATCGGCAGCTATGATGAGGTTGTTTACTTTCTTGATGCGCTCCTTGTCATTTTTCAGCTTGGTGAGGAGTGGGTTGCGGATTGGCTTGAATTTGACTGATTGTATCATTTTGAGCATGTCGTTCTCAAAATCCTTTAGTTCCTCAACTGTGGGTGGGTTCTTGGTAGATTTGAATCCGTAAGTTTTCTTTTGCGTTCCTTTTGTTTCAGGGTGGAGGAAAAAGTGTGCTTTCCACCGCATCCTTCTTAGGAAGTGTTCCGTCTTTTCTATGAGCCTTAGCTTGTAGTCATTCTGCGCGGGTATGGGAATGTTCTTCGTGGAGTAGTCGATGTTGAATTTTTCCATTTCTGATCGTCGTACAGTGCTCAACAAATGTCAATTTGGAGCGGAGTATATGTCTTAATAAGGTTATCCAAAAAATAGTGCTCGATACCGTAGTAGAGCGCAATATATGTATGTGTGGGGGAAAAAAATCACAAGACTATTTCATCTCTACAGGCCTGTTTCATGTATCTCTGTTGCTGCAGCAGCAGAGAGTTTATTCTGTCTTGACACTTTGTATTGGTATTTTGCATTACATTATTCCCAAATGATCATGTTTACAGTGATTGATTTAATTTTACAAAATTGGGTTGGAAAGCTAGACTAAATTTAGACTTGTATAATACTGTATAGCCACTGTCCATCTGATTGTCTAGTGAGCTAACATATATTACCCCCCAAACCCCACTACACAATCTGGACTGTGGTCCTAACTCTTACCCCTGTTGGCTTTTACAATATTTATCATCATCATTTATTTCAACTTTGTTATTCAAGTATGACATTTTTAAATGTAATTAATTTCATTGACAAGCAATTCTATTATGGTCATACTCTTGTTTGCAATTTCAGTACTATTGAAGATCTTTGCTCCTTCTCAACTCTGTGGTAATATTCTTTTCACAAAATACAACCAATAGTACGTCAATGTTAAATCTTACTTGTGAAAAGTAATCCTCCGATTCCTATTTTCAACAGTCCGCTCATTTGAGCAGGAAAACGCTGAACACCATCTTTGTTTTCTACCTGTCAACTGTCAGTTTAGGCTGCTCGCCGGCTCCTCATCACCACTTCAAGATGGCGGCCCAACTTCTCGCGTCACAGCAGCCAATTGCTGCGTCTACTTAAAACATGTCTATGGATTCCCACATCTAACCTGTAGGGGGCGACAAACTTATGTCTCCACGCAAGAAAAAAGCGACAACCCCGGTGACGTCATCACTTCGTGCACTGACGTTGTTTGTTGTCGCATATAAACCTGACAGCTGCTTCCTGGTAAGAAAAACAAACATTTGGTAATTATTATGAATATACCGATTCAAATGTTGGCACAAGCTGCTGTTTGAATTGATATTTTGACGTAGGAAGTGAGTCACTTATTGAATGCTAACTAACTAATACCGTTTTTGATTGATTGATTGACACTTTTATTAGTAGATTGCACAGTACAGTACATATTACATTATATATTTGTATATATTTATACAAATACAGTACATATTCCGTACAATTGACCACTAAATGGTAACATCCGAGTACGTTTTTCAACTTGTTTAAGTCGGGGTCCACGTTAATCAATTCATGGTACCAGTAGTTGAGTAACTGAGTAGTTTAATGTGGCTTTATTAGGGACCGCAATGTCCCTTTGGGACAGAGGACCCTATTGTAATTGTAAGGTTTTATTATTATTATTCCGCCGCCTCTTTGAGCTGTAATTTGACCCCCTTAACATGCTTCAAAACTTCACCAAATTTGACACACACATCAGGACTGGCAAAAATTGCGATGTAATCAAAAAAATCTAGCCCCAAAACTCAAAATTGCGCTCTAGCGCCCCCTAGGAAGAAAACACAGACAAAACGGCCTGTAACTCCCAGTAGGAATGTCGTAGAGACATTAAACAAAAACCTCTATGTAGGTCTCTCTTAGACCTACATTTCATACACTGACATCTTTCAGCAAAAATTAACAGGAAGTTTGCAATTCCCCCTTCAAAACAAAAGTTTAGTAAAAACAGTCACTTTTGCCTCTTTGAGCTGTCATTTGACCCCCTTAACATGCTTCAAAACTTCACCAAATTTGACACACACATCAGGACTGGCAAAAATTGCGATGTAATCAAAAAAATCTAGCCCCAAAACTCAAAATTGCGCTCTAGCGCCCCCTAGGAAGAAAACACAGACAAAACGGCCTGTAACTCCCAGTAGGAATGTCGTAGAGACATTAAACAAAAACCTCTATGTAGGTCTCACTTAGACCTACATTTCATACACTGACATCTTTCAGCAAAAATTAACAGGAAGTTTGCAATTCCCCCTTCAAAACAAAAGTTTAGTAAAAACAGTCACTTTTGCCCAGTGCCGGCCCAAGCCTCCATGGGGCCCTAAGCAAAATTTGATTTTGGGGCCCTCTATTTCTGCCAATAATATATAAATAATATATAAACTCATTGCGGCTCTGGCAGTGTTGTTTACATTATCCTATTGTCAGCCTGGCATGTCTTTACAAATGACATGTCATTTATAAAGATATGGGGGTGGCCCAGTTAAGAACATAAATAATACCAATGAATGAACGAATGATGTCCAGAGTGCCACATATGGTTCCTAATCTTAAAATGTAGAAAACATTCAGCTACAAGAGTGGCCTGGGGTTGAACAGTCCAAGTGATAAAGCTTTGTATTTACAGTAAAAGTGTCATCTTGTCTCATCAGTCTTGTACATATTAGTCTTTAATTACTAGTTTATATTTTTAGTTAATTGTTCATATTTAATGTTTACTTTGTACAAAGAGAGCGCAGTCTACTGAAGTTAAATTCCATGTGTGTTAAACATAACTGGACAATAAAGCTGATTCTGATTCACTTTATTATTTTTGGTAACAAAAACCTGAAACAGCAATGTGCAAAAATGTTGACCTAAAATTGTGTTTTTGTACAATAATATATCTTTGATCATTTAGAAATCATCAGTCAGAATCGTACATGCAAAAAATAAAAAATAATAATTTTTTGTTAATTGCTTTTGGGGGCCCCCTGGTGGCCGCGGGGCCCTAAGCAAGCGCTTAGTTCGCTTATGCCTTGGGCCGGCTCTGCTTTTGCCTCTTTGAGCTGTAATTTGACCCCCTTAACATGCTTCAAAACTCACCAAACTGGACACACACATCAGGACTGGCAAAAATTGCGCTCTCATAAAAAAAAAAACCCAACCCCAAAACTCAAAATTGTGCTCTAGAAAACAGACACAGCTGCTCCTAGGAAGAAAACTCAGACAAAACTGCCTGTAACTTCCAGTAGGAATGAAAACAAAAACCTCTATGTAGGTCTCACTTAGACCTACATTTCATATATTGACAACCCCTAGCAAAAATCAACAGGAAGTTTGCAATTCCCCCTTCAAAACAAAAGTTTAGTAAAAACAGTCACTTTTGCCTCTTTGAGCTGTAATTTGACCCCCTTAACATGCTTCAAAACTCACCAAACTGGACATACACATCAGGACTGGCAAAAATTGCGCTCTCATAAAAAAAAAACAACAACCCCAAAACTCAAAATTGTGCTCTAGAAAACAGACACAGCTGCTCCTAGGAAGAAAACTCAGACAAAACTGCCTGTAACTTCCAGTAGGAATGAAAACAAAAACCTCTATGTAGGTCTCACTTAGACCTACATTTCATATATTGACAACCCCTAGCAAAAATCAACAGGAAGTTTTCAATTCTCCCTTCAAAACAAAAGTTTTGTAAAAACCGGTCACCTTTTTTTAAACATTATCTCCTCTGAGCACGTTTGTCGTGTCGGCTTCAAACTAGCACAGGAGAGAGATTGAACCCTTCTGATTAAAAGTTGACGAAAGAGTTTTAATTACCGTATTTTCCGCACTATTAGCCGCACCTAAAAAACACAAATTTACTCAAAAGCTGACAGTGCGGCTTATAACCCGGTGCGCTTTATATATGGATTGATATTAAGATTCATTTTCATAAAGTTTCGGTCTCGCAACTACGGTAAACAGCCGCCATCTTTTTTCCCCGTAGAAGAGGAAGTGCTTCTTCTTCTACGCAAGCAACCGCCAAGGTAAGCACTCGCTCCCATAGAAGAGGAAGCGCTTCTTCTTCTACTGTAAGCAACCACCCGCCCCCGTAGAAGAAGAGGAAACGCGCAGATATTACGTTTCATTTCCTTTGTGTGTTTACATCTGTAAAGACCACAAAATGGCTCCTACTAAGCGACAGGTTTCCGGTTCATGAGAAGACGCAATCTCTCCATCCGCACACGGACTACTATTTCACAGCAACTGCCTAAAGACTTTCAAGAAAAGCTGGCTACTTTCCGTGCATATTGTAAAAACAAGATAGCTGAAAAAAAGATCCGGCCAGAGAACATTATCAACATGGACGAGGTTCCACTGACTTTTGATATTCCTGTGAACCGCACTGTGGATACAACGGGAGCACGTACGGTGAATATTCGCACCACAGGGAATGAGAAGTCGTCCTTCACTGTGGTTCTAGCTTGCCATGCTAATGGCCAGAAACTTCCACCCATGGTGATATTCAAAAGGAAGACCTTGCCAAAAGAGACCTTTCCAGCCGGCGTCATCATAAAAGCTAACTCGAAGGGATGGATGGATGAAGAAAAGATGAGCGAGTGGTTAAGGGAAGTTTACGCGAAGAGGCCGGGTGGCTTTTTTCACGCAGCTCCGTCCATGTTGATATACGACTCCATGCGCGCCCACATCACGCTGGTTTTTAATATATTATTAAAGTTTGACTGACCTATCTGACTGTTTTTTTGACATTCCTTTTAGCGCAGTTAGATGCGGCTTATAACACGGGGCGGCTTATAGGTGGGCAAAGTTTTGAAATATGCCGTTCATTGAAGGCGCGGCTTATAACTCGGGGCGGCTTATGGTGCGGAAAATACGGTACTGCTCCGGTTTGGATTTTATGTGCCGTCAAAGTCGGTCCCGTCCATCGCTGCTTGCAGCTTTAATTTGTTTTTGTTTTTTTTACCTTAGGTCATGTTAAATGAACTCTTGTATGCTATGACAGACGTCATGGGCATGTGTGGGTAAATTATTAATACACAGCTAGTAAGACCTGATGACTGGACTTTGCTTAGACCTCTCACTATTCTTAAAGCTATACAACATGTGACCTTGCTAAAACATTTCTCTTCAATCCAGGTGTCCTAACAATGGAGAATGGTAGCGGAGAGCAGACACTTCATCCAAAGGCGGTCTCTCAAAGCCAGCAGCCGTGTCGCTTCTTCTCTCAAGGAAAACGCTGCAACTTTGGTTCCAAGTGCAGATTTTTACACATCAGAGAGAATTCCAGATTTGACCTCGAAGAAACAATCAGGACTTCCTATCAGGCGGAGAGCACGTCACTCCCACAAGTGGGGTTCGGCGGCGATGTGGAGAACACGCATCCGCTCACAACCAAGCCCAAGGCGTCCACAGGTTCCGGACGCCGCGCCTGTCGGTTCTTTTTATCAGGGAACTGCACGATGGAGGACAGGTGTCGCTTCTGGCATCCACCTCAGTCGCTCTCAACGAGTGACAATGTCCAATCTGCAACCCAGGCCACCTTTGAGCAAAAAAGAGCGCCGGCGCCTCGACCGAATATCCTCCAGGAGGTCAAGCTGTGTGATCTGACGGAGGACGTGGCCGCGCAGCTACGGGAGACTGAGATCAAGCAGCTGAAGAGACGTTTCCCCAAAGAGCGTCTAATAGTCCAAGAACGAAGCGACGGAAAGGTTACTTATTACAGGGCAACTGTGGAAGCGTCGGACCCAGACTGGGTGAATATTTACAGTTTGGCTGACAGTAAATGAATGCATCTCCTCTCTAAATATATGTTTATGCTTTCTGCAGCCTTTTGACCTGAAAGAAATTGACATCATGGTGAGCTTTCCGGACGCCTACCCTAAGGAGGTAAAGAGCAGTACTATAGTACAAAAGCAGTGAAGTTGTCACGTTGTGTAAATAAAAAGAGAATACAATGATTTGCAAATCCTTTTCAACTTATATTCAATTGAATAGACTGCAAAGACAAAATATTTAATGTTCACACTGAGAAACTTAAGTTTTTTTTTTTACAAATAATCATGAACTTAGAATTTAATGGCAGCAAAACATTGCAAAAAAGTTGTCACAGGGGCATTTTTATATGGCGTCACATTAGTGCCAAAAATCCGAGCGCATAAAAACTGTTATCGCGCGCTGATTCTCCACTTTGTGCGCGCGCGCGACACCCTTTTGCGCGCGCAAAAAGGCACCACGCGCGCGCGCGGTGCCTTTGTGCGCGCGCGACGCCTTTCTGCGCGCTCTCTGTGTACTCCTGGCATCTCTCCTCGCGCTCTCATGTTTCTTTTTGGCACTTTGGGGGCGGGTATGCTTAGACGGCCCCTTCTTTCTGATTGGTCAGGCGAAAAATGCTGACAAATGCTCAGAGCCAATCAGAAGTATAGCAGGGCGGGTCATCGTCAATATGTATCAAGATTTACGGAGGAAGAAGTGGATAAAAAAAATGTCGCGCGCTGATGAAGGTTATTTCATACCACATAAACACAATACAGGGTAATACAAAATGTGACCCAAATAAATAATAAGACAACAAACACCATAATCACATCTTTCAGCCAGAACTGGTCCACCAGCGATAACATTCAACCATAACATTATTTTATATTTTCACTTCTTCTTGAACATTTGTTTTCTAATTTATGGAATTTCTTTTGATTCAGCCATAAAATTAATGAAATAATCTTTGAATTTTGTTTTTAAAATGTTAAAAATAGCTTTTAATAATGTATTCTGAAACAGTTTAAAATAATCAGAGAACTGACTAACACTGACCCTACACAACTATGTTGCACAATTATGTCTTTTTTTTTTTTTAAAGCGAAAGAGGTAATTTCAACAGGTACAGCATCCTATGTCATATCTACATGTAATAAGATTTGTAACAAGGCAAACCGTTTGTAAATTGGTGGAAAATCGAGCAAGTTATGGTAATTTAATTAGTACATGTACCATTGACATCAATGTAATGATTGAGGCTAGATGTCCGAGGTAAGATGGCTACAACGTTGCTACACTGGAGAATCATTGGTCATATGAAAAATTCTCACAGCCAATCAGAAAGGAGGGGCCGTCTAAGCATACCCGCCCCCAAAGTGCCAAAAAGAAACATGAGAGGGCAAGGAGAGATGCCAGGAGTACACAGAGAGCGCGCAGAAAGGCGTCGTGCGCGCGCAAAAAGGCACCACGCGCGCGCAAAAGGGTGTCGCGCGCGCGCACGAAGTGGAGAATCAGCGCGCGATAACAGTTTTTATGCGCTCGGATTTTTGGCACTAATATGACGCCATATTTTTACCACTGTGTTACATGGTCTTTCTTTTTAACAACACTCAGTAAACATTTGAGAACTGAGGAGACACATTTCTTTAAGCTTTGTTGGTGTAATTCATTCCCATTCTTGTTGTGGTATTATATGCTTCATATTGCTCCGCACATTTTCAATGGGAGACAGGTCTGGACTACAGGCAGGCCAGTCCAGTACCCGCACTCTTACTATGAAGCCACGCTGTTGTAACACGTGGCTTGGCATTGTCTTGCTGAAATAAGCAGGGGCGTCCATGATAACGTTGCTTGGATGGCAACATATGTTGCTCCAAAACCTGTATGTACCTTTCAGCATTAATGGTGCCTTCACAGATGTGTAAGTTACCCATGCCTTGGGCACTAATAGATTAGATTAGATTAGATTTATTGGTCCCCTTGGGGAAATTCATTGTCACTGCCGTACATTTAAACACTAGACATTACACATCACACACAAAAAAAAAATAACAAAAAGACATCATACATGACTCACACACATTTACAGGCTTGTCAGACAGGTCGGCCGGGCCTGCTGTTAAGGGCGGCTATAGCTGCAGGGATCAGGCTTTTCCTGAGGCGGGCCCTACGGAATTTGATTGTTCTGTACCTGCGCCCTGATGGTAGTGGGATGATGTATTGGTGTAATACACCCCCATACCATCACACATGCTGCCTTTTCAACTTTGCGCCTATAACAGTCCGGATGGTTCTTTTCCTCTTTGCTCCGGAGGACACAACGTCCACAGTTTCCAAAAAAAAAATGTTAAAATGTGGACTCGACTGACCACAGAACACTTTTCCTCTTTCCATCAGTCCATCTTGGATGAGCTCTGGCCCAGCGAAGCGTTTCTGGGTGTTGTTGATAAATGGCTTTGGCTTTAATTAGTAGAGTTTTTACTTGCACTTAACAGATGTAGTGACAAACTGTAGTTACTGACAGTGGTTTTCTGAAGTGCTCCTGAGCCCATGTGGTGATATCCTTTATGCACTGATGTCGCTTTTTGATGCAGTACTGCCTGAGGGATCGGAGGTTACTGGCATTCAATGTGCAGTGATTGCATGCAGTGATTTCTCTAGATTCTCTGAACCTTTTGATGATATTACGGAGCGTAGATGGTGAAATCCCTAAATTCCTTGCAATAGCTGGTTGAGAAATCTTGTTCTTAATTAATTTGCTCAGGCATTTGTTGGCAAAGTGGTGACCCTCGCCCCGTCCTTGTTTGTGAATGACTGAGCATTTCATGGAAGCTGCTTTTACAAGAAAGTTTGATCATATTACGCCTATACTGGCTCACCTGCACTGGCTTCCTGTGCACTTAAGATGTGACT
Source organism: Nerophis lumbriciformis (assembly GCF_033978685.3). Taxonomy (NCBI): domain Eukaryota; kingdom Metazoa; phylum Chordata; class Actinopteri; order Syngnathiformes; family Syngnathidae; genus Nerophis; species Nerophis lumbriciformis. The sequence continues at coordinate 4,990,329 of NC_084557.2, read as the reverse complement.
TTAAGGTTTTACTACTTACGTATAAAATACTACACGGTCTAGCTCCGTCCTATCTTGTCGATTGTATTGTACCATATGTCCCGGCAAGAAATCTGCGTTCAAAGAACTCCGGCTTATTAGTGATTCCCAGAGCCCAAAAAAAGTCTGCGGGCTATAGAGCGTTTTCTATTCGGGCTCCAGTACTATGGTATGCCCTCCCGGTAACAATTAGAGATGCTACCTCAGTAGAAGCATTTAAGTCCCATCTTAAAACTCATTTGTATACTCTAGCCTTTAAATAGCCCCCCTGTTAGACCAGTTGATCTGCCGTTTCTTTTCTTTTCTCCTCTGCTCCCCTTTTCCTTGAGGGGGGGGGGCACAGGTCCGGTGGCCATGGATGAAGTGCTGTCTGTCCAGAGTCGGGACCCGGGGTGGACCGCTCGCCTGTGCATCGGCAGGGAACATCTCTGCGCTGCTGACCCGTCTCCGCTCGGGATGGTGTCCTGCTGGCCCCACTATGGACTGGACTCTTACTATTATGTTGGATCCACTATGGACTGGACTCTCACAATATTATGTCAGACCCACTCGACATCCATTGCTTTCGGTCTCCCCTAGAGGGGGGGGGGTTACCCACATATGCGGTCCTCTCCAAGGTTTCTCATAGTCATTCACATCGACGTCCCACTGGGGTGAGTTTTTCCTTGCCCGTATGTGGGCTTTGTACCGAGGATGTCGTTGTGGCTTGTGCAGCCCTTTGAGACACTTGTGATTTAGGGCTATATAAATAAAGATTGATTGATTGATTGATTTTATACCCAATCATGGCACCCACCTGTTCCCAATTAGCCTGTTCACCTGTGGGATGTTTCCAAATAAGTCTTTGATGAGCATTCCTCAACCTTCTCAGTCTTTTTTTGCCACTTGTGCCAGCTTTTTTGAAACATGTCGCAGGCATCAAATTCCAAATGAGCTAATATTTGCAAAAAATAACAACATTTTCCAGTTCCAGTCTTTGCAGTCTATTCAATTGAATATAAGTTGAAAAGGATTTGCAAATCATTCTATTCTCTTTTTATTTACCATTTACACAACGTGACAACTTCACTGCTTTTGGGGTGTGTATAGTATGACAACATTGTGGTCATGAATTTCCAGTGATGTTTGAATTCTTGTTAGATTTTCACTCTGGATATTCCATTGGATCAAGATCTGCCTTTAGTGATGGGAAGGTAGTGAAAGCACTTCTTCAGAATTCAACGTCTTGGGTGAGCTGACAGTTGTGCTATGGCTCGGTAGGCACGTGCAGCAAGCGTCGCTGGAGTGGCTCCAAGCAAAGCACGCCACCAACCAACTCCTTGGCAAAGTCGAGCTGCTCTTCCGGCCTTTTCTCCGCTGGCTCGATCGCAGTTTGGAGAAGCTTTTCACAGAAGGAGCCAGACAGGTGAGCGGCGCTCCACAAGCACGTGACGTCCCCACCTTTCTATAGCTCTTTTGCTCTTCTTACAGTTGAAAAAGGACATTGATTTAGAAAAAGCCGGGCTGCAGTTCATACCGTATCAGGAGCTTCAAGCAGCAGCGTGTGACAAATCAAGCGACCATCATTCATCAGAGGTCGCGGATGAGGAAGAGGAAGCCGGTGATGAAGGCGACAGGGTGGTGGAGGAAGCACCAGGTGGCGAGGAAGAACGGCAGGAAGAGGAGGACGCGACTCACCTGGTGGAAAATATAAAGATCAGTGACGTCCGCAGAGGCACAGAAGTGAGGCTCCTTGGCTTGCGACTGGGAGAGAACACGGCAACTGTGGTCGGCCAGTACATCACTGTGTGTCTGCAGTGCAACAGGTCAGTCCACAACCTTACCTTTTATACACACCTGCACAGTCCAATACTAGAGGAATCTACACTTTTACCAAATAAGAACAGCTCTCAAAGCCATTTGTCCCATGAAAAATCAAGGAGAAGAATGGCTACTAGTGATGGGTTGATGAGGCGTCATGAAGCGTTTCGACACATTGCAAAACTGTATTGATACTGTGTCACTAAATACTGACATCTGCTGGACATTAAAAATCCCTACAGGCAACCTATGGACCGACTCAACTGACACTGATTTGATGCCCTAGTACAGGGGTCACCAACCTTTTTGAAACCAAAAACCACTTCTTGGGTACTGATTAATGCGAAGGGCTACCAGTTTGATACACACTTAAATAAATAAATATATTGTCATTTGTAAGTTACACGTAAGTGCGATTTAAACAAGAATAGCTAAATAAATAAATTTATATGTATAAAAAAAATGGGTATTTCTGTCTGTCATTCCGTCGTACATTTTTTTTTCCTTTTACGGAAGGTTTTTTTGTAGAGAATAAATGATGAAAAAAACACTTAATTGAACGGTTTAAAAGAGGAGAAAACACGAAAAAAATAAAATTTTGAAACATAGTTTATCTTCAATTTCCACTCTTTAAAATTCAAAATTCAACCGACAAAAAGAAGAGAAAAACTAGCTAATTTCAATCTTTTTGAAAAAATTAAAAAAAATAATTTATGGAACATCATTAGTAATTTTTCCTGATTAAGATACATTTTAGAATTTTGATGACATGTTTTTAAATTGGTTAAAATCCAATCTGCACTTTGTTAGAATATTTAACAAATTGGACCAAGCTTTATTTCTAACAAAGACGAATCAGTATTTCTTCTAGATTTTCCAGAACAAAAATTTTAAAAGAAATTCAAAATACTTTGAAATAAGATTCAAATTTGATTCTACAGATTTTCTAGATTTGCCAGAATAATTTTTTTGAATTTTAATCATAGTAAGTTTGAAGAAATATTTCACAAATATTCTTCGTCGAAAAACCAGAAGCTAAAATATTTATTATTCTTTACAATAAAAAAAAAAAAAATTTTTTTACTTGAACATTGATTTAAATTGTCAGGAAAGAAGAGGAAGAAATTTAAAAGGTAAAAAGGTATATTTGTTTAAAAATCCTAAAATCATTTTTAAGGTTGTATTTTTTCTCTAAAATTGTATTTCTAAAAGTAATAAGAAGCAAAGTAAAAAATAAATGAATTTATTTAAACAAGTGAAGACCCATCCATCCATCCATTTTCTACCGCTTATTCCAAGTGAAGACCAAGTCTTTAAAATATTTTCTTGGATTTTCAAATTCTATTTGAGTTTTGTCTCTTTTAGGATTAAAAATGTCGAGGAAAGCGAGACCAGCTTGCTAGTAAATAAATACAATTTAAAAAATAGAGGCAGCTCACTGGTAAGTGCTGCTCTTTGAGCTATTTTTAGAACATGCCAGCGGGCGACTGATCTGGTCCTTACGGGCTACCTGGTGACCGCGGGCACCGCGTTGGTGACCCCTGCCCTAGTATATACAATAATATAAACCAAGTCATTGTATTTCATTTAGGATTATTTCAAATCTTCATTTAAATAAAAAAATATTTGTATCTTTTTTAGATACAGTCAATAAATAATGTGAACATGTATCATAACATGGAAATCTAAGAGAACGTGTTGTGGATGATTGTGGACTGGGAATTTTTTTAATTTTATTTTTTTAAGTTTAAGTTAAGTTTTTCCGACGTATTACATTTTAGACGATTTCTCTTCTTAGTTATTATTTCTCCGGCTGTAGAGAAGAGCCGCTCACAGGGCACAGAGGAGGCGTCAGTGCGACACAGTTCACGTATCGGTCACGTGACCAAAACAGCTCATGATCGGTCACGTGACTTTCTAAAAGCGGTACGCGCACCGACACAGGGTTTCGCTCTATGAGCTCGACGCATGCGCCGATGCATCGGTGTTGCCGGACCCATCACTAATGGCTACAATGTAAATCTCAAACAAGGTGAAGCTAAATGTAAATCAGTTTTTATACATAATCTGATGACAAATGTGAATGTAAATTTATAATAATATAAATACTATTTTTAATATTTTCATTTTTAGTATTTTTTGTTATTTAAATAACATTTTTATTTCCTTTTTTTTTTTTTTATTCAACCCTCTGGTGACATTTGGTTATCTAAACCAGTGTTTTTCAACCACTGTGCCGTGGCACACTAGTGCAGTCTGGTGTGCCGTGGGAGATTATCTAATTGTACCTATTTGGGTTAAAAATGTTTTTTGCAAACCAGTAATTACAGTCTGCAAATGATGTGTTGTTGTTGAGTGTCGGTGCTGTCTAGAGCTGGGCAGAGTAACCGTGTAATACTCTTCCATATCAGTAGGTGGCAGCCACTAGCTAATTGCTTTGTAGATGTCGGAAACAGCGGGAGGCAGCTGTAAAAAATGTGTCTAATGCTTAAACCATACTTGCCAACCCTCCCGAATTTTCCGGGAGACTCCCGAAATTCAGTGCCTCTCCCGAAATCCTCCCGGGACAAATATTCTCCCGAAAATCTCCCGATTTTCAGCCGGAGCTGGAGGCCACGCCCCCTCCAGCTAAATGCGGACCTGATTGAAGACAAGTCTTTTTTCACGAAAGGAAGAACAACTGGGTGACAAGAAATAAATCATCCAGACTAGAGATCAATTGTATTATGTTTATCTTACCTACAAATAAATATATTTATTAATAATTTAAAAAATAAATCAATCAATTTTTACTATATTTTGCTAAAAACATCAAAATTTATTGTATTTTTTCTGACTCCTTATTACATACAGGCATTAAAATTATACATTAAAATAAACATTTTTGAAATAATTAATTCTAAATTATCCTAATAATTCATTTAAAATGACCATATTTAATTATTAAAATAATTGCTTGTTTATCAACAACTTTAGCATTTTATTCATTACATTTTGAAGCTCTCAGAAGCCAAGTTATGTTATATTCCTTAATATTTATTTATGCAAGTTTGAAGTATCAATTATCTAAACACAGTTTTGTTTGCATATTTTCAGGATGTGTATATATATATATATATATATATATATATATATATATATATATATATATATATATATATATATATATATATATATATATATATATATATATGTATGTATGTATGTATGAAATACTTGACTTGGTGAATTCTAGCTGTCAATATACTCCTCCCCTCTTAACCACGCCCTCAACCACGCCCTGCCCCACTCCTGACCACGCCCCCACCCCCTACCTCCCGAAATCGGAGGTCTCAAGGTTGGCAAGTATGGCTTAAACCAAAAATTAGATTATTTTTATTCAAAATCGCTGAATTTTCACATTTGCCGTTCAAATACTGAGAAGAGACGGTGCGGTGAACAGCAGCCAGTTGAGGCACGTCACTCAGTGCCTCAACATGGATTGCGCAATGACTCGGCTAACTGCTGGCCTGCTGTGCAGTGAGACCGTATTGCTATATGAATTATATTATACATTTCCATAGTTTAGTTAGCTGAGGTATATAATGTACAGTGTATTTTGTCAACAACTGTATGTGTGTAACGTATTTCTTGAGCTGAGCAATCATAAAACTGCTGCGAAGACGCACCGTGGGAGGCTCGCAGTAATCCCGCCTCCTTGTGCCGGTTAATGCACCCCCGCCGTAGAACGCACCCCCCGACGGGAGCGCCACACCGACCAAAGCCCACACCCAAATCCCCCACGTGCAAAACCGAACCCACTCAAAAAAGTCACCCAACAAGAAGCCAAAAAGTGCAAAAACAACAATGCTCGCGTTGGAGGAGCCGTGAACGACCGCAGGGCCACAACATTAGGTACACCTGCAGACTGCAGCACGGATTTCATATTTCATTCATTCACAACTCCTCCAACACGAACATTATTGTTTTTGCACTTGTTGGCTTCTTATTAAATATATTTTTTAAATAGAATCAATCTTGCACGTGGAAAGTTTAAGTGTGGGCTTCAGTTATAACACTCCCGTCAGGGGGTGCATTCTACGGCGGGAGTGCATCCAGCACAACCATAATAATGTTTTTGTTTTTTTATTAAATGTGCTTTTTTGTGTGCAACAGTTTGTATGTGTAAAGTTAAAGTTAAGTTAAAGTAGCAATGATTGTCACACACACACTAGGTGTGGTGAAATGTGTCCTCTGCATTTGACCCATCCCCTTGATCACCCCCTGGGAGGTGAGGGGAGCAGTGGGCAGCAGCGGCGCCGCGCCCGGGAATAATTTTTGGTGATTTAACCACCAATTCCAACCCTTGATGCTGAGTGCCAAGCAGGGAAGAATGCTGGTATGAGCTTTTAAACATAACCCGTTTACCTTGAAAACATTTTTTTACCTTGAAAATAATTTTTAACGTTGAAAAAAAGTTTACCTTGAAAACATTTGTTTACCTTGAAAATCATCTTTTACCTTGAAAATCATTTTTTACCTTGAAAAAAAAAATTGACCTTGAAATTTTTTTTTTACCTTGAAAAAAAATTTTACCTTGAAAATTTTTTTTTACCTTGAAAATCATTTTTTACCTTCAAAATCATGTTTTAACTTAAAGATTTATTTTTTATTTTTTTTATTTTAACTTTTTTAAATTTCTTTTAATTTTTGTAAAAAATTTTAAACTTGTTAAAAAATTTTAAATTTGAAAATTTTTTAAATCTTTAAAATTTTTAAATTTTTTAAATTTTTAAAAAAAAATTAAATTTTTAAAATATTTTTAATTTTTTTTTTTTAATTTTTTAAAATTTTTTAATTTTTTTAAAAATTTTTAAAAATTTTTAAATTTTTAATTTTTTTTAAACTTTTTTAACTTTTTATTAACTTTTTTAAAAAAAATGTTTTAAATTTTTTTTAAATTTTTTTAAATTTTTAAATTTTTTTCAAATTTTTTCAAATTTTTTCAAATTTTTTCAAATTTTTTCAAATTTTTTCAAATTTTTTCAAATTTTTTCAAATTTTTTCAAATTTTTTCAAATTTTTTAAATATTTTTAAATATTTTTAATATCTTTAACTTTTTTAAACTTTTTTTTAACCCTAACCCTTTTTTTTAAAACTTTTTTTAACTTTTAAAAAAAATGTTTACCCTAACCTTAACCCTAACCCTAACCCTAATCTTAACCCTAACCCTAACCCTAACCCTAATCTTAACCCTAACCCTAACCCTAATCTTAACCCTAACCCTAACCCTAACCCTAATCTTAAACCTAACCCTAATCTTAACCCTAACCCTAACCCTAATCTTAACCCTAACCCTAATCTTAACCTTAACTCTAACCCTAATCTTAACCCTAATCTTAACCCTAATCCTAACCCTAATCTTAACCCTAACCCTAATCTTAACCCTAACCCTAATCTTAACCCTAACCCTAACCCTAATCTTAACCCTAACCCTAACCCTAATCTTAACCCTAACCCTAACCCTAACCCTAATCTTAACCCTAACCCTAACCCTAAACCTAATCCTAACCCTAACCCTAATCTTAACCCTAATCCTAACCCTAACCCTAATCTTAACCTTAACCTTAACCCTAACCCTAACCCCTAACCCTAACCCTAACCCTAACCCTAATCTTAACCCTAATCCTAACCCTAATCTTAACCCTAACCCTAATCTTAACCCTAACCCTAATCTTAACCCTAACCCTAACCCTAATCTTAACCCTAACCCTAACCCTAACCCTAATCTTAAACCTAACCCTAATCTTAACCCTAACCCTAACCCTAATCTTAACCCTAACCCTAATCTTAACCTTAACTCTAACCCTAATCTTAACCCTAATCCTAACCCTAACCCTAATCTTAACCCTAACCCTAACCCTAATCTTAACCCTAACCCTAACCCTAACCCTAATCTTAACCCTAACCCTAACCCTAATCTTAACCCTAACCCTAACCCTAACCCTAATCTTAACCCTAACCCTAAACCTAATCCTAACCCTAACCCTAATCTTAACCCTAACCCTAACCCTGATTTTAACCCTAACCCTAACCCTAATCTTAACCTTAACCCTAACCCTAACCCCTAACCCTAACCCTAACCCTAACCCTAATCTTAACCCTAATCCTAACCCTAATCTTAACCCTAATCTTAACCCTAACCCTAACCCTAATCTTAACCCTAATCCTAACCCTAACCCTAATCTTAACCCTAACCCTAATCTTAACCCAAACCTTAACCCTAATCTTAACCCTAACCCTAACCCTAACCCTAATCTTAACCCTAACCCTAACCCTTAACCTAACCCTAACCCTAGCCCTAATCTTAACCCTAACCCTAATCTTAACCCTAACCCTAACCCTAACCCTAGTCTTAACCCTAACCCTACCCTAACCCTAAAAAAAATGTTAATTGTTAAAATTGTTTTAAATTGTTTTAAATTGTTTTAAATTGTTTTAAATTGTTTTAAATTGTTTTAAATTGTTTTAAATTGTTTTAAAAAATTTAAAAAAGTTTAAAAAAGTTAAACATTTTTTAAAAAATTTAAAATAAAAAATAAATAAAAATAATAATTAAAAAAAAGTATAAAACATTAAAAAACATTAAAAAAAATTGTTTGAGCTATTCAGGGACAAAAGACCTCGGTAGCACGGCAAGCAATGGCGGCAGTTTGTTCCCGCAGACGAGCGAGCTAAACCCCCTGGATGTCTTGGCTCACACCGTCCCTTATGCCACCGAAGATGATCAAGAGAAGAATATCATTGAAGCATTGAAGCTTAAGGAAGGCTATGCAGAACAAAACTAAAACTAAACTGGCTACAAAGTAAACAAAAACAGAATGCTGGACAACAGCAAAGACTTACCGTGGAGCAAAGACAATGTACATCCGAACATGACATGACAATCAACAATGTCCCCACAAAGAAAGATAAAAACAACTTAAATAGTCTTGATTGCTAAAACAAAGTAGATGCGGGGCATATCGCTCAAAGGAAGACATGAAACTGCTACAGGAAAATACCCAAAAAAGAGAAAAAGCCACCAAAATAGGAGCGCAAGACAAGAACTAAAACACTACACACAGGAAAACAGCAAAACACTCAAAATAAGTCAAGGTGTGATGTGACAGGTGGTGACAGTACACCTACTTTGAGACAAGAGCTATATTGATGCATGCTTGGTTATGCTTTAAAGTCATATCCAACAATTGCGAAAACGACTTTTTACTGTCAACTGAGTTTCGTTTTTTAATGATTTCTGCTGGTGGTGTGCTTCAAACGTTTGAGTGTTGTTAAAAGGAAAGGCCATGTAACACAGTGGTGAACATGCCCTTTCCCAACTACTTTGGCACATGTTGCAGCCATGAAATTCTATGTTAATTATTATTTGCAAAAAAAAAAAAAAAAGTTTATGAGTTTGAACATCAAATATATTGTCTTTGTAGCATATTCAACTGAATATGGGTTGAAAATGATTTGCAAATCATTGTATTCCGTTTATATTTACATCTAACACAATTTCCCAACTCATATGGAAACGTAGACTGGTTTGCCTGTAGTCCAGACTTGTCCCCCATTGAAAATATGTGGTGCAATATGAAGGCTAAAATACCAGAAGGGAGACTGTTGAACAACTTAAGCTGTACATCAAGCAAGAATGGGAAAGAATTCCACTTCAAAAATGTGTCTCCTCAGTTCCCAAATCTTTACTGAGTGTTGTTAAAAGGAAAGGCCATGTAACACAGTGGTAAAAATGCCCCTCTGACAACTTTTTTGCAATGTGTTGCTGCCATTAAATTCTAAGTTCATGATTATTTGCAAAAAAAAAATCAGGTTCTCAGTGTGAACATGAAATATATTGTCTTTGCAGTCTATTCAGTTGAATATAAGTTGAAAAGGATTTGTTGTATTCTCTTTTTATTTACCATTTACACAACGTGACAACTTCACTGGTTTAGGGTTTGCACATATGAACTAGTGGTGAATGTGTGCAGGTGTAAGGTGACAGCAGACCTGGGGCTGAGTGGAAAGACCACCTGCACAGCTCAGTGTGAGAAGTGCAATGCAAGCATCAGCGCTGCGTTCAGACCCTGCATGCTGCACCACTACAGCGACGTCTTGGGATACCTGGACCTCCAAAACGCCGTTCCCGCCGACCTCGTGCTTCAAGAGTGCCACCTGGCCGTGGGCTGCCTCAGCTGCTCCGAGGACAGCTCCCTGCAGGTGACTGGATCGGTACCCACCCCCCTCCAAACAAAACCATTTTCTGACATAGATTTGCATTGTTTTTTTGTCTATCAGAACCTTTGCTACGGCCAAACAAAGGAGGTGAACTGTGAGAAGTGCCACAGCAAGTTAAGTCTCTTGGCTGAGAGCGCCAGGTTCCAATACATCCAAGCACGCAGCAACAAGACAGGTCAGCTATCCAGAAGATTAGCAACGCTTTAACAGTCGGACTGACTGGAAATGCACTAGGGTTGTCCCGATACCAACGTTTTGGTACCGGTACCAAAATGTATTTTCAATTAGTTTTCTAAATAAAGGGGACCACAAAAAATTACAATATTGGCTTTTTTAAACAAAAAAAATCTTAGGGTACATGAAACATATGTTTATTATTGTAATTTAGTCCTTAAATAAAATAGTGAACATACTAGACAACTTGGAACCCTCAAGTTGCTGGCACGGCCACTCTACCAACCGAGCTATACCGCCCCACAAGATAACGTTCTTTGCAATAGTTCCTTGAAATGTTTCCATGACATACTGTTGTCCCCATACCAATACTTTGGTACCGCTACCAACATGTATTTTAATACTATTCAATACTTTCCTAAATGAAGGGGACCACAAAAAATGTCATTATTGTTTTTATTGTAACAAAACCTACATGAAACATATGTTTATTATTGTCATTTAGTCCTTAAATAAAATAGTGAACATACTAGACAACGTGTCTTTTAGTAGTAAGTAGACAAACAAAGACTCCTAATTAGTCTGCTGACGTATGCAGTAACATATAGTGTCATTTAAACACCTATTATTTTGTCTACATTATGAAGGACGAACTGTAAAAATGTATTATTAATCTACTTGTTCATTTACTGTTAATATCTGCTTATTTTCTGTTTTAACATGTTCTATCTACTCTTCTGTTAAAATGTAATAATCACTTGTTCTTCTCTTCTTTGATACTTTACATTAGTTTTGGATGATACCACACATTTAGGTATCGATGCGATACCAAGTAGTTACAGGATCATACATTGGTCATATTCAAAGTCCTCATGTGTCCAGGGACATATTTCCTGACGTTATAAACATAATATGAATTTTTTAAAAAGGAAAAAAGATTTTGTGACGATAAAAAATATGGATGTAATCATAGTAGTATCGACTAGATCATGGGTCGGCAACCCGCGGCTCCGGAGCCGCATGCGGCTCTTTGATCACTCTGATGCGGCTCAGCTGCATACTTGCCGACCCCCCCGGTTTTCCCGGGAGATTGTCGGATTTCTGTGCCTCTCGCAGAAAACTTCCAGGATTAATATTATCCGATTTTCACCCTTACAATAATAATAAGGGCTTACAATAATAATAAGGGCGTGCCATGATGGTACGGCATTTAGCACACTCTACAATTGTATAAACAGCGTGCAAGCCCAGCTACTTGTTAAGTGCATCTTCTGCATGCACATGTTAGTGACAGCAAGGCATACTTGGTCAACAGCCACACAGGTTACACTGACGGTGACCATATAAAACAACTTTAACACTCTTACTAATAATGCGCCACACTTTGAACCAAAACCAAACAAGAATGACAAACACATTTCGGGAGAACATCTGCACCTTAACACAACATAAACGCAACAGAACAAATACCCAGAATCCCATGCAGCCCTGACTCTTCCAGGCTACATTATACACCCCTGCTACCACCAAACCCCGCCCCCACCCCAACCCTGCTCCCCCACACATCAACCCCCCCCCCCTCTGTGCGTCGGTTGAGGTGGGCGGGGTTTGGTAGCGGGGGTGTATAATGTAGCCCGGAAGAGTTAGGGCTGCATGGGATTCTGGGTATTTGTTCTGTTGTGTTTATGTTGTGTTACGGTGCAGATGTTCTCCCGAAATGTGTTTGTCATTCTTGTTTGGTGTGGGTTCAAAGTGTGGCGCATTATTAGTAAGAGTGTTAAAGTTTTTTATACCGCCACCGTCAGTGTAACCTGTGTGGTTGTTGACCAAGTATGCCTTGCTGTCTCTTACGTGAGCAAGCAGAAGCCCCACACAACGTATGGCTGGGCCGGCACGCTGGTTGTAGTGGGCGCTAAATGCTGTACCATCACGGCACGTGCGAGAGAACAATTGCCTTGATATTCGTAGTCTGCCGGAAAAATCGGGAGGGTTGACAAGTATGACGCTGTCAAGCGCCATACATATAAAACCCGCGGGCCGCACTGACATTCAATTTCATATTAAGGTGTGGGTCGCGTGTCTGAGATCCTTGGTTTATATGTAGCACAAAGCAAGAAAAAAAAACTATGTATGCAGTGTTATTTCGTTTTAAATTTCTAAAGATTTTTGTGGCTCCCATTGTTTTCTTTAATTTGTGAAACTGGTCAAAATGGCTCTTTGACTGGTAAAGGTTGCCGACCCCTGGACTAGATACTCTATTTGTACTTGATATCATTACAGTGGATGTCTGGTGTAGATCCACCCATGACATTTGTTTACATTGTGACGCCGGTGAGCTATTGTATCCTCCTACGGTGTGTAGTGAAGCATGTTTAGCTATTCCTCGTCCTCCAGTGATAATGATACTTGTAAGAAACCTACTTTATTTGTCGCCATGGAGGCGAGGATTAGTGATTTAGAAGTAGCTAAAACACTGCCGACTGTGGATGGACGTTGGCTGCCAACTAGCTAGCCATGTCTTAAAGCACCTCTTCCCATACTTGCCAACTTTGAGACCTCCGATTTCGGGAGGTGGGGGGGTGGGGGCGTGGTCAGTGGTGGAACAGGGGCGTGGTTGAGGGCGGGGCGTGGTTAAGAGGGGAGGAGTATATTGACAGCTAGAATTCACCAAGTCAAGTATTTCATACATATATATATATATATATATATATACATACATATACATATACATATATATATATATATATATATATATATATATATATATATATATATATATATATATATATATATACATTCTGAAAATATGCAAACAAAACTGTGTTTAGATAATTGATACTTCAAACTTGCATAAATAAATTTTAAGGAATATAACATAACTTGGCTTCTGAGAGCTTCAAAATGTAATGAATAAAATTCTAAAGTTGTTGATAAACAAGCAATTATTTTAATAATTAAATATGGTCATTTTAAATGAATTATTATTATAATTTAAAATTAATTATTTCAAATATGTTTATTTTAATGTATAATTCTATGGCTGGATGTAATAAGGAGTCAGAAAAAATACAAATAAAAATACAATTAATTTAGATGTTTTTAGCAAAATATAGTAAAAATTTATTTTTTTATTTTTTAAAAATTAATAAATATATTTATTATTAGGTAAGATAAACATAATAATACAATTTATCTCTAGTCTGGATGATTTAGTTCTTGTCACCCTGTTGTCCGCCCGTCATAAAGAAAAGGCTGTCCTCACTCAGGTCCGCATGGAGCTGGAGGGGGCGTGGCCTCCAGCTCCGGCTGAAAATCGGGAGATTTTCGGGAGAATATTTGTCCCGGGAGGTTTTCGGGAGAGGCGCTGAATTTCGGGAGTCTCCCGGAAAATTCGGGAGGGTTGGCAAGTATGCCTCTTCCTGAGGGTGTTTCAGCGTTATAACTTCACCTTTATCTTTACTTTTTACACCAAAATGCGTCCATTCTCCCTTTTCTGTCTACACACTGCTTGTAAGTACTCGGTGTGTGTGCGCTGCCGAACATGCTCCTCTGCTCGTACAACCAGCAATGTCATGACGTGGCGACGTGCCGTCATGCCTGTTGAAAAAATAAAATTGGGAACTGGTTCTTTTCAGTATAGTGTATATAGTACCGGTTTTGATTCATCAGTACCACGATACTATACTAGTACCGGTATACCGTACAACCCTAACATGCACAAAAGGCCTTTTAAGACTGAGCGCTGTATGAAATATGCTCATGCTTATTATTGGGGTTGTGATGTTTCTACATAAACATGTAGTTGTTTTTTTTGCATGCAGGTCCAAATGCTTCTTCTGTTCATTTGAAGACCGTAAGAGATCCTGCCGTTCAAAAGGGGAAGCCTCTACCCGAAAAAGGAGCGTGCAAACATTACAAGCAGAGCCATCGCTGGCTAAGGTATCAGCGTGACTCTTATCTCGCGTAACGTTACAGAGTCATGAAGTGCGTCTGCCTGTCAAGGTTTCCATGCTGCGGCCGGGCCTACCCCTGTGACGTGTGCCACGACGAGGACCAGGACCACCCCATGGAGCTGGCCACCCGGATGATCTGTGGCTTCTGCGCCAAAGAACAGGTCAGGCTTACGGCGTCCTCGCCGGGAAGACGTCGCCTGGATTCTCACGTGTGGTTGGTTTTTGCAGCCGTACGGCAACGGGAAGCCCTGCGTGACCTGCGGCAGCATGATGACCAGAGGAGCTCACACCAGCCACTGGGAAGGTGGACTGGGATGCAGGAGCAAAGTCAAAATGTCCAGGTATTTTACAAAAGGCATCGTATCAAAATTAGCGTTCGATTGATTTTGCGTTTTGCTTTTCTTCCCAGAAATGATCGGCACAAATACGCCAACAGCAACAAGACTATTTCCAAGAAGGCCAGCGAAAAGAAGTAGAACTATTATGTCTAAATATGATTCATTCAAAGAATTTGTCATTTTCCTCCAATAAATCATGTTGTAATGATCATTTTGAGGAAGAGCGACATCATTATCAGTTATTTGACCTGCTCTATTTTAACATGTTGGGCAATATTGAAACCGCTATCCTCTAACACATGGCTCCCCCACCTTTTTTGCACCAATGTCGGCAATATTTTCACGGACCGGACTTCCACGTGTGGCAGATAAATATAGCAAAATACAAAACCCGAAACCAGTGAAGTTGTCACGTTGTGTAAATGGTAAATAAAAAGAGAATACAATGATTTGCAAATCCTTTTCAACTTATATTCAATTGAATAGACTGCAAAGACAAGATATTTCATGTTCACACTGAGAAACTTCTTTTTTTTTTTGCAAATAATGATTAACTTAGAATTTAATGGCAGCAACACATTGCAAAAAATTTGTCACAGGGACATTTTTACCACTGTGTTACATGGCCTTTCCTTTTAACAATACTCAATAAAGGTTTGGGAAGTGAGGAAACACATTTTTGAAGTGGAATTCTTTCCCATTCTTGCTTGATGTCCAACAGTCTCCCTTCTGATATTTTAGCCCTCATACTGCACCACACATTTTCAATGACGACTACAGGCAGGCCAGTCTAGTACCCGCACTCTTTTACTATGAAGCCCTGCTGTTGTAACACGTGGCTTGGCATTGTCCTGCTGAAATAAGCAGGGGCGTCCATGATAACGATGCTTGGATGGCAACATATGTTGCTCCAAAAGCTGTATGTACCTTTCAGCATTAATGATGCCTTCACATACAGTGCCCTCCAAAAGTATTGGAACAGTGAGGCCAGTTCCTTTATTTTTGTTGTAGACTGAAAACATTTGGGTTAGACGTCAAAAGATGAATATGAGACAAGAGATCAACATTTCAGCTTTAATTTCCAGGTATTTACATTTGGATCTGATACACAACTTAGAAGATAGCATTATTTGTAATGGAACACAACATTTTTAGGTGAGCAAAAGTATTGGAACATATAAACTTAAAATAGATTAAAGTGAATAAGACTTAATATTTAGTTGCAAATTCTTTGCTTTCAATAAGTGCATCAAGCCTGTGAGACATTGACATCACCAAACTTTTGCATTCTTCTTTTGTGATGCTTTTCCAGGCTTTCACCACAGCCTCCTTCAGTTGTTGTTTGTTTTGGGGGGTTACTCCCTTCAGTCTCCTCTACAGCAGGTAAAATGCATGTCCTATTGGGTTTAAGTCTGGAGACTGATTTGGCCAGTCTAAAACCTTCCAATTCTTGCCCCTGATCAACTCCTTTGTTGTTTTGGTCGTTATCTTGCTGTATGATGAAGGATCTCTCAATCAGTTTGGTTGCATTTTTCTTTAAATTAGCAGACAAAATGTTTCTGTAGACTTCTGAGTTCATTTTGCTGCTGCCATCATGTGTACATCATCAATGAAGATGACGTCCCAGAAGAAGCCATGCAAGCCCAAGCCGTGACATGATGTTTCACAGACGAGTTTGTATGTTTGGGATCATGAGCAGATCCTTTCTTTCTCTAAACGTTCGCCTTTCCATCACTTTGGAAGAAGTTCATCTTTGTCTCATCAGTCCCATAAAACTTTTTCGCATAATTTTTGAGGCTCATCTCTGTACCTTTTGGCAAATTCCAGCCTGGCCTTCCTGTTCTTCTTACTATTGAGTGGTTTGCATCTTCTGGTGTAGCCTCCGTACTTCTGTCCATGAAGTATTCTGTCAACATTAGATTGTGATACCTTCACTCCTGCCCTCTGGAGGTCATTGCTGATGTCACTAACAGTTGTTCTTTATAGCTCTCACAATGTTTCTGTCATCAACTCCTGATGTTTTCCTTGGTCTACCTGTTCCACGTCTGTTGCTTAGTACACCAGTGGGTTCTTTCTTCTTCAGGACATTCCGAATGGTTGCACTGGCTATGGCCAATATTTGTGCAATGGCTCTGATTGATTGTCCATCTTCTCTCAGATTCACAATTGCTTCTTTTTCACCCATAGACAGCTCTCTGGTTTTCATGTTGGTTCCTCCTCTAAATGCAGTCTGCACAGGCAAAACCTATCCTACCCAATCTGAAACTGAGCTCAGACATTCAGTGCTATTTATTGTTTGAATAATCAATGTCATTTGGAGACACCTGGGCAACAAAACACACCTGTCAGTCACGTTCCAATACTTTTGCTCTCCTGAAAAATGGGTAGGTTCAAACAAAAGGTGCTATCTTCTAAGTTGTGTATCAGATCCAGATGTAAATACCTGGAAATGAAAGCTGAAATGTTGATCTCTTGTCCCATATTCATCTTTTGATGTCAAACCCAAATGTTTTCAGTCTACAACAAAAATAAACAAATTGGACTCACTGTTCCAATACTTTTGGAGGGCACTGTATGTGTAAGTTACCCATGCCTTGGGCACTAATACACCCCCATACCATCACACATGCTGGCTTTTACACTTTGACCCTACAACAGTCTGGGTGTTTTTTTCGTCTTTATTCCAGAGGACACGACCTCCACAGTTTCCAAAAACAATTTGAAACGTGGACTCATCAAACAACAGAACACTTTTCCACTTTTGCATCAGTCCATCTTTGAAGTGTAGCGTTTCTGGGTGTTGTTGATAAATGGCTTTGGCTTTGCATAGTAGAGTTTTAACTTGCACTTCCAGATGTAGCGACCAACTGTATTTACTGACAGTGGTTTTCTGAAGTGTTGCTGAGCCCATGTGGTGATATCCTTTACACACCCATGTCGCTTTTTGATGCAGTACCGCCTGAGGGATCGAAGGTCCGTAATATCATGGCTTACGTGCAGTGATTTCTCCAGATTCTCTGAACCTTTTGATGATATTACAGACCGTAGATGGTGAAATTCCTTTCAATAGCTGGTTGAGAAATGTTGTTCTTAAACAATTTGCCAGTCGGGTCTTTGGGTCCTAGGAAGCCCAGGGGCACCACATGTAGGCGGAAATATGAATGCGCGCTGACACCCCAACCGAGCCCTTTGGCATCAACGTGAGGACCATCAACTTCCTGCCAGACAGGAAGTTGTCCAGCAACATATTTTGTTCTTGGCAACACAATAATACAACTCACATCTGATTGATGCTCTCAGTGATTTAATAACAATATGTTCATTATGGACCTAAGTCGGCTAATCAAGTTATGAGATACATCAATAAAGTTGCACTATGTGAATTATATTTATATAGCGCTTTTCTCCAGTGACTCAAAAGCGCTTTTACATAGTGACACCCAATATCGAAGTACATTTAAACCAGTGTGGGTGGGTAAAGTGTCTCGCCCGAGGACACAACGGCAGTGACTGGGATGGTGGAAGCGGGGATCGAACCTGGAACCCTCAAGTTGCTGGCACGGCCACGCTACCGCACGAGCTATACCGCACAATGAGACACATATCACCATACTTGCCAACCTTGAGACCTCCGATTTCGGGAGATGGGGGGTGGGGGGCGGGGGGCGTGGTTGGGGGAGGACAGGGGCGTGGTTGAGGGCGGGGGTGTGGTTAAGAGGGGAGGAGTATATTGACAGCTAGAATTCACCAAGTCAAGTATTTCATACATATATATATATATATACATACATATACATATATATATATATATATATATATATATATATATATATATATACATCCTGAAAATATACAAACAAAACTGTGTTTAGATAATACTTCAAACTTGCATAAATAAATCTTAAGGAATATAACATAACTTGGCTTCTGAGAGCTTCAAAATATAATGAATAAAATGCTAAAGTTGTTGATAAACAAGCAATTATTTTAATAATTAAATACGGTCATTTTAAATGAATTATTATCATCATATAAAATTAATTATTTCCAATATATTTATTTTAATGTATGTATTCTATGGCTGGATGTAATAAGGAGTCAGAAAAAATACAAATAAAAATACAATTAATTTTGATGTTTTTAGCAAAATATAGTAAAAATGTATTTAGTTGTTTTTTTTAAATTAATAAACATATTTATTTTTAGGTAAGATAAACATAATAATACAATTTATCTCTAGTCTGGATGATTTAGTTCTTGTCACCCTGTTGTCCTCCTGTCATAAAAAAAAAGGCTGTCCTCACTCAGGTCCGCATGGAGCTGGAGGGGGCGTGGCCTCCAGCTTCGGCTGAAAATCGGGAGGAATCGGGAGGAATATTTGTCCCGGGAGGTTTTCGGGAGAGGCGCTGAATATCGGGAGTCTCCCGGGAAATTCGGGAGGGTTGGCAAGTATGCATATCACTGTCCTCATTATTATTATCACTATTTTTTATTATTATTGTTGTTACCATTGTTATTATTAAGGCATTTCCTCTTTGACAGTGTCAATCAGAAGTAAACAAATATTATCAGAATGTTTATTATTTATTTATTGGATCACGTTAGATAGTGTACTTAATGTTTTGGCCAAAGTGGTCGGCGTTTGCGTCCGCTGTGCTCTCTCAATGCAATACCCCGGGCGGCCAGTAGTTTGCAGAGAAGAAGCGGTGCAATCGTAAGGAACCGTAGAAGAAGAAGTGAGTCACGTGTCCGGAACTCAACCTCACAACATCCAGCCCGACACGTTCTTATTTATTGCTAAACTATTCGACACTGAGGGTATTAATATATAATATTAGACACCTGGGTGTTATTATATACCAATATATTACACACCTGGATATTATTTTATATTAGACGTCATGCGACGAGTGGGCTCGGTTCAGCAGAAAGTGTCCTGTGTTTTTATGACAGAAGTGAAGGAAGAAGCTTCTAGAAAACGTGACTGTCAGGTGATATAAATCTCATATATTGTTTCAATTCATTCATTTTCTACTGCCTATGTTGTATATTTATGTTGTATATTATCATAGTGGCCTTTAATTTCTGATATTTTAACTGTGTTGTGAAGAACGTTTGTCTGTGAAAGGAGTTATACAAATACATGTTAGTTCATCCATTATTGTTATTATGACGTTGTTGTCTTTACATTCCAACGCACTTTTCTATTAGTATGCATTCCAAAACCAGACCTTTAAATGTTGACTGCATAAAGGTGTCTGCCATGTTTTGACAAGTCGAATCATAACATTGTGGGAATATATTCTATTGTTTGCAGGCCTCGAATTTGAACTTTTTAAGGTCAAGGCAAGTATTTTCTTTTGCGGCAGGGGCTCCAAAGCATATATATATATATATATATATACATATGTATGTGTGGGGAAAAAAAATCACAAGACTATTTCATCTCTACAGGCCTGTTTCATGAGGGGGGGTACCCTCAATCGTCAGGAGATTTTAATGGGAGCATTCGCATACCATGGTTTATATAGGGCACAGAGTGGGTGGGTACAGGCTGGCCTAGGGGCGTGGTGATTGGCTCATGTGTTACCTAGGAGGTGTTTCCGTCTATGGCGGCATGTTGTTACAATTTCGCTGCGCTTGTTGAGGGATGACAGGTCTGGACGGTAAATAATAAACAGTTTCTCTTTCAAGCATAGGTTGCATCTTTTATTACCACTATTGTAAGGTGTGCTGGATGCAAGAATTTGCCATGTTATTGAATATTCAACATTATTGTCTTTGAGGTCCCAAATGTGTTTGCTGAGTTCTGTGGTATTTCGCAGGTTTTTGTTCCTGAAAGAAGCCTTGTGGCCTTGTGGTTCTTTCAGGAACAAAAACCTGCGAAATACCACAGAACTCAGCAAACACATTTGGGACCTCAAAGACAATAATGTTGAATATTCAATAACATGGCAAATTCTTGCATCCAGCACACCTTACAATAGTGGTAATAAAAGATGCAACCTATGCTTGAAAGAGAAACTGTTTATTATTTACCGTCCAGACCTGTCATCACTCAACAAGCGCAGCGAAATTGTAACAACATGCCGCCATAGACGGAAACACCTCCTAGGTAACACATGAGCCAATCACCACGCCCCTAGGCCAGCCTGTACCCACCCACTCTGTGCCCTATATAAACCATGGTATGCGAATGCTCCCATTAAAATCTCCTGACGATTGAGGGTACCCCCCCTCATGAAACAGGCCTGTAGAGATGAAATAGTCTTGTGATTTTTTTTCCCCACACATACATATATTGCGCTCTACTACGGTATCGAGCACTATTTTTTGGATAACCTTATTAAGACATATATATATATATATATATATATATATATATATATATATATATATATATATATATATATATATATATATATATATATATATATATATATATATACCTTACATATATATATCTATATATATTTTGTTTTATATATATATATATATATATATATATATTATATATATATTTTTTAATGTGTATTGTTTTTTTGTTTTATGTATATAAAACAAAAAAACATATATAATGCACATTTAAAAAAAAAAAGAAGAAATGTGTGTGTGTGTGTGTGTGTGTGTGTGTGTATATATATATATATATATATATATATATATATATATATTTATACACATACATAAACAGTTTTTTTTTATTCATTATTAATATCAACATGTCAGCTTTTTGTCATTACATGATGCATTTATCTCTATTTTTACATTTTGATATAGAGGAAGGTATTTAAAAAAAAAAAAAAAAAAAGTTTTTAAGTTATGTACATGTATATGTACATGAAGTTGATGTATCGGGACAGATCTATTAAGAGTTTGAGCAGAAATATGTCATATTTGAATTAACTACACACAGTAAAACATTAACAAAATGATGTGTCACATGGTTTCACCTTTGTGACATGAAAAAAACAAGAAATGTAAAAAAAAAACATGGCGTTTACTTTTTGATATTAGTATAAAACTCAAAGCAGTTTGGCTAATGAAGATGAAGTCTTATAAACAAGCTTTGTTCTTCAACAACAACGCCTCCTTGTAGTTCAGTGCAACAGTTTGGCCAACAAAAATAGAGAGGAGTGACACCTCTCACATTGCATACACAATCTTCACAGCCTGCGTTCAGGTCAATGAAATGAAAAACATTTGATCCACTATTGCTGTTATTTGAACACTGATACAGATTGCAGTTAAATAAAGGAGGAGTGATCATCGCAGTCAAAGTAAAGACTTTATAGACAAGTTGTGACAACGTTCAAGACACATCGCCTGCTGCATGTTTCCTCGCCTCATTAATGCTGCCACAGCTGATTGACGCTGTATTGATAAAATAAAAGCAACATCAAATAGTTTTCACCTTCGCTGTATACTTTTAGTGTGGGGACAAGTGTCTCCAATATTGTCCACACCTGTCTCCATCTAAACACAGCAGTGAAGCGAGGGAAAATGACGTTAAACCAAGCGCTTTGCTCCGTTTACTCTGAGGGGAAACCTTCAGAGCAAAGTCCGTGTAGTTAGTCCGCCATGATTATCAAGCCAAACGACACTAGTGCGCATGCGCCTGACTTTGTGTTGCCGAAAATGCATTAATAAATTACGGTTTTTCGGTAATTAAAAAATGATGGTCGGTATTACTAATCGTCTGGAATTTTATCGCAAATTATCATTATACCGTTTATTGTTACATCCCTCGTCCATTAACAAGTAAAAAGTAAAGGGCAGTCACGGGCATGTTCTTGCCGCAGATGTTGGTCAATTTTTTAGGGCAATCGTGGCTTTTGCCGCATTTGCTGTGGTTAAATCGGAGCCCTGTGTTTGTGCTATGTTGTTTGGAAGGTGCCTCTTATTCACGTTTGTCTTATTACAGTACATGTTTAGTAGCAATGATCCTCAAGTGTGGCTCGTTTCCTTCATGACTGGCTTGAGTCCTCATCTCATCTATCTGTGTCTGTTGTTTTTCAGCCATTTCACGTTGTGGCCACTGCAATGGTCAACCCTGCAGTGTTGGAAGCTGACCTGAGCTGTGCTGTCGCCACAGAGAAGCTGGACGGCACCTGCTGCTATGTGAGCCTCTACAAAGGTGAGAAGGAAACACCTTCATGTTCTTGCAGCATTGTGCTAGAAGTCAACATTTTCCTTTAAAACCCTCCTTTAAGGGAAACCTCACCTGTGGGCTCGACTTGACAGGAGACCCAACAAACAAGCGGAGAAAAGATTCAAGAAATACCAGTACTCTCACAGGAGCTCCAAGGGTAATGTAGCAAATGTTTATTGCTGATACTTGTTATTTAAATTTTTTCCATCTTCGACAAGTCAGTTAAATTTAAAGGTTGACCACTTTGCATCACATTTTTGGTAAATATTATATATTTTGTGTTTTTCACATACTAAAAATATATATATTTTTTCTTGCAAAAAATGCATGAAACATAAAAGACATACACAAATAATAAAAACTTTTTCTAATATCTATAGCAGTGGTTCTTAACCTTGTTGGAGGTACCGAATCCCACCAGTTTCATATGCGCATTCACCGAACCCTTCTTTAGTGAAAAATAAAATGTTTTTTTTTTTCAAATTCAAGACAAAGTTATATGTTTTTGGTAACACTTTAGTACGGGGAACATATTCTAAGTTACAAATAGGGATGATCCAAATATCGGATCGGCTGCCGATATTCACCAAAAATTGCGTATCGGCAAGGCATGGGAAAATGCCGATCCAGATCCAGTTTTGAAAAAAACTCCGGTCCGTGTTTTCCAACGCACCTATTTAAATAATACATTCCACTTTTCTGCTGCTCCGTAATTTCCATTCCGCATTTTCCAGCACACCTTCAACACATCCACAATTCTCACGCAGTTGCTTTTAGCTGCTGGCATTACACGACAGGCTCTTCTCACTCTTTCCTGTGTCTCCCTCTCACAGACAGCGAGCGCACCTTCTTACACACGTCACATACTGTCACGACACACGTCACATACTGTCACGTCATACGTCACATACGTATACGTCCTCCCCGAGCAGAGAGCGAGGTAGCGGCATGGCTAACGTTAGCTGTGATGCTAGCGCAGCCGCTAAGGTGCGCGCCTGCTCAAGCGTCCTCTGCGCATGGCAAATCTATGCCACGCACAAAATCAAATGAAAAAATAAGCGCATAACAATTTTCGACACACGGACACGACAGAGACAACAGTTTTCGTCATCATTGTTCAAATATTGTGACGTCTGTCGAGACGCTTATCTCCATTCGGTGCCACACGTCCAGACTCCACACCATCAAAATGGCAAAAATTTCCACATCAACACCGTATGAAAAAATTTGTGATTTTTTTAGTTGTGATTTCCTTCTCTGCATGAAAGTTTAAAAGTAGCATATATTAATGCAGTATGAAGAAGAATGTTTTAATGTAGACATGCAAGCCTTGAAAGAAAATTTTGAAAATCAAGACTACATTTCCTGCAAATGGGTGCATTTCTACCCTATATTTTAACTTTAGATTTATTCTCATATCAAACTCTTTTGGCTGTCTTTTTGACACTTACATCAGGCGCCCCCCTCCACACCCTGGATTATAAATAATGTAAATAATTCAATGTGATTATCTTGTGTGATGACTGTATTATGATGATATTATATATCT
Source organism: Nerophis lumbriciformis (assembly GCF_033978685.3). Taxonomy (NCBI): domain Eukaryota; kingdom Metazoa; phylum Chordata; class Actinopteri; order Syngnathiformes; family Syngnathidae; genus Nerophis; species Nerophis lumbriciformis. The sequence goes on along the minus strand of NC_084557.2, from coordinate 4,966,082 downwards.
GTATCATGAATCAATTTAAGTGGACCCCGTCTTAAACAAGTTGAAAAACTTATTCGGGTGTTACCATTTAGTGGTCAATTGTACGGAATATGTACTTCACTGTGCAACCTACTAATAAAAGTCTCAATCAATCAATCAAAACACATAGAATCATCATACTGATGTGATTATAAGCATCAAGTGTTCATTCAAGGCTAAGGCAAAATATCGAGATATATATTGTGTATCACAATATGGCCTTAAAATATCGCAATATTAAAAAAGGCCATATCGCCCAGCCCTAGTTCCATGATGCCATTTCTGTTTGTCATGTATAATTTTGTTTATTTTGTGTTTATCCTTGAATAAACAGGTCAGTTTCTTGTTACCAACCATTGTGTATTATTCAAACTCCCCTAATTCAGCTGGCTAGTTGTTATCAAGAGTACTAAAATCCTTTTCAACATGATTCTGACAACTAAGTAGGCTAAATAACTTTAAACTTTAATACATGCTCGGATAGGCCAGTATCGGTCAGTATCGGTATCGGTCAGTATCGGTATCGGATCGGAAATGCAAAAACAATATCGGTATCGGATCGGAAGTGCAAAAACCTGGATCGGGACATCCCCAGTTACAAAGACTTAAATTAGAGTTTTTTGGACACTAGGGGAACATATTCTAAGTAACAAAGACTTAATTTAGAGTTATTTGGTTAGGGTTAGGGTTAGGGCCCGGGTTAGAGGGTTAGGGTTATAATAAGGCCATGCCGAATAAGGCATTAATAAGTACTTAATAATGACTAGTTAAGAGCCAATATGTTACTAATTTGCATGTTAATAAGCAACTAATTAATGGTGAATATGTTCCCCATACTAAAGTGTTACCATGTTTTTTTACTGGTGCACAAAATGAACCGTGCAAGAACATCACCTTGTTCAAAGAAAAAAACCAACACAGTGCATAAACTCACAACAAATTACACACCTGCAAATCAGTCTGACTTCTGCTGTTGCCGTATCCGTAATACGCCGATAGGGAGAAATTTTTCTTTACGCAATGAGTCGGGTGTGTTTTGATCTTCGCCGAACCCCTGAGCCCAACTCACCAAACCTTTAGGGTTCCATCGAACCCAGGTTAAGAACCACTGATCTATAGGTCTGAAGCTCCTTAAATAATTGAAGTATTATTATGAGTTTGTCCATTTTTTGGTCAGAAAGGATAGTATAAGTTTTTGTCATTGTTCCAAAAATAGTTATGCATCAAAATCAGTGTTGTCATGAATTATTGACATATTTAAGTTAACCTGACTCTGGCCAGATCCTTGTAGTTGGCTGAGCTCCACACAAGGATCTGGGACTTCTCAATAGAAGATGTATTTCAGAAGGCCCCCCCGCCTTCTGTCTGCACACACAGTTTTTTCTTTCTTTCATTTTTTTCTTTATCTCCTTCATTGATGTGCATTTTTGATCAATAGACAATTAAACTCTAACAACAAAACACATATTTACACACCTATGATTGAGAAGGAACAGGATGAAGACAATCTTATATTTCCTGCCCCCTTCAACATAATAAGTAGATAATGGATAGCCCAGATTCACAAGCATACAAACCAAACAAATCCATCCAAATATAATGAATACAAACAAATAACACACACACAAAAAAAAGTGCAAAAACCTCTGAAATACAAACTGAACAAAAAATAATATGCACCTCATGGGATTATACAAAACAAATACAAAACCAGACAAAAAATGTTGTTCACTACTTTGTGCAGATACAGTAGTACTGTAGATGTCTTTATCGCTTTGCTACATTCTGACAGATGAAAAAAAACATTGCCAAAGTTAATAATTTAGCTTTAGCAAAGATGCTAACTGTCCCTTTCACAGACAATACTTTCCTCTACCATTGCTGATGTTGATATGAAGCACACTGCACCTTTTGGCAGAAAACACTTCTATGGCAAATCTGAAAATTGGCAAAACATGTTTGCTAATATTTTTTCCAATGAGTTTACACTAGAGAAGCTCCTGGTGTATTTAGTTAGTTTAACCATTTAGTTTTCCAATGTGAAAGAGCAGTGAATGAATTCATATACTTAAAATTCATTCTGGATCTCTGATTTTACTTTGTCCTTGTATTTGTTGTCGGTCTTAAATTCGGAAGGTTCGGTTCTTGGCCTGGCACTCTCAAGCATTTACATGCTGCCGCTAGGCGACATCATACGCAAATACGGTGTTAGCTTTCATTGTTATGCTGATGACACCCAACTCTACATGCCCCTAAAGCTGACCAACACGCCGGATTGTAGTCAGCTGGAGGCGTGTCTTAATGAAATTAAACAATGGATGTCCGCTAACTTCTTGCAACTCAACGCCAAGAAAACGGAAATGCTGATTATCGGTCCTGCTAAACACCGACATTTATTTAATAATACCACCTTAACATTTGACAACCAAACAATTACACAAGGCGAATCAGTAAAGAATCTGGGTATTATCTTCCACCCAACTCTCTCCTTTGAATCACACATTAAGAGTGTTACTAAAACGGCCTTCTTTCATCTCCGTAATATCGCTAAAATTCGTTCTATTTTATCCACTAGCGACGCTGAGATCATTATTCATGCGTTCGTTACGTCTCGTCTCGACTACTGCAACGTATTATTTTCGGGTCTCCCTATGTCTAGCATTAAAAGACTACAATTGGTACAAAATGCGGCTGCTAGACTTTTGACAAGAACAAGAAAGTTTGATCATATTACGCCTATACTGGCTCACTTGCACTGGCTTCCTGTGCACTTAAGATGTGACTTTAATGTTTTACTACTTACGTATAAAATACTACACGGTCTAGCTCCATCCTATCTTGTCGATTGTATTGTACCATATGTCCCGGCAAGAAATCTGCGTTCAAAGAACTCCGGCTTATTAGTGATTCCCAGAGCCCAAAAAAAGTCTGCGGGCTATAGAGCGTTTTCTATTCGGGCTCCAGTACTATGGAATGCCCTCCCGGTAACAGTTAGAGATGCTACCTCAGTAGAAGCATTTAAGTCCCATCTTAAAACTCATTTGTATACTCTAGCCTTTAAATAGCCCCCCTTTTAGACCAGTTGATCTGCCGTTTCTTTTCTTTTCTCCTCTGCTCCCCTCTTCCTTGTGGAGGGAGGGAGGGCACAGGTCCGGTGGCCATGGATGAAGTGCTGGCTGTCCAGAGTTGGGACCCGGGGTGGACCGCTCGCTTGTGCATCGGCTGGGAACATCTCTGTCCTGCTGGCCCCACTATGGACTGGACTCTTACTATTATGTTGGATCCACTATGGACTGGACTCTCACAATATTATGTCAGACCCACTCGACATCCATTGCATTCGGTCTCCCCTAGAGGGGGGGGTTACCCACATATGCGGTCCTCTCCAAGGTTTCTCATAGTCATTCACATCGACGTCCCACTGGGGTGAGTTTTTCCTTGCCCTTATGTGGGCTTTGTAGCGAGGATGTCGTTGTGGCTTGTGCAGCCCTTTGAGACACTTGTGATTTAGGGCTATATAAATAAACATTCATTGATTCATTGATTGATTAAATTATTTTCAAGGTGGTCTTAAAAAAAGTCTTAAATTTGACATGTTGAAACCTGCAGAGACCCTGAAGTCAGCTTTGTGTACTTTTTTGCGTACGCCTTTTGAATTGAATTATTAATATTCTTCATTTTGGATGTGACACAAATGACCCCCATGCTGTATTTTACACGTGGATTTGTATTTGTGCAACAGTCCAACATTTTCGGTTTTCTCTATTCCTGTTCAGGTTTCACATGGAACGTAGAGGAAGACTTTAAGACTGTTCCGGACACGTGGACCCCGGCTCACAGGGTGAAACATCACAATGGACACCCCGTTCCTGACGAATATGGTCATATTCCAGGTCTGCTGACGTGATATCTGTTATAGTGAAAGACCGTCATTAGTGATACATGTCAGTGTTGGCGCTAGGAATTTTTAAAATGGGGTCGCTTGTACCCCATCAAGTCATAAAAATGGGGTCCCACAGTAAATTTTTGGGGTTCCACTTTTTTGTAAGCGTTTTGAAAACAAATGATAAATGTATGCATTATCCTGTTTTATCTCACATTCTATATTGTTTTGGAAAAAGGTTGTCATAAACGTTACTTACCGTATTTTTCGGAGTATAAGTCGCACCGGAGTATAAGTCGCACCTGCTGAAAATGCATAGTAAAAAAGGAAAAAAACATATATAAGTCGCACTGGAGCCCGGCCAAACTATGAAAAAAACTGCGACTTATAGTCCGAAAAATACGGTAATTTATTAAAAAAATAATATAATTTTTTTTTTATGCATATGTAAATGTATTCAGTTATAAACATTCATTCACTTTCTTCTTTCCTTTTAATGGATCTAAGCTTTACCGCTACCGCCCCCAAATCAAAATTCTCTGGCTGACGAGAGGACCCTTTTTAGAGCAAATATCGACCCAAACGACCACTTCGCTGCTGCCTAAAATTGATTTGAAGGGTATTTCAACAAGTAAACAGCACAGTAGGTACTTGATTTTGATATATGTAATGCTCATAAGGTTATTCTAGTAAAATATGCAGTGATGAGAGATGTGTCAATATCAAAATATTATGTTGAATCACTTTTTGTCAGGCAATATTACATTTAATGAACATTTTTAAATAAGTAAATACATCCAAACACTTTATAATAGAGATGTCCGATAATATCGGACTGCCGTTATTATCGGCCGATAAATGCTTTAAAATGTACTGTAATATCGGAAATTATTGGTATCGGTTTCAAAAAATAAAATTCATGACTTTTTAAAACGCCGCTGTACGGAGTGGTACACGGACGTAGGGAGAAGTACAGAACAGTTATGTCTCCCAGTCATACTTGCCAACCATCCCGATTTTCCCGGGAGACTCCCGAATTTCAGTGCCCCCCCCGAAAATCTCCTGGGGCAACCATTCTCCCGAATTTCTCCCGATTTCCATCCAGACAACAAAATTGGGGGCGTGCCTTAAAGGCACTGCCTTTGCGTGCTGGCCCGGTCACATAATATCTGCGGCTTTTCACACATACGCAAGTGAATGCCAACCATACTTGGTCAACAGCCATTCAGGTCACACTGAGGGTGGCCGTATAAACAACTTTAATACTGTTACAAATATGCCCCACACTGTGAACCTTGTTACATTGTTTAATGCATCCAGCGGGGCATCACAACAAAATTAGGCATAATAATTGTCAGAGTTTGTACCGGTAGGTGCCGAACCCCAAGATGCAGAGAAGGCGGAAGGCATTGTGCAAGAAAACATGATTTAATTAAACACTAAGGCAAAACAACAAACAAAAGGGTAATAACAAAAGGCGCGCACAAGGCGGAGAACAAACTTGGTTATGAACTAAAATAGCACAGAGGCTAACTTTGGACAAGGAACAAAAACACTTACTGTGACACGAAGGAACTAGGACATGAGCAGAGTGAAACAAAAGTAGACAGAGCTACATCGACAAGTTTTAAGACAGGTAGTAATGAAAATGACAATGACAATGATTCAGCACTGACTGGAGGGGAAGGCAGGTTTAAATAGCAGCTGGCTGATTGACACCAGGTGTGGCCAGGTGCCAATCAGCCACAGCTGAGGGGAAGCAGCACTCAGGGAGACAATCAGGAATAGAAGACAAAATAAAAAGCGCTGACAGAAAACTAAGACAAACGCAGAGGAAAAACTAAAACACAGTCAAACTGTCAGGGACAAGCCTGACAATAATGTTTTAATTCCACGACTGTATATATCGGTATCGGTTGGTATCGGAATCGGTAATTAAGAGTTGGACAATATCGGATATCGGCAAAAAAGCCATTATCAGACATCTCTACTTTATAAATATGTATTATGTGCAGGAAGTTATAATTGTATGTTTCTTCCGAACAAGAAAGAGGTTTTATCACATCAACATGGGACTAACAACGCTCCTTTTAAATCTCATTAATACCACAGAAAAGGCCAACTGTCATTTTCCGGACACGATAAAGTCTTAAATAATGTCGAACACGTAGCGTTACAAACACATGAAGATAAAGTGTTTGTCTCACACCTAGTAATCCACTGTGGACAGACCAAGCCAAGCAATGCAGGTTTAGCGAGCGGTGCGCACTCCCACCAAGGAAATACATTTTTGGCAGGCAATCACATTTTGGCACAACACCGGCAAATATAAACAAAACAAAACACCGGCGGAAAGCGTTAATTGATACAAAAACAAACAAGCAAACCGGAGTTTTGACCCGGAGAAGGCAGGGTCTGTTAAAAAAAAAAAAAAATCTGCGTCACGGGGACGCGCGGACTTCCGGAAATGCGCGTCCTTTCTGATTTCAATGCGTAAAAAGACACACAAATTGTGTTGACGCCAACATTCAGAAGTGAAAGAAGACTAAAATTGTTGCCCTACGCCCTAGTCGTGGTGCAACAAATCCGCCACGTGACCGCCGAGTCAAACGTAAAGAAGAAAAGGGGTTGAGAATGGAGTAAACATACAGTGAAGTGTTCCCTCAAACTCCTCAACGTCATTGGCATGGCGGGAAACTCTTTCCGTTTTTATTCAAGTCTGTTTCCAGCGCCTGCGGAACGGCCCCAAAACCTGTATGTACCTTTTAAGCATTAATGGCGCCTTCACAGATGTGTAAGTTACCCATGTCTTGGGCACTAATACACCCCCATACCATCACAGATGCTGGCTTTTACACTTTGCGCCTAGAACAATCCGAATGGTTCTTTTCCTCTTTGATCCGCAGGACACGACGTCCACAGTTTCCAAAAACAATTTGAAATGTGGACTCGTCAGACCACAGAACAGTTTTCCACTTTGTATCAGTCCTTCTTAGATGAGCTCAGGCCCAGCAAAGCCGACGGCGTTTCTGGGTGTTGTTGATAAACGGTTTTCGCCTTGCATAGGAGTTTTAACTTGCACTTACAGATGTAGCGACTAACTGTAGTTACTGACAGTGGGTTTCTGAAGTGTTCCTGAGCCCAAATCCTTTTCAACCCATATTCAATTGAATGCACTACAAAGACAAGATATTTGATGTTCAAACTCATAAACTTTATTTTTTCTTTGCAAATAATAATTAACTTAGAATTTCATGGCTGCAACACGTGCCAAAGTAGTTGGGAAAGGGCATGTTCACCACTGTGTTACATGGCCTTTCCTTTTAACAACACTCAGTAAACGTTTGGGAACTGAGGAGACACATTTTTGAAGCTTCTCAGGTGGAATTCTTTCCCATTCTTGCTTGATGTACAGCTTAAGTTGTTCAACAGTCCGGGGGTCTCCGTTGTGGTATTTTAGGCTTCATAATGCGCCACACATTTTCAATGGGAGACAGGTCTGGACTACAGGCAGGCCAGTCTAGTACCCGCACTCTTTTACTATGAAGCCACGTTGATGTAACACGTGGCTTGGCATTGTCTTACTGAAATAAGCAGGGGCGTCCATGGTAACGTTGCTTGGATGGCAACATATGTTGCTCCAAAACCTGTATGTACCTTTCAGCATTAATGGCGCCTTCACAGATGTGTAAGTTACCCATGTCTTGGGCACTAATACACCCCCATACCATCACACATGCTGGCTTTTACACTTTGTGCCTATAACAATCCGGATGGTTCTTTTCCTCTTTGGTCCGCAGCACGGTGGAAGAGGGGTTAGTGCGTCTGCCTCACAATACGAAGGTCCTGAGTAGTCTTGGGTTCAATCCCAGGCTCGGGATCTTTCTGTGTGGAGTTTGCATGTTCTCCCCGTGACTGCGTGGGTTCCCTCCGGGTACTCTGGCTTCCTCCCACCTCCAAAGACATGCACCTGGGGATAGGTTGATTGGCAACACTAAATTGGCCCTAGTGTGTGAATGTGAGTGTGAATGTTGTCTGTCTATCTGTGTTGGCCCTGCGATGAGGTGGCGACTTGTCCAGGGTATACCCCGCCTTCCGCCCGATTGTAGCTGAGATAGGCTCCAGCGCCCCCCGCGACCCCAAAGGGAATAAGCGGTAGAAAATGGATGGATGGATGGATGGATGGATGGTCCGGAGGACACAACGTCCACAGTTTCCAAAAACAATTTGAAATGTGGACTCGTCAGACCACAGAACACTTTTCCACTTTGTATCAGTCCATCTTAGATGAGCTCAGGCCCAGCAAAGCCGACGGCGTTTCTGGGTGTTGTTGATAAACGGTTTTCGCCTTGCATAGGAGTTTTAACTTGCACTTACAGATGTAGCGACCAACTGTAGTTACTGACAGTGGGTTTCTGAAGTGTTCCTGAGCCCATGTGGTGATATCCTTTACACACTGATGTCGCTTGTTGATGCAGTACAGCCTGAGGGATCGAAGGTCACGGGCTTAGCTGCTTACGTGCAGTGATTTCTCCAGATTCTCTGAACCCTTTGATGATATTACGGACTGTAGATGTTGAAATCCCTATATTCCTTGCAATAGCTGGTTGAGAAAGGTTTTTCTTTAACTGTTCAACAATTTGCTCACGCATTTGTTGACAAAGTGGTGACCCTCGCCCCATCCTTGTTTGTGAATGACTGAGCATTTCATGGAATCTACTTTTATACCCAATCATGGCACCCACCTGTTCCCAATTAGCCTGCACACTTGTGGGATGTTCCAAATAAGTGTTTGATGAGCATTCCTCAACTTTATAAGTATTTATTGCCACCTTTCCCAACTTCTTTGTCACGTGTTGCTGGCATCAAATTCTAAAGTTAATGACTATTTGCAAAAAAAAAAAAAGTTTATCAGTTTGAACATCAAATATGTTGTCTTTGTAGTGCATTCAATTGACTATGGGTTGAAAAGGATTTGCAAATCATTGTATTCCGTTTATATTTACATCTAACACAATTTCCCAACTCATATGGAAACGGGGTTTGTATATGAATGAGGTAGATCCCCTCCACTTGGTCAATTGAAAAGTAGCTCGCCTGCAGAAAAAGTGTGGCCACCCCTGGTATAATGTATGTTTTATTTTTACATATACAGTACATATTTTAAGTATGTAATTTTTTATTTGAATTGTATTTAATTAATTTTAAGTTTAGTTATTCTCCAAAGTGGATGCCTCAACGGTGGCGTTTTTCCTCGATTCTCAGTGCCATGCTATGTTGTGTAACTGTCAATAGTGCTGTGTGTGCTTGTTTTCTTCTCTTGTATTTATTGTTGATGTTATTTGATGTCATTTTTAGTGTTGCCACTTGCCTCTGCGTCAGAAGTGCTCTATAAATACAGTTTGATTGATTGGTAACAAAATGATCCCTGTGAACGTCCAGGCTGGGTTCCGGTGGAGGACGACAACAAGCAGTACTGCTGGCACTCCTCTGTGGTGGACTCCAGCGTTGGGTCAGCTCTGGTCCTCAGACCTGTCCTCAACAACGAAGACACATTGGAAATTGTTGCACTCCCATTGGCCGATCTGCTGGAACAAACTCTGGAGCTGATTGGAACCAACGTCAACGGAAACCCTTATGGTAATATGATCCAGGATTGATTGATTGGCAGATATGGGGCTGTTCAACTCTAGAGATTTCACACGGTGCCATAATGATGAACCTTCTGAAAACTCAACATGAAGGAAGTGGAGTTAGAGCTCTGAAAGACAACACACATCTGGCCTTCACTGTGTACATAGTTATTTTAGGTAACAACAATTCAAATGATCAAATTTAATTTAATTGTCACAATGATCCAGATCACCCCCAAAATCTATTGTTGTCTTTTGTCTCATTTCTGACATTTCGCAAAAGAGGAATACAAATCCGCCAGTAAGTTTTTGATCCATCTTGGTAACGAACATACCATACCATACCATACCAACTTTATTTATAAAGCCCTTTAAAAACAAGCACAGTTGAAAAACAAAGGGCTGTACACCACAAAGAAATAGAGGCAAAGGACAGACTAAAAAATAACATTTAAAACAGAAATAAAAATACACAATTAAAAAGCAAATATAAATTACCCTAAGAACAGTTTGTTAGATAAAAACAGTTTAAAAGTTAAAAACAGTTCAAAAAGTTAAAAGCTAAAAACAGTTCAAAGTCTCATGCTGGGTTAAAAGCCAGTGAATAAAAATGGGTTTTAAGAAGGGTCTTGAAAATAGCCAAAGAAGGGGCCTGTCTCACATGGAGAGGGAGATCGTTCCAGAGTTTGGGACCCGCAACAGGGAAAGCTCTGTCCCCTCTGAGCTTGCGCTTTGTTTTGGGTACCTCCAGGATCAGCTGATCAGCTGACCTGAGGGACCGGGTGGGGGCATACAGATGGAGCAGCTCAGAGAGGTAAGGTGGGGCAAGACCATGTAAGGATTTAAAAACGAGTAAGATAATCTTAAAATGGACTCTAAAAGACACAGGCAGCCAGTGGAGGGAGGCTAAAACAGGAGTAATGTGCTCTCTTTTTCTTGTGTTATTTAAAAGTCGGGCAGCTGCATTTTTGCATCATATACATAACAAGTAAAAACATGCAATTCAAGCAAGTTCACCCAGACCATTTATACAAAATATGACAATTTTGTATACATGATAAAACATTGAATATTAAGAGTATGTGAAAGTTTGACTCCTACCTTGTTGACTTCTCTGACAACTTCATTAAAGTTTTGTAATCTGTCAGAAATATCAAACAGCTAAAATGCGCCAAATGTCGGTAAGTGTGGAGAGAGTGTTTTGCATATTACCCACCATGCAATGTAATGGATTTATAGATGTGTAATTTTAAATTACATATGCATGTTTTATAATGTCCACAAAGTTTAATGAGCCGGATGTGTTTTATGTGCGACTGTGTGTTGACTCTGTTGGTTATAGTTTTTTTTTGTGGCAAAGTTGGTAGAGTGGCCGTGCCAGCAATCGGAGGGTTGCTGGTTACTGGGGTTCAATCCCCACCTTCTACCATCCTAGTCACGTCCGTTGTGTCCTAGGGCAAGACACTTCACCCTTGCTCCTGATGGCTGCTGGTTAGCGCCTTGCATGGCAGCTCCCGCCATCAGTGTGTGAATGTGTGTGTGAATGGGTGAATGTGGAAATACTGTCAAAGCGCTTTGAGTACCTTGAAGGTAGAAAAGCGCTATACAAGTATAACCCATTTATCATTTAAACCATGAGTGTGGAAAATTGTTTGGATTGGGCCTTATTTATTGATGCTGTGCCTGTATTGCTTTCAAATGAAATCTGGGGTCATTGATCAGCAATCCTATCCCGAGGCATTCTCAGGCCAGCAGGGAGTCTTTCCACCAGTGTCCTGGGTCTTCCCCGTGGTCTCCTACTGGTCTGATGTGGCCTAAACATCTCCCACAGAGTCATTCGGGGAGCATTCTGACCAAATTACCGAAACATCTCATCTGGCTCCTCTCAATGTGGAGGAGCAGTGGCTTTAGTCAGCGCTCCGCCCGAATGACAGAGCTTCTCAACCTATTTCTAAGGGAGAGCTCAGCCACCCTACGGAGGAAACTAATTTGGCCGCTTGTACTCGTGATCCTGTCTATTCAGGCATAACCCAAAGCTCATGACCATAGGTGAGGATAATGACATAGATCGACCGGTAAATTGAGAGCCTAGCTCCTTTTTCACCAAGACGGACCGATGCAAGGTTTGCATCACTGCAGACGCTGCACCGATCCGCCTGGTGATCTCATGATCCACTCTTCCCTCATTCGTGAACAAGACTCCAAGGTTCTTGAACTCCTCCACTTGGGGCAACCTCTCCTCCCCAACCCAGAGACGGCACTCCGCTCTTTTCTGGGTAAGACCCATGCACTCTGACTTGGAAGGGCTGATTTTCATACCGGTCGCTTCACACTCAGGTGCGAACCGTTCCAGTGGGAGCTGGAGATCCTGGCCAGATTAAGCCAGCAAAAAGCAGAGACCTAATCCTGCAGCCACCAAACCGGATCCCCTCAACGCCCTGACTGCACTTAGAAATTCTGCCCGTAAAAGCTGTAAACAGAATCGGTGACAAAGGGCCAACCCTCACTGGACACGGGTCCGACTTACTGCCGGCAATGCGGACCAATCTCTGACACTGATCATACAGGGAGCGGCCCGATTCCCCATACTCTGTGAGCTTTCTCCACAGGACTTCCCGAGCGATACGGTCAAATGCCTTCTCTAAGTCCACAAAGCACTTATAGACTAGTTGGGCACACTCCCATGCACCCTCAAGGACCCTGCTGAGATTATCGAGTTGGTCCACAGTTCCACGTCCAGCTTGAAAACCACACTGCTTCTCCTGAATCTGAGGTTCAACTATCCGACACAGCCTCCTCTCCAGTACATCTGTCATTTCATGACCTAATTTAGTTCATGACTTGTTTTTAGTTCCATATTTGGGTCAAAAGTGTAAATATTCTATTCTGCTGTTACATTGTCAATCGCTTTTCCATGCTGACAACAGGCCTGGGCTCTAAAAAGCAGCCCATCCACTTTCTGGTGTCCCATGGGAGCATCTGCATCAGAAACCCTCCTCCAGTGGACTTCCAACAGCTCTACTCGTGGTTTCGGGGAGATTCTGAGGGTCGGATTGAGGGAATCGTGTGGCACTGTGCTGGTGGATCACTCTTCAAGGTAAGATGTTTCTGCAATCGTTCATATTCCTTGTAATGGAAGATGTTTTTGTTTCACAGCTTCACCGCCATCACCTGGGTTTGGAGTGGCCAGCAGAAGGCACTCACCTGAGCAACAAGCCAGTCGTGGTTGGTGTCAGTGGGACAACGTTGGACGACAATAGCAAGAGTCTGTTTGTATCATTTTCACGCATGAACGGACGTTGTTTCAGCCGCCTGCACGACGTCCACTTTGACCTGGAAATCCAGTCCACTACTTGAACTTTTTCAAAGGCAGCCAAGCTCTTCTAGCTTCCCGTTAGCCCAGCGTGCAGCTTTTTGACCATGGTCAAATAAGAAATACCTTCAAATAGGCAGTCTAAGGGCCTGATCTGCTAAGATCCAAATACCAGATGCTAAACAAAGTGTACAAAGTATCAAATAGTTCATGTGACTGTAGCATTTTAGTGTTTTGGTGCCACCGTACGTCTGTTACCTTGAGTCACAGGTTAAAAAATGTGTCTAGAAACTCCACCAATGCCAAAGACGGTTTACAAATGTGAAAAAAAATCAATTTCTGCTGAATAGGAGTCTTATATCTCAAAATGTGGACCACATTTCACTTAAAACTTGGCTTTTAAGCCTGGTGTATCTCTTGTGTCAAGTAACTTTAAGAGCAGGTTCAATTCCGGCACATATTATTTCTGGTGCACAAAGGTCTTCCTCTCACACACCACACTTCTCATTCAATGTCGACCATGTTGTTAACTTACAATAGTTATTGAACAGGTTTGTGTATTTTGAATGACATGATAGCGCAAGAGTCCCATGTCTCCAAAGGCCGAACAGCGTTGCAAATAATAATAGCGTCCTCTGCCTCGACTCAATCAAAGTAGCACAGTCCATCTTCACCAAGGTATTTTCCTCGAGCTTATAAGTAAAAGGTCCATTAAAAGCCAACTGATGATTGTGAAGGATTCATTCCAGCGTAGACAAAGATGTGGAGGTTGTGCTTGTCACTCTTCACAATTGTCTACCCCAGCTGCGGTTGCTCCTTCAGGAGACACTGCCCCTCAGTGTTTGGACAGAGAATTACAAGTCTGGTGCCACCCCTCACTGAAGAACATGAACTCAAACAAGATGCTGTCAGAGGGGACGCAAGCGAGGTGATGCGAGAGTATATTCCAGTTTTTAGTTTTCAGTAAACAAATGTTACACTTCAGCTTGTTCCACTCTATTGATGTTGGTTACCATGACGACCTGTAAAATAAACTGTATTTTGTAGTCTGCAAAGTACATCTACTTCAAGTAAGCAACGGCCCTTTTGTGATTCTTTTGCAGAACTAAACATTACATTGTCTAGAGTCATCTTTTACTCTGGATGACATCTGTAACTGCTCTGGCCTCAATTTATCTCAGGGTAAGTCCAGCTTTTCTTTGCTGTTCTTTGATGAAGACAAATATCTTCAATCTACAGACGCATTCCAGCCCTGTTGTTGTCTCATCCAACCTGGTTAATGTTCAAACTTGGAAGGAATGCTCAAAGAAAATGGATGGGCGTTTGCTTTGGAACATGTGCGGATTGTGATGCGCTAACTTGACACAGGCGATGCTTACAGTCTGGCAGCACCTTGTTTTGACAACTGCACACAAATTGTGGTGTCAAGTAGAGCAATGTACACATTTTTGCAGACTGGAACGTAAACATGTGTTGTGACGTTATTCAACTATGATTCTTCAAATATATCAGAAAATGTTATGGCTCTTCTTACTCCTGGTTAGTATATTGTATTTTCTGGGGATCAATAGGATCAACATGACTTTAAAAGTCTTATATAAGTGTTATAATGAAGACGACACATGATATAAACTGTGCTAAGGTCTAGGGACGCTGGAGCAGCCCCACACAATCCGGATGCAGACCCATTGTCACTAGCAACGCAGTGAAACCTCTTAATTGGGTGATCAAGGGTGATGGGTCCAAATGCAGAGAACAATTTCGCCACACCTCGTGTGTGTGTGACAATCATTGGTACTTCAACTTTAACTTTAATTGGATGAGCTTCAAGAGGTAGTCACCTGAAATGGTTTTCACTTCACAGGTGTGCTTGAAGCTCATTGAGAGAATGCCAAGAGTGTGCAAAGCAGTAGTCAGAGCAAAGGGTGGCTATTTTGAAGAAACTAGAATATAAAACTTGTTTTCAGTTATTTCACCTTTTTTTTTTGTTAAGTACATAACACCACATGTGTTCATTCATAGTTTTGATGTGACAATCTACAATGTAAATAGTCATGAAAATAAAGAAAACACATTGAATGTGAAGGTGTGTCCAAACCTTTGGCCTGTACTGTAAATAAAACAAGAATCCACAAAATAATGATTTAAAAAAACTGTGTTGATGAAGACACATCTTTTTATTACAATTGTGTAGCTACTGTATCTTAAACTACTCTGCTAAACTAAGCGCGCCAATACGCAAAGATGACGTCATAGTATGATCGCTTGTGATTGGCTCATTTACCCACTCTGACCAATCGGTGCGCAGATTATTGGAAACAAAAGGGATGCCATGTAGGGTTGTCTCGATACCAATATTTTGGTACCGGTACCAAAATGTATTTCAATCCTTTTCGATACTTTTTAAAATAAAGGGGACCACAAAAAAATACATTATTGGCTTTATTATAACAACAAATCTTAGGGTACATGAAACATATATTTATTATTGTAATTTAGTCCTTAAATAAAATAGTGAACATACTAGACAACTTGTCTTTTAGTAGTAAGTAAACAAACAAAGACTCCTAATTAGTCTGCTGACGTATGCAGTAACATATTGTGTCATTTATCTACCTATTATTTTGTCTACATTATGAGGGACAAATTGTAAAAAATTATTAATCTACTTGTTCATTTACTGTTAATATCTGCTTATTTTCTGTTTTAACATGTTCTATCTACACTTCTGTTAAAATGTAATAATCACTTATTCTTCTCTTGTTTGATACTTTACATTAGTTTTGGATGATACCACACATT
Source organism: Nerophis lumbriciformis (assembly GCF_033978685.3). Taxonomy (NCBI): domain Eukaryota; kingdom Metazoa; phylum Chordata; class Actinopteri; order Syngnathiformes; family Syngnathidae; genus Nerophis; species Nerophis lumbriciformis. The sequence goes on along the minus strand of NC_084557.2, from coordinate 4,950,433 downwards.
TAGGTATTGATCCGATACCAAGTAGTTACAGGATCATACATTGGTCTGAGTTTATAAACATAGTATGAATTTAAAAAAAAGAAACAAATATTTTGTGACGATAAAAAATATTGATGTATTCATAGTAGTATCGACTAGATACTCTTGTACTTGGTATCATTACAGTGGATGTCAGGTGTAGATCCACCCATGGCGTTTGTTTACATTGTGAGGCTGGTGAGCTATTGTATCCTCCTACGGTGTGTAGTGAAGCATGTTTAGCTATTCCCCGTCCTGCAGTGATAATGGTACTTGTAAAAAACTCACTTTATTTGTCGCCATGGAGGCCAGGATTAGTGATTTAGATGGACTTAGCCGCTAACTAGCTAGCGATGTCTTAAAGCACCTCTTCCTGAGGGTGTTTCAGTCTTATAACTTCACCCTTTATCGTCAGTTTTTAGGCCAAAATGCGTCCGTTCTCCCTTTTCTGTCTACACACTGTGTCTGCTTGTAAGTACTCTGTGTGTGTGCGCCGTCGAACATGCTCCTCTGCTCGTAAAACCAGCAATGTCACGACGTGAAGACGCGCCGTCACGCCTGTTAAAAAAAATATAGCGAACCGGTACTTTTCAAACAGAGTATAGTACCATTTTTGATTTATTAGTACCGCGCTACTATACTAGTACCGGTATACCGTACAACCCTAATGCCATGATTTAGTTGGCGCCCTCTGATCAACGTTATATGAAAGTCTGATAAGTCTTTGAATGAATTTGAATACAAAAAGTCAAGTTGAGGTGGCGACTTGTCCAGGGTGTACCCCGCCTTCCACCCGAATGCAGCTGGGATAGGCTCCAGCACCTCCCGCGACCCCGAAAGGGACAAGCAGTAGAAAATAGATGGATGGATGTAAGTTGAAACAAACGCTGTGCTCCTTGTGAACTGGAAGGAGGATGACTCGTCTTCAACATCATCGGCTAACTTTGCCTCCATGATGTCACAAAGACCAAGGCACAAAAACAGAGGGACTTGTCATGTCCTACGTCACGATTATTTAGATTTCATTGTCCACTTTGGAGATTGCAGGGGTCAACATGCCTGCCGCTCTTGAATGGGATGACCTAAAGAGCATCGACCCAGCGACCCTCCACGAACGTTACAAGGATGAAATCGACGGTGTCATCGAGCTTCTCACTTTGGTAAGCGTCCCCAAGTCTCACATGTTTGCGCTTGCAACCCAAGTCTCGGTACGACTTGGACTCGCAAACATGAGAGCGCTGACTTTTCTCCTTTTAAAGATGTTGGCGGAAAACACTCTCAGCTCCTCCCAGCCTGCACTAAGTCCACATCAGTCGGATCGCTGGCAACAAGTCGATGGCATGTTTTACTGAAATATTTATGTCCACGCGCTGAAATGATCCCAAGACAAAGACGTGTCCTTGTTTGGCCTTCATGTTGCATGTGGATGTGTTGCAGGCAGAAGAATGGGAGGTGGAGCACCAAGATCAGGAGGACGTTGTCCACGTACTGCAAGTCTTCCAGGCCCTGCTCAAGGTCTTGCAGTTAATTCTCTCCCATATCTAATCCATTATTATTCCTATTATCCATCTGGCAACACCTTCGCTCGTTCATTTCCACTCAAATAGAGAAGTGGAAGAGCTGCACAGTCAGAGTGATCTGTCAAGTGTCTGACTTCTCCAGCCTCCACATGCTAATACAAACCCCGTTTCCATATGAGTTGGGAAATTGTGTTAGATGTAAATATAAACGGAATACAATGATTTGCAAATCCTTTTCAACCCATATTCAGTTGAATGCACTACAAAGACAAGATATTTGATGTTCAGACTCATAAACTTTTTTTTTTTTTTTTGCAAATAATAATTAACTTAGAATTTCATGGCTGCAACACATGCCAAAGTAGTTGGGAAAGGGCATGTTCACCACTGTGTTACATGGCCTTTCCTTTTAACAACACTCAGTAAACGTTTGGGAACTGAGGAGACACATTTTTGAAGCTTCTCAGGTGGAATTCTTTCCCATTCTTGCTTGATGTACAGTTTAAGTTGTTCAACAGTCCGGGGGTCTCCGTTGTGGTATTTTAGGCTTCATAATGCGCCACACATTTTCAATGGGAGACAGGTCTGGACTACAGGCAGGCCAGTCTAGTACCCGCACTCTTTTACTATGAAGCCACGTTGATGTAACACCTGGCTTGGCATTGTCTTGCTGAAATAAGTTGCTTGGATGGCAACATATGTTGCTCCAAAAGCTGTATGTACCTTTCAGCATTAATGGCGCCTTCACAGATGTGTAAGTTACCCATGTCTTGGGCACTAATGCACCCCCATACCATCACACATGCTGGCTTTTCAATTTAACAATCCGGATGGTTCTTTTCCTCTTTGGTCCGGAGGACACGACGTCCATAGTTTCCAAAAACAATTTGAAATGTGGACTCGTCAGACCACAGAACACTTTTACACTTTGTATCAGTCCATCTTAGATGAGCTCAGGCCCAGCGAAGCCGACGGCGTTTCTGGGTGTTGTTGATAAACGGCTTTCGCCTTGCATAGGAGTTTTAACTTGCACTTACAGATGTAGCGACCAACTGTAGTTACTGACAGTGAGTTTCTGAAGTGTTCCTGAGCCCATGTGGTGATATCCTTTACACACTGATGTCGTTTGTTGATGCAGTACAGCCTGAGGGATCGAAGGTCACGGGCTTAGCTGCTTACGTGCAGTGATTTCTCCAGATTCTCTGAACCCTTTGATGATATTACGGACCGTAGATGGTGAAATCTCTAAATTCCTTGCCATAGCTGGTTGAGAAAGGTTTTTCTTAAACTGTTCAACAATTTGCTCACGCATTTGTTGACAAAGTGGTGACCCTCGCCCCATCCTTGTTTGTGAATGACTGAGTATTTCATGGAATCTACTTTTATACCCAATCATGGCACCCACCTGTTCCCGATTTGCCTGTTCACCTGTGGGATGTTCCAAATAAGTGTTTGATGAGCATTCCTCAACTTTATCAGTATTTATTGCCACCTTTCCCAACTTCTTTGTCACGTGTTGCTGGCATCAAATTCTAAAGTTAATGATTATTTGCAACAAAAAAAAAAGGTTAATCAGTTTGAACATCAAATATGTTGTCTTTGTAGCATATTCAACTGAATATGGGTTGAAAAGGATTTGCAAATCATTGTATTCCGTTTATATTTACATCTAACACAATTTCCCAACTCATATGGAAACGGGGTTTGTACATTCCATCAGTAAGAAGAAGAAGATCCAGTGTGTCTCAGGCTGCTTCTACACTAAGCCGGCTAAGGTTATACAGGGTATATCCCACCTAACCTTATCCCTGTCCACACACACACAATGCCATCGTTTAAGACCCCCTCCCCCCTCCGTCCGCCGCTATTTCAATTAACTGGAATCCAGTGTGCTGTGGGGCCTTATTGTAGTGAATCACACCTGAGACATCAAAAATTAATCACATCTTTAATGGACGTGTGGGAGTAAACAATGTGATAAAGAACATTTGACAACAATCAATCTAGGGATCTAGATATCTGGTCAGGACACTCCTCACTCTGGCCTTCACCTTCATCGTCCATTCGTTTTTGGTGACTTTATAGACTCTGGACCTAGACGTTGAGTAATCGCTCGACATACATGGCGGAAAATAACTGGTACAGTCTGCTTTGCCAGTCCAAAAGCATTTGCTGTTTTCCGTAGTCTTCCCTCGTCGGCCAGGTAATACAAAGTAGACGTTACCTCATACTTGCCAACCTTGAGACCTCCGATTTCGGGAGGTGGGGGGGGGCGTGGTTAAGAGGGGAGGAGTATATTTACAGCTAGAAGTCAAGTATTTCATATACCGTATTTTCCGCACCATAAGGCGCCCTGGGTTATAAGCCGCGCCTTCAATGAACGGCATATTTCAAAACTTTGTCCACCTATAAGCCGCCCCGTGTTGTAAGCCGCATCTGACTGCGCTAAAGGAATGTCAAAAAAACAGTCAAATAGGTCAGTCAAACTTTAATAATATATTAAAACCAGCGTGATGTGGGCGCGCATGGAGTCGTATATCAACATGGACGGAGCTGCGTGAAAAAAGCCACCCGGCCTCTTCGCGTAAACTTAAACTTACCTTAACCACTCGCTCATCTTTTCTTCATCCATCCCTTCGAGTTAGCTTTTATGATGACGCCGGCTGGAAAGGTCTCTTTTGGCAAGGTCTTCCTTTTGAATATCACCATGGGTGGAAGTTTCTGGCCATTAGCATGGCAAGCTAGAACCACAGTGAAGGATGACTTCTCATTCCCTGTGGTGCGAATATTCACCGTACGTGCTCCCGTTGTATCCACAGTGCGGTTCACAGGAATATCAAAAGTCAGTGGAACCTCGTCCATGTTGATAATGTTCTCTGGCCGGATCTTTTTTTCAGCTATCTTGTTTTTACAATATGCACGGAAAGTAGCCAGCTTTTCTTGAAAGTCTTTAGGCAGTTGCTGTGAAATAGTAATCCGTGTGCGGATGGAGAGATTGCGTCTTTTCATGAACCGGATCCCTGTCGCTTAGTAGGAGCCATTTTGTGGTCTTTACAGATTTAAACACACAAAGGAAATGAAACGTACGGTAATATCCGCGCGCTTTTTCTTCTTCTACGCGGGCGGGTGGTTGCTTACAGTAGAAGAAGAAGCGCTTCCTGTTCTATGGGGGCGGGTGCTTACCTTGGCGGTTGCTTGCGTAGAAGAAGAAGCACTTCCTCTTCTACGGGGAAAAAAGATGGCGGCTGTTTACCGTAGTTGCGAGACCGAACTTTATGAAAATGAATCTTAATATTAATCCATATATAAAGCGCACCGGGTTAAAAGCCGCACTGTCAGCTTTTGAGTAAATTTGTGGTTTTTAGGTGCGGCTAATAGTGCGGAAAATACGGTGTATATATATATATATTTATATATATATATACACCGTATTTTCGCACTTATTTATATATATATATATATATATATATATATATATATATATATATAAATAAGAGAAATACTTGAATTTCAGTGTTCATTTATTTACACATACACACACATAACACTCATCTACTCATTGTTGAGTTAAGGGTTGAATTGTCCATCCTTGTTCTATTCTCTGTCACTATTTTTCTAACCATGCTGAACACCCTTTCTGATGATGCATTCTGCTTCGTCTCCTTGTTGTGTGCGCAGTTGTGCACTGCACTCTCTAAAAGCCTTAGTTGTTAATGTCACATATGCATGTACAGTAGATGGCAGTATTGTCCTGTTTAAGAGTGTCACAACATTGCTGTTTACGGCAGACGAACTGCTTTACGGTAGACAAAAACATGACTGCTGTAGTTGTGTGTTGTTGCCGCGCTGGGAGGACGTTAATGAAACTGCCTAACAATAAACCCACATAAGAAACCAAGAACTCGCCCTCCATCATTCTACAGTTATAACGTGATTGGGCAGGCACGCTGTTTATATTGTGGGAAAGCGGACGTGAAAACCGGCTGTCGACACGTCACTCAGGTCCGCCTGAATTTCGGGAGAAAATTTGTCCCGGGAGGTTTTCGGGAGAGGCGCTGAATTTCAGGAGTCTCCCGGAAAATCCGGGAGTGTTGGCAAGTACGGTATGCGTTACCTTTATCACATTCACAGGACCACGCAATCTTGTCAGGTTCAAACACTGATGACATCTATTAAACAGACAAGAAGCAAGGAATATGCAGAGACAGAGTTCAATTTAGCTCAATGAGGAGAGACGTTTTGGGCCGTACTCTTAGTTACAGATATATATATATGATTATTCAGTAATGCAAATGTGCGGACACTCGTGATATCGCCCTGTCTCTGCTTTGTCTGCGTCACGGTACTTGATCTGCTGGACACAAACACTGATACGAGACGACTCGCAATCTTGGATTTGCAAGTTATCCTTTTGCACAGATAGAAAAGTACAACTTCAGCACAATTGACAATAACTATAGCAACGGCCTTTAAGCATAAGAGTTGTGTGATAACTTACACATAATTATTCTAACAATTCTCCGTGTCTCTCCTTCGACAAATGGACAAAGTCAAAAGTCCTCTCGCCGTTCCTCTGGCACAAAACACTCGTTGACAAACATATCTTACCAGGCTGCCATTCTTCCAGGCCTTATCCAAAACTCAACATTGCCATGCTGCCGTCTGAGAAGTGTTGTATCCCAAATAGCTGCAGTTTCCTTCTCTTAAAGGGGAACATTATCACAATTTCAGAAGGGTTAAAACCATTAAAAATCAGTTCCCAGTGGCTTATTTTATTTTCCGAAGTTTTTTTCAAAATTTTACCCATCACGCAATATCCCTAAAAAAAGCTTCAAAGTGCCTGATTTTAACCATCGTTATATACACCCGTCCATTTTCCTGTGACGTCACATAGTGAAGCCAACACAAACAAACATGGCGGAAAGAACAGCAAGCTATAGCGACATTAGCTCGGATTCAGACTCGGATTTCAGCGGCTTAAGCGATTCAACAGATTACGAATGTATTGAAACGGATGGTTGTAGTGTGGAGGCAGGTAGCGAAAACGAAATTGAAGAAGAAACTGAAGCTATTGAGCCATATCGGTTTGAACCGTATGCAAGCGAAACCGACGAAAACGACACGACAGCCAGCGACACGGGAGAAAGCGAGGACGAATTCGGCGATCGCCTTCTAACCAACGATTGGTATGTGTTTGTTTGGCATTAAAGGAAACTAACAACTATGAACTAGGTTTACAGCATATGAAATACATTTGGCAACAACATGCACTTTGAGAGTGCAAACAGCCCAATTTTCATCAATTAATATATTCTGTAGACATACCCTCATGTCAGCAGGCCAGGGAAGCTAGGGTCGATATTCTTCTCTTGATCATCTTCGGTGGCATAAGGGACGGTGTGAGCCAAGACATCCAGGGGGTTTAGCTCGCTCGTCTGCGGGAACAAACTGCCGCCATTGCTTGCCGTGCTTCCGAGGACCTTTGTCCCTGAATTGCTCACACACTCCGGCAGATTCAATGGGGGTCTGGCGGCAGATTTCTTTGACTTTATCGTTGGAAATGCATCTGCTTTGAGTGTCGCAGGATATGCACACATTCTTGCCATCTCTGTCGTAGCATAGCTTTCGTCGGTAAAGTGTGCGGAACAAACGTCCAATTTCTTGCCACTTTCGCATCTTTGGGCCACTGGTGCAACTTGAATCCGTCCCTGTTCGTGTTGTTACACCCTCCGACAACACACCGACGAGGCATGATGTCTCCAAGGTACGGAAAACAGTCGAAAAAACGGAAAATAACAGAGCTGATTTGACTCGGTGTTTGAGAAAATGACTGATTGCTTCCCGATGTGACGCCACGTTGTGACGTCATCGCTCCGAGAGCGAATATTAGAAAGGCGTTTAATTCGCCAAAATTCACCCATTTAGAGTTCGAAAATCGGTTAAAAAAATATATGGTCTTTTTTTCTGCAACATCAAGGTATAAGGTCATATTGACGCTTACATAGGTCTGGTGATAATGTTCCCCTTTAAGGTATTCATGTGTGATTTCCACAAGCATCTGTACATGTAGAAGAAGGAAAAACGCGGTTGTTATGAAGCTGGCTGTGGCGCGTTCTTTCTGACGTCACTTCCTGTGTGGGCCGCGGTCTTTCTGGCGTCACTTCCTCTCCGAACTCGGTTTGTAAACGATCAATGAGTCCATACAGAGCTAAGAGCCGGAGATTCAAGAAATACACGGCGCACTTACCCGTGTAAAAAATGATCCTAGGAGGGGAACCTTAAACGATGGGTTAGTGTGGCTGACACGGGGCTTAGGCTAAATAGTTATTGGTTTAAGGAGTTATCTGGCTTAGTGTAGACAAGACATGGCCTAAGAAGTCCTCAGCTGAAACAGATTATTTGATAATTGAATACAAATGTGCAAATTCTGGTCTGAGGACAAGTCCTGAACAAGAGATGCTCATCACTCTTCTACTCATAATTACAATAATAATGGATTAGATGTATTTAGTGCTCAGGCGACCCCCTGCTGTGACTGAACGTCCTTGACGTGGAAAGAAACTCTTCTAGAGCAAAGCAACAATCCCAGATAACAACATAACACGTTATGTACATTTTATATATTTGCAATCATCACAATGCAGCCGGACATGGATGCATGAAAAATACATATTTGGGGAAATCTGGTAATACCAACAGTGTTATTGTTGTCTTCCTCTTCTGCCAGATGAAACATCAAGAAGCTTCTCTTGCTGAAGAACTAGTGGAAGAGCAGGAAAAGAATGGTTGGTGTTGTTGCCTCGTACTTTTGTACTTTTCCCAAAAAGATGCATCTCACATTTTTTTCTTCTGATGTCTGTGCTTTAGAAACTAAAATTCTTGCCAAGGTGTCGAGACTGGAGGAAGAACTGGAGGTATCTGGTTTTTTTTTTTTGCAGAGCTCACCAAAATACTGCGTGAGGAACCTCTGTATGTTCCAGTACCATACAAACATCCATGACATTAGCATTATATATACAGTGGGGCAAACAAGTATTTAGTCAGCCACCGATTGTGCAAGTTCTCCCACTTAAAATGATGACAAATGTCTGTCATTTTCATCATAGGTACACTTTAACTGTGAGAGACAGAATGTGAAAAAAAAATCCAGGAATTCACATTGTAGGATTTTTAAAGAATTTATTTGTAAATTATGGTGGAAAATAAGTATTTGGTCAATAACAAAAATTCAACTCAATACCTTGTAAGATAACCTCCTGTTGGCAATAACAGAGGTCAAACGATTACTATGGGTCTTTACCAGGTTTGCACACACAGCAGCTGGTATTTTGGCCCATTCCTCCATGCAGATCTTCTCGAGAGCAGTGATGTTTTGGGGCTGTCGCCGAGCAACGCGGACTTTCAACTCCCTCCACAGATTTTCTATGGGGTTGAGGTCTGGAGACTGGCTAGGCCACTCCAGGACTTTCAAATGCTTCTTACGGAGCCACTCCTTCGTTGCCCGGGCGTTGTGTTTGGGATCATTGTCATGCTGGAAGACCCAGCCACGTTTCATCTTCAAAGCTCTCACTGATGGAAGGAGGTTGTGGCTCAAAATCTCTCGATACATGGCCCCATTCATTCTTTCCTTAACACGGATCAGTCTGCCTGTCCCCTTAGCAGAAAAACAGCCCCAAAGCATGATGTTTCCACCCCCATGCTTCACAGTAGGTATGGTGTTCTTGGGATGCAACTCAGTATTCTTCTTCCTCCAAACACGACAAGTTGAGTTTATACCAAAAAGTTCTATTTTGGTTTCATCTGACCACATGACATTCTCCCAATCCTCTGCTGTATCGTCCATGTGCTCTCTGGCAAACTTCAGACGGGCCTGGACATGCACTGGCTAAAGCAGGGGGACACGTCTGGCACTGCAGGATTTGATTCCCTGTCGGTGTAGTGTGTTACTGATGGTAACCTTTGTTACTTTGGTCCCAGCTCTGTGCTGGTCATTCACCAGGTCCCCCCGTGTGGTTCTGGGATTTTTGCTCACTGTTCTCATGATCATTTTGACCCCACGATCCAGGGAGACTATCAGTGGTCTTGTATGTCTTCCATTTTCTGATAATTGCTCCCACAGTTGATTTTCTCACACCAAGCTGCTTGCCTATTGTAGATTCACTCTTCACAGTCTGGTGCAGGTCTACAATTATTTTCCTGGTGTCCTTCGACAGCTCTTTGGTCTTGGCCATAGTGGAGTTTGGAGTCTGACTGTTTGAGGCTGTGGACAGGTGTCTTTTATACAGATAACAAGTTCAAACAGGTGCCATTAATACAGGTAACGAGTGGAGGACAGAAGAGCTTCTTAAAGAAGAAGTTACAGGTCTGTGAGAGCCAGAGATCTTCCTTGTTTGAAGTAACCAAATACTTATTTTCCACCATAATTTACAAATAAATTCTTTAAAATTCCTACAATGTGAATTCCTGGATTTCTTTTTCACATTCTGTCTCTCACAGTTGAAGTGTACATATGATGAAAATTACAGACCTCTGTCTTCATTTTAAGTGGGAGAACTTGCACAATCGGTGGCTGACTAAATACTTTTTTGCCCCACTGTATCTATATATCAGTGACGTGAGGTTGATGGCTGGTGAGGCACTGACTTCATCACAGTCAGATTTACAAACATATGAACCCTAAAGAGTATCTTAATCACCATTTGATTGGCAGCAGTTAACGGGTTATGTTTAAAAGCTCATACCAGCATTCTTCCCTGCTTGGCACTCAGCATCAAGGGTTGGAATTGGGGGTTATTAAATCACCAAAAATTATTCCCGGGCGCGGCGCCGCTGCTGCCCACTGCTCCCCTCACCTCCCAGGGGGTGATCAAGGGGATGGGTCAAATGCAGTGGACAAATTTCATTACACCTAGTGTGTGTGTGACAATCATTGGTACTTTAACTTAACTTTAACTTTACACATACAAACTGTAGCACACAAAAAAGCACATTTAATTAAAAAAAGAAGTCATTATGGTCTTACCTTTTACTTATAAAATAAGTCCATGAGCCGCTGTTGTGCTGGATTAATGCACCCCCTAACGAGAGTGTTATATCAACTAAAGCCCTCACTTAAACTTTCCATGTGCAAGATTGAATCTATTTAAAAAAGTGTAACCGAGGGTTTATAAATGTCGCCTATACTGTATGAAACTACAAAATAACAAACATGGAGGCTCCAGTTTACACGAGGACCACTTTATTTACCTTCTTTCAAAAACTTCCGCTCAACTCCAACGTGTCATCACTTCCGCTCTTAGCGCCTTCAAAATAAGAGCTCAAGGCATATACTGTATAACAGCGCATAACAGGAACTTAACATCACAAAGAGGAAAGCCCATGAAAATAGGTTACAAAAGTTATTTGATAAGAAGCCAAAAAGTGCAAAAACAATAATGTTCGTGTTGGAGGAGTTGTGAATTAGGTACACCTGCAGTCTGCAGGTGTACCTAATGTTGTGGCCCTGCAGTCATTTGCAACTCCTCCAACACGAACATTATTGTTTTTGCACTTTTTGGCTTCTTATGAAATAACTTTTTTAAATAGATTCAATCTTGCACGTGGAAAGTTTAAGTGTGGGCTTTAGTTGATATAACACTCCCGTCAGGGGTTGCCGTGCATTCTACGGCGGGGGTGCAGGAGGCGAGCCTCAGCCAGTGCGTCTTTTGCAGCCGTTTTATGATCGCTCAGCATAAGAAATACTTTACACACATACAGTTGTTGACAAAATACACTGTACATTATATACCTCAGCTAACTAAACTATGGAAATGTATAATATAGTTCATATAGCAATACGGTCTCACTGCACAGCAGGCCAGCAGTTAGCCGAGTCCGCAATCCATGTTGAGGCACAACTGAGTGACGTGCCTCAACTGGCTGCTGTTCACCGCACCGTCTCTTCTCAGTATTTGAACGGCAAATGTGAAAATTCAGCGATTTTAAATCAAAAATAATGTAAAACTGGTGAAGTTAAATGGAAAATAACTTTATAGTATAATCACTGGATACATATAACAATTTAATTAAAAAAAATTATTTTCACATTTTTTTTCTTTCCATGATGATGTGTATATATATATATATATATATATATATATATATATATATATATAAACACACATGATTATCCAATGTGTATCCAACATTTTAACAACATTTTTTTCATGAACCTTTGTGTTTGGACATTTTCAACATGATTATCCAACATTTGAACATTTGGTGGGTCAGAAAAGACCACCATACCAGATAAGACAATCCATCGCTGCCTTGCATGCCAGTGACCTTGGTGTCGTCTTATTTTGAAGGGGAATTTGCTAGTAGTCGAGAGTCTCCCTACCCATCGTTGCACATTGGCGTGTTGACTATTGAGTGTTGGAGAGATATTTGCATGCTTTGATTGTTTGTGTCCTGTGCATGTGAGAATGTGGCCGGCGGCCCAGACAACCGCCTGCTGAGAAATGAGCTGCGGCATCTGAAAGGCGAGCTGATGCGCAAGGAGGAGATGGTGCACCAGCTGAAGAAAGAAATGACAAGAGACAAGAAGGCCACAGAAAACGTAGGAATGAATACACACTTCCACACCTGCAGTGAAGTCTGGTCCTATTTATACCTGCGCCCCCTGTAGGCCAGGCATTTACACCAGCGCCCCCTGTAGGTCAGGCAGAGTACTGTCTGGTCCTATTTACACCTGCGCCCCCTGTATGTCAGGCTTCACCTGCTGACTCGCCACCTTTCTGTCAGTCGACCACATCCAATCCATCCATTCAGTTTTCTTAGTATCCTTCATGCGGATGCACAATGTAATGTTTTCAAGCCCAAACCTTCCGGCTTTTCAAGACCAATACAAACTTCAATTCAGTTCGATTTTCTTCATTTACAAAACATGATAAAAGTCAGGGGCGTCACTAGCTTTTAAGGACAGGGGGGCTTAGCCCCCAGGAGATGCACAGGGTGTGAGCGAACGTAGCGCACGACGAGCACAAAACTTCACAAACGGCTAACAAAGACTTAGAAATGATTAATTGTTATTATTATTATTTAAAAAAAATGCACAGGACGAAATGAAATGCTCCCCGGGACAATGGCTTTTAACCATTTTTTTTCTTTTTCTTTTTATGTATTTATTCATTTTACATTTTATATTAAATGTCTTGGTTTTTCCTCCCTCTGAAAATCCTATTAAATGTTTAACAAGCCATCCTATAATAATACAACAGCTATTAATGTAACAATACAATAAAACAAATATATTTAATGATGTTTTTTTCATTATTTTAACAATAATAAAGTAATAATATATTACTTTATATAGATTCTACAAGAAACACAAAACTTAAAAACTAAATTATTTACAATTGCACACACAAGGTTTCGTGCAGCTTCACTCATTGTAAAGGAAGATAATGTGCTTTGTACACCTGCAGGACCGCAAGCAAGGTCGCAGAGAAAATGCGGAATGGAATTTTGAGTGATATGGGCATTTTCTATATGAACAAGTGGAATGGATTGGATACCGACGCACTAAAGGGGCTCTCAGCCTTACGCTATGAAGTGAGGGGAAACTGAGTGAATAATAACAGGTTATATGATTTATTTAAACTCATATTCGGGCCGCTTTATAATGAATATGTCGGCATGTATTTGTAAAAAAAAAATATATATATATACTGTATATAACTCCAAATTATTTAGGGGGGGCTTAAGAATATTTTAGGGGGGCTCGAGCCCCCCTAAAATAGGCCTAACAACGCCAATGATAAAAGTCCATACATTTGTATAAGATTTGTTCAGTGCTTTGTCAAATGGAAACTCACAGAAGATGTAATAGCTTATAAGCGGGGCCCCAATACACGACATGTAAGATAATGAAGTATAAAATGTCCACATGCTTACATCCTAAAGCATCTCCTAAACATTTCCTACATTCTAAACCACAGGTGTCAAACTCAAGGCCCGGGGGCCAAATCTGGCCCGCGACATCATTTTATCTACCCCGCAAACACCTGGCAATGATATGTGTCAATAAAGTACTTCATGTTTTCTCACTAAATGTCATTGATTTTTTTCATTTTGACAGAAAAAAATATATGTACTGCTTGAAATTGCATACCCTTTAAACTTTAATAGTATCCAATATTGCAAGAAATATTACAGTATATAATCATACTTTCCAAACATGTTTTTGTCTAAATAAAAATACTTAACTTTACAGCAAACTACCCATCAAATTCATAAAAATGACAATAAATTGTACGTTGTTCTTTACACATACTTGCCAACCTTGAGACCTCCGATTTCGGGAGGTGGGGGTGGGGGTGGTCGGGGTGGGATGGGGGCGTGGTTGGGGGCGTGACTAAAAGGGGAGGAGTATATTTACAGCTAGAATTCACCAAGTCAAGTATTTCATATATATATATATATATATATAAGAAATACTTGACATTCAGTGAATTCTAGCTATATATATACGTATATATATGTATTTTATTATATGTATATATATATATTTATTTTATTATATATATATATATATATATATATATATATATATATATATATATATATATATAAAATAAATACTTGCATTTCAGTGTTCATTTATTTACACATATACACACACATAACACTCATCTACTCATTGTTGAGTTAAGGGTTGAATTGTCCATCCTTGTTCTATTCTCTGTCATTATTTTTCTAACCATGCTGAACACCCTCTCTGATGATGCATTGATGTGTGGCACGCACAAAGGTGCTTTCATCAAATGCACTAGATGGCAGTATTGTCCTGTTTAAGAGTGTCACAACATTGCTGTTTACGGCAGACGAACTGCTTTACAGTATACAAAAACGTGACTGCTGTTGTTGTGTGTTTTTGCCGCGCTGGGAGGACGTTAATGAAACTGCCTAACAGTAAACCCACATAAGAAACCAAGAACTCGCCCTCCATCATTCTACAGTTATAACGTTATTGGGCAGGTATGCTGTTTATGTTGTGGGTTAGCTGGACTCAGGTCCATGAGGACCTGAGTCCGCCTGAATTTCGGGAGAAAATTTGTCCCGGGAGGTTTTCGGGAGAGGCGCTGAATTTCGGGAGTCTCCCGGAAAATCCGGGAGGGTTGGCAAGTATGTCTTTACAGCATATCACTGTAAATTGGAAAAAACTACTACTGTTTTTGCGTAAAAATTCTGTTGACTTGACTTGCTGCTAGTTTTTGACTGTAAAATCTTGTTTTTAACGGTGTATTACTGTAAATGGAAAAACGATACATTTGTTTTTACGGTAGAAAAACTGGCAGCTAAGTTGCCAGAATAAAAATATATTGTTGTAAAAACCAATGTCAATTCAACACAAAAATTCTGGCAACTAAGCTGCCAGCTTTTTCTGTAAAACCCCATACCTGCCAAGTACTCCGGTTTTCCCGTAATTAGTACGGTTTTCATCAACCTATTCCGGGTTACGGTTGCAGTGATAAAAAATACGTTTTTTCATTAATTAAATTTTTATTTTTTATTTTTTTAAGTTTTATTCACGAAATCGCGTAACAACAATGACAATCGACACTGCTTCCCGTAACTTCCTATCGAGCCATTCCGAATGCCATGCGCGAGGCTATTTATAGCACCGCTGCCAAGCACGAGGCACCAGTTGCCATTGTTTCCAAACGAGCGAACGATCATGGAATCAGCCGGAGAAAAATCGCAAACGAGTCTTAAACCGAAAAGAAAACTGCAGTCATTCCGTGAAGAATATTCAAAAGCCTATCCGGGAATAATTATCCCTTCCAAAAAGGGTGAAAACTACGCGAATTGCACCTTGTGCAGACAAGATTTTTCGATCGGACACGGAGGAATTAGCGATGTAAAAGACCACGTTGGGACAAAAAAACACAAGTCTAATGCCGTTGCTAGCGATACAAGTGGAAAACTTTCAACGTTTTTTGTCGCCCAAACAGATTCTTTGGATGTGATAAATGCCAAAGTTTTATTTACGGAGGCAATAATTGAGCATGGACTTCCAATCGCACTGGCTGATCACATGGGACAGTTATTTCGGAAAATGTTTCCCGACTCGAAAATCGCCAAAAAATATGGATGTGGTCGAACCAAAACATCAAACATTATTCAGTGTCTTGGAACAGAATCCTCAAAAAGTATCGCCGATGTCATGAAGACGGAACCATTTAGCATGTCGACTGACGGCAGCACCGGTTATGACGATGTAAAACTGTACCCCATTTGTGTTCCATATTTTGATGACGACATTGGAAAAGTATTGTCAGTACTTCTGTCTTTGAGGGAATGCAATACGGCTTCCACAGGCGAAAACATTTACAAAATACTCGCGGAAGAAATAGACTCAAACGAAATTCCTTGGCAGAATTTGGTTTGCTTTGCTGCGGATAATGCTGCAGTGATGATGGGATCTAAAAAGGGTGTTGCAGCTTTCATTACGGAAATGTCTCCTTCGGTTTACATCGCCGGTAAGTACAGTTCGTAGCATAAAAAAACTCACAAAACATAAAATTTTAAGTAAATCTTTTATTACATAAACAATAAATCAAATCAAAAATAATTTCTGTGTACAGTATATCTTTTTATTTGTGATAACGATAACATGTTCAAAACAAAATAATTTCAAACTATTGAAGACTTGTCCAGGGTGTATCCCGCCTTCCGCCCGATTGTAGCTGAGATAGGCTCCAGCGCCCCCCGCGACCCCAAAGGGAATAAGCGGTAGAAAATGGATGGATGGATGGATGAAGTTAGTTTACAGAATAAACATGTCAATCAACCCATATGATTTTTGCTGTAATATTTTTGTTTTGAAAAGTCACTGTGACTGATAGAAAAGTCAATCAATCAATCAATGTTTATTTATATAGCCCTAAATCACAAGTGTCTCAAAGGGCTGCACAAGCCACAACGACATCCTCGGTATAGCCCACATAAGGGCAAGGAAAAACTCACCCCAGTGGGACGTCGATGTGAATGACTATGAGAAACCTTGGAGAGGACCGCATATGTGGGTAACCCCCCCCCCTCTAGGGAGACCGAATGCAATGGATGTCGAGTGGGTCTAACATAATATTGTGAGAGTCCAGTCCATAGTGGATCCAGCATAACAGTAAGAGTCCAGTCCACAGTGGGGTCAGCAGGAAACCATCCCGAGCGGAGACGGGACAGCAGCGCAGAGATGTTCCCAACCAATATACAGGCGAGCGGTCCACCCCGGGTCCCGACCCCGGACAGCCAGCACCCCATCCATGGCCACCGGATCTGTGTGTCTTCCCCTCCACAAGGGATAGGGGGGAGCAGAGGAGAAAAGAAAAGAAACGGCAGATCAACTGGTCTAAAAAAAGGGGGGCTATTCAAAGGCTAGAGTATACAAATGAGTTTTGAGATGGGACTTAAATGTTTCTACTGAGGTAGCATCTCTAATTGTTACCGGGAGGGCATTCCATAGTACTGGAGCCCGAATAGAAAACGCTCTACAGCCCGCAGACTTTTTTTGGGCTCTGGGAATCACTAATAAGCCGGAGTTCTTTGAACGCAGATTTCTTGCCGGGACATATGGTACAATACAATCGGTAAGATAGGCTGGAGCTAGACCGTGTAGTATTTTATACGTAAGTAGTAAAACCTTAAAGTCGCATCTTAAGTGCACAGGAAGCCAGTGCAGGTGAGCCAGTATAGGCGTAATATGATCAAACTTTCTTGTTCTTGTCAAAAGTCTAGCAGCAAGTGATGGTTTTAGCAACATTTTAACCTGTCTGAATGCTAATAATCATTTTGCGTCGGGGGACACCCAAAAAACAGTTGGTACTGTTTTTCCATTTACCGTAAAATGTTGAAAAAAAACAAAACAAAACACTATTTTACAGTAAAATTTTGTAAATGTAAAGTTTTTACTGTAAATGGACAGTCTACTTAAAACAATTTATATAATAAATAATGAAATCCAGAGGCAAATTCATACATTATTCACTGTTACAAGCGGCCCTCTGATGGCAGCCATAACTGCCATGTGGCCCTCAAAGAAAACCACTTTGACATCTCTGGTCTAGCAGGTCAAACACCTTTTTGTTTGTTCCATCTCCTGTAGTTGTTTCTGCGAGCAGAAGCAGCAGAAGATGACCTGAAGATGTTGAAAAGAGAGGTAGGATCCATGAAGTGAGGACTGGAAGACATCGAACTCCCTCACGCCTGCTTGTTCGTAATGGTGTCATGTCCTCCTGAAAGCTCACATGTCCTCCATCAGAACTCGCAGCTCCAGCAGGATGTGGACTTTTATCACAGAGAGCTGGAACGCAAGGAGTCGGGTCCGTCCAGAGACGAGAACGCCGAGACTCTGAAGAAGCTGAGCTCGGCCAACCGCCAGCTCTCCCAGTGCCTGGATGAGCTGCAGGTCCTCCAACGCCTCCCAGTGTCCTGCTCGCCTTCACCTCTCTCTCCCAGTGACAAGACATGTTTGCTTTGTAGCAAGCGGAGGAAGAAATCTCCCAGCTGAAGAAAGACAAGCAGCACATGCAGAAATGTCTGATGGAGTCTGCCAAGGAGATGGAGAAGATGAGCGACGAGTACGACCAGATGAAGATGGCCGTCTATCAGTGTGACTCCACCACGGACCAGCTCAGGAAAGAGAGGGATCATGCCGAGCTGCAGGTAAAAGCCCTCAGTCCTTCTGCATGTCTTCATCTTGGTCACGTGTGGGCTTCTGGTGCAGGTCCGAGAGCTCACACAGAAGATTAACGACATGACACAAGAGGATGACCCCATCATGGCAGCGGTGGACGCCAAAGTGGACGAATGGAAGGTTGGCGTCAAACTCATTCATGCTGATCAATACCTCTCCTCTTCACTCGCAACGGTTTCTAGTAGTAGCACCTGAAGAACACAGTTTTTATAAAGCAGGAAGCAAAAAGCCTTTCAAGAAGGTAACATTTCTTTGTGCAGCTTTCTTGACAACGATGGACAGTCACTGACCAGTCCACCTCAACCCAGATCTTAGAAAGGGGACCTATTATGCAAAAGAAAATTGTCTTACCTCTTTATGTGTATGTGGGAACTGCAGAAGTCTAAAAATGTGACATCAAAGCATGAAGGCATGGCTGAGATATTTATAAAAGCATCTTGCCTTCCTTCATACTTCTCCTAACCAGCTGTTTGTAATTTGCACAATTTGTGACCTTTTTCCCAAATGTGGCATTGATCAGCGGATTATCCAAATATGGTAGAAATGTACCTGAAGAGCTCTGTGAGAGTCCGCCATTGTAGTCAATAAGTTTCTTCTTTTTCTCTCTTGTCTTGTTATGGGGCAGACTGGTTCATACATGCACATGCATCCTCCGTTGTTACCATTTCTAATACAATGTAGTGTAAAGTTCTAACTTATATCTGTCAGTAGACTCATTATGTAAGATAAAAACTACAACATTTCTAATACAAAGTAGTGTAAGTCTAAGACTAGATCTGACCAATCTAAGTCCAAGACTTGATCCGACCAATCTAAGTCTAAGACTTGATCCGACCAATCTAAGTCTAAGATTAGATCTGACCGATCCAAGTCTTAAGACTTGATCTGACCAATCTCAGTCTAAGACTCAATGTGACCAATCTAAGTCTAAGACTAGATCCGACCAATCTAAGTCTAAGACTTGATCTGACCAATCTAAGTCTAAGACTTGATCCGACCAATCTAAGTGTAAGACTTGATCCGACCAATCTAAGTCTAAGATTAAATCTGACCGATCCAAGTCTTAAGACTTGATCTGACCAATCTCAATCTAAGGCT
The DNA here is from genome assembly GCF_033978685.3 of Nerophis lumbriciformis. Classification (NCBI taxonomy): domain Eukaryota; kingdom Metazoa; phylum Chordata; class Actinopteri; order Syngnathiformes; family Syngnathidae; genus Nerophis; species Nerophis lumbriciformis. The sequence continues at coordinate 4,931,062 of NC_084557.2, read as the reverse complement.
CAATGTGACTAATCTAAGTCTAAGACTAGATCTGAACTATCTAAGTCCAAGACTAGATCTGATCTAAGTCTAAGACTATCCCAGGGCATTCAATCCATCGCAACTGGACTGTTTAGTTTGTCTTAGAAGACGTTTCACCTCTCATCCGAGTAGACTTCATCAGTTCATGCTCATAGACTTAGATTGGTCAGTTCTAGTCTTAGACTTAAATTGGTCACATCTAGTCTTAGACTTAGATTGGTCACATCTTGTCTTTGACTCAGATTGGTCACATCTAGTCTTTGACTCAGATTGGTCACATCTAGTCTTAGACTTAAATTGGTTACATCTAGTCTTAGACTTAGATTGGTCAAATCTAGTCTTGGACTTAGATTGGTCATATCTAGTGTAGTGGCTGGTGCCAAAACCCCAAATATTTATACTCCAAAAAAACCAGGAGGGTGTGCCTGGGCAAGGATGGTTTTGGCCTAACGTAGTGAGAAAAAAACAACGGTTGAGATGCAAAAGAGCAATTCTAGCTGTCAAAGCCAATGACAGTCGTTGAAGGGTTTTTCCCCCTCGTTAGCATTGAGGTTCTGTGTGGCTATGGATCGACTACTACCAGTCCAAAATAGTCTGAATCCCCCACGTAAGAATTCCATTCAGTTGTAAACACATGTCACAAATGTCATTCTGGTCACCTTCTGTGAGCAGAATGTTTCTAACTCCTGTTGGAGGCTAAATTGCAGAGTCCTTTAGGAATGGTTGAAAGGACAGTGTTGTATGTGGGAGGCCAGTGGTGTCGCAGACCACCTCTTCTGCTCAGGGATGGATGAACTGCTCGTATGAGAGGATAAGTGTCTCCTAAGAAAAAACAAAGAGTCCAGTTGGAATCGACTAAATGCCCTGAGAATACAAAACCTGGAAATGGGAATATTTGATGATGTGACATTCATTCACAGAAAGTGCTCTCTGGAAAAGATGAAGAGATTTTGGAGTACCAGCAGATGATCCGAAACCTTCAGCAAAAATTGCGCATATTTCAGTTGGACTTGGACAGAAGCAACATTATTGCCTTGCAGCAGGTCTCCACCTTTATTTGTTGCATGATCTTTTCATGATTAATCCCATTGTGCATCCATCATCTGTCCCAAGGTAGACCATGTCCTTGTCCTAGTAGTCCTCTCTCAAACAATGCTGATAAAGATGGGAGATAGTCTCTAATTGTTGGCGGTCGCTCTGCAGGCCGTGGAGGATCGAGATGATCAGATCCAGATACTGAGAGAGCAGGTGGAGCAGTATACGGGGGAAATGGAGAAGCAAACCCTGCTTATGGAGGGTCTGAAGCTGTCTAAGAAGGAAGGTGGAGGTAAGTAGGCCAAGGTTCTGAACAGAACATTGATGTACAAATCCCGTTTCCATATGAGTTGGGAAATTGTGTTAGATGTAAATATAAACGGAATACAATGATTTGCAAATCATTTTCAACCCATATTCAATTGAATGCACTACAAAGACAAGATATTTGATGTTCAAACTCATAAACTTTATTTTTTCTTTGCAAATAATAATTAACTTAGAATTTCATGGCTGCAACACGTGCCAAAGTAGTTGGGAAAGGGCATGTTCACCACTGTGTTACATGGCCTTTCCTTTTAACAACACTCAGTAAACGTTTGGGAACTGAGGAGACACATTTTTGAAGCTTCTCAGGTGGAATTCTTTCCCATTCTTGCTTGATGTACAGCTTAAGTTGTTCAACAGTCCGGGGGTCTCCGTTGTGCTATTTTAGGCTTCATAATGCGCCACACATTTTCAATGGGAGACAGGTCTGGACTACAGGCAGGCCAGTCTAGTACCCGCACTCTTTTACTATGAAGCCACGTTGATGTAACACGTGGCTTGGCATTGTCTTACTGAAATAAGCAGGGGCGTCCATGGTAACGTTGCTTGGATGGCAACATATATTGCTCCAAAACCTGTATGTACCTTTCAGCATTAATGGTGCCTTCACAGATGTGTAAGTTACCCATGTCTTGGGCACTAATACACCCCCATACCATCACACATGCTGGCTTTTCAACTTTGCGCCTATAACAATCCGGATGGTTCTTTTCCTCTTTGGTCTGGAGGACACAACGTCCACAGTTTCCAAAAACAATTTGAAATATGGACTCGTCAGACCACAGAACACTTTTCCACTTTGTATCAGTCCATCTTCGATGAGCTCAGGCCCAGCCAAGCCGACGGCGTTTCTGGGTGTTGTTGATAAACGGTTTTCGCCTTGCATAGGAGAGTTTTAACTTGCACTTACAAATGTAGCGACCAACTGAGTGGGTTTCTGAAGTGTTCCTGAGCCCATGTGGTGATATCCTTTACACACTGATGTCACTTGTTGATGCAGTACAGCCTGAGGGATCGAAGGTCACGGGCTTAGCTGCTTACGTGCAGTGATTTCTCCAGATTCTCTGAACCCTTTGATGATATTACGGACCGCAGATGGTGAAATCCCTAAATTCCTTGCAATAGCTGGTTGAGAAAGGTTTTTCTTAAACTGTTCAACAATTTGCTCACGCATTTGTTGACAAAGTGGTGACCCTCGCCCCGTCCTTGTTTGTGAATGACTGAGCATTTCATGGAATCTACTTTTATACCCAATCATGGCACCCACCTGTTCCCAATTAGCCTGCACACCTGTGGGATGTTCCAAATAAGTGTTTGATGAGCATTCCTCAACTTTATCAGTATTTATTGCCACCTTTCCCAACTTCTTTGTCACGTGTTGCTGGCATCAAATTCTAAAGTTAATGATTATTTGCAAAAAGAAACATGTTTATCAGTTTGAACATCAAATATATTGTCTTTGTAGCATATTCAACTGAATATGGGTTGAAAATTATTTGCAAATCATTGTATTCCGTTTATATTTACATCTAACACAATTTCCCAACTCATATGGAAACGGGGTTTGTATTAAAAGTAGATCACATGCGAACAATGTCAATCTTCCAGTTGACAAAGCTATTAGATGGTCTTAAAGAGGTGCATTCCAAGCGATGGATAGTTGAATAAAACTTGTGCGGTCTTGTCCAAGCGCAAGTCCGGCAGAAAAAGATGGAGGAGCTCCTGTCCAAGCTGGAAGCTGCAAAGATGCAAGCAGCAGAAGCAGAGGAGGCTTTAAAAGGAGCTGAAGCTCACGCTGAAGACAAGGACAAGAAACTCATTGAGGCGTCACAGCGCTTGAGAGAGTACGAGTCTGTAAGTGGACAAAAACATGCTTTCGTTGAAGATCAACATGCCATTGGTGTTTGTCCTCATTGTGTCCAATCCATTGTCCATGTCCCTCATGATCTGTTCAAGACTTGATGTAGCAAGACAAAGATAGCGGCCTTCGGGAACCACAACTATTTCCATGTATTCCAGGGAATTTACGGCCTGGAAGAAGCAGTTGGTGAGATTAAGGAGTGTAAAGATGAAATCAGAAGGAGAGAGGTGGATTTAGAGAGCATGACAAAAGAGATCAACCAACTGTACATCACAATCAACCAGCTCATGGAGGAGAATGAGGATTTCAGAGAGAGACTTGGTAATGTTTGACATCACAGAGAACATTCAGACAACAAAACAAACACTTCGTTCTTGAAAAGGCTATGGACCCAGAGAGGAAGTGGATCTGACAGAGTTCAGACGAAGCAAAGGACTCCAACAACGGCAGTACAAAGCAGAAAATCAAGTTCTGACTAAAGAGGTATGCAAAGTTTAGGACCGCATGTCAACTTTTTGATGCTAAAGTCTTCCTCTTCAGATTGAACGTCTTGAAGAAGAACGATTGGAGATGAAGAAACAAGTTAGACTCCTGGCTAAGCACAGAGGTGACTTTCTTTTGGTGTTGAAGGTCATTGTGACGTTTTCTTCAGCAGTCTTGACCACCGGCTGTGTCTTCAGGCCTGCCACAGTCCATCTTGGTGGAGGAGGATGTCACGCACGCTAAAAGAGGACAGCACACTGCTAAACACAGCACTCACGTGGATGAAGAGCTCCGAGCCAAGGTCAGCTCCTAGAGATCACCTCAGTGAATCCTAACTGATTTAACTACTTATGAAAAGAACTGATGTATTCAGAACACATTGATATAAATTGTGTACAACTTGAGAACATGAAGTAAACATACTGTATGTGTTAGTAATTGCTACGAAGTGAAAACGGGGAAGGGCTGGATACGCATTGCTTCCTCCTACTCCTTTTTGGACAAGTTGTCAAGAAAATATATCAAATATGTGATGTATTGATACTGTATACATGTTCCAAATACATTTCAACCAACCAACATCAAGTAAACCAATGTTGTGTTTGCAGAATGAACACTTGGAAAAGGAAGTGAAGATGCCAAACAAAGATATGGAACTTCAAAATATTCAGTTTCGGCTCGAAAGTAAATAAAAGTCTCGGCACATTTTTGCATCCTTCACTTGAAATACCCAATGTGGTCATGTGGTCTCTTCCTGTGTGTCACTTCAAAGTGGATCAGCTGGCCAAAGAGAAAGGTGACATGGAGGCTAGACTCATAGATGTCCTCAAGGCCTGGAAGACTAACACAGACACAGATGTTCCCTGTCTGAACAAGCTGGCAAACGTAAGCACCTGAACCAGAACCAGAACCTGGAGCTGCAAACATTTGACTTTGACTGTTTTTCATTGGCATCACCTGAAAGGTTTTTGTCCCGGAGAACGGCATGAGCCTCCAACAGGAGCTGGCAAAAGCCCTCCAGGAGAAGATGAAAGCAGAGGAAGAGAGCAGGAGGACAAAACAAAGGGCAGACTATCAGGAACAGCTGCTTCAAGAGATGAGGGAGGCTTGTAAAGGTTTGGAGGAGGTATATTTTCATTTGTCTCCTTAAGTTACACACCGGCTACTGAAGACTGATTCCCTCAAATGCAGAAATTAAGGGAGAAAGAAATGGAGCTGAGGTGTCGTGAGGGTGGACAAGTCACAAAGAACATGATGAGCCTCCAACAGGAGCTGGCAAAAGACCTCCAGGAGAAGATGAAAGCAGAAGAAGAGAGCAGGAGGACCGATCAAAGGGTAGACAATCAGGAACAGAGGCTTCGAGAGATGAAGGAGACTTGTAAAGGTTTGGAGGAGGTATATTTTCATTTGTCTCCTTAAATACAACACCAGCTACATGTTGAAGACTGACTCCCTCAAATGCAGAAATTGAAGGAGAAAGAAATGGAGCTGAGGTGTTGTAAGGGTGTTTTGTCCAAGGAGAAACTGAACCGCCAGCTCCCAGCTGCTGGGAGAACAGGATGTTTCCTCTCTGATCTTGTTGGAGAGCCAGACGGTCAGCATGGCCTCAAGCTGGCCCATAAGACCATCAAAGATCTCCAAGTCCGACTCCACCAAAAAGAGGATTTGCTCAAGAAGTACCACAACCTGCTGGCTCAGGCAGGAAAGGTAGAGTCATCTCTTTAGCGCGGTACCTAGCAGCTGTTCTCAGTTTCAGGTACCATAACTAGTACTCGCTCAGTCTGGGATCAAGTGAGCCGGAAAAATACAGTATGACTATTTTTTGGGCTGTTCCACAGAATCAGTGCATTTGCTTGTTGTAACTCTCAAAAACTAAAAACCTAAAACATATAGGTAACAGGACTGAGCTGAGATTTAATAGTAAAAAAAAAGTACGGTATTTTTCGGACTATAAAGCGCACTTAAAATCCTTTAATTTTCTCAAAAGTCGACACTGTGCCTTGGAACTCGGTGAGCCTAATGTACAACATAATTCTGGTTGTGTTTACTGACCTCAAAGCAATTTAATTTGGTACATGGTGTAATAAGTGTGACCAGTAGATGGCAGTTACACATAAGAGATACGTGTAGACTACAATGATGGCAGTAAACAACACCAAAACTTTAAATGTTCCATTGAGAATATAGAACATTACACACGGCGCTCAAAAATCTGTCAAAATGTTTTTAGTACGACTTCGGTAAACTATGAAGCCGCACCGCTTGGTGGATTGTCGGCGCATTAAACATACGAGTATTATTATGGTGTGTGTATAAGGACCACAAAATGACACCTATTAGCAGACATTATCTGGTGTTTTGTTTCGCAATATTATGCAAAATCAACTTTTCTTACCTTCTAGTACCTGCTGATGTGTACTTGGGATCTGCATAAGTACTGAAAATGTGCGTACGCAATTGTAGTCTGCGCCGTAGTCGATAAGCTTCTGTCAAGAGCACTCACCATAAACATGTTGAAACATTTACAGTTAATACATCAGACTTGGACAAACTTTACTGATCCCCAAAGGAATTTCAAATTTCACTTGTGGATGATCAGTTTTAGAATCGACAGCATAAAACACTGTCCAGAACATCCCTATTTTAATTTTAATAGTCACATTTCATAGTAAAATCCAATTTTAGGAGGAAGGGACAGGCAACAAATGGCTTTTCTTCCAGTGATTAAAATGAATCTTTTAATCAGGAAACTTTACTTGATCGTGGGGTGAATTATACCGTGTACCGTTTTCTTATATGATTGTGAGCTAGCATGTGTTTGTATTTGGTCACAGAATCCTTTAGAGGATTATCCTATTAAGGAAATATGCAGAAGTCCATCAAAAGCTCTGCAGAGTGGTGGCACTTACCCCCAGGAAATTGGAATCCTACAGGAATGCAGTTTTGGATTTTAGGAGGAAGTGTAAAGACATTAGCAACGTCTGGTAGGAAGCCCTCACAAGTAGGAGTAGAGGATTGGGGTCGGAGGACACCCGACTCAAACCGATCACAGGAAATAGGCTGACTGGCCAAGCAACAAACTGGGCTTTGTCTAGACTGACCGGCCCCAAGGAGAGAACAACAAAAAGTAACTGTCTTCGTGTAAAAGGTATTTAAAGGGGAACATTATCACCAGACCTATGTAAGCGTCAATATATACCTTGATGTTGCAGAAAAAAGACCATATATTTTTTTAACCGATTTCCGAACTCTAAATGGGTGAATTTTAGCGAATTAAACGCCTTTCTATTATTCGCTCTCGGAGCGATGACAACGTGACGTCACATCGGGAAGCAATCCGCCATTTTCTCAAACACCGAGTCAAATCAGCTCTGTTATTTTCCGTTTTTTCGACTGTTTTCCGTACCTTGGAGACATCATGCCTCGTCGGTGTGTTGTCGGAGGGTGTAACAACACGAACAGGGACGGATTCAAGTTGCACCAGTGGCCCAAAGATGCGAAAGTGGCAAGAAATTTGTTCCGCACACTTTACCGACGAAAGCTATGCTACGACAGAGATGGCAAGAATGTGTGGTTATCCTGCGACACTCAAAGCAGATGCATTTCCAACGATAAGGTCAAAGAAATCTGCCGCCAGACCCCCATTGAATCTGCCGGAGTGTGTGAGCAATTCAGGGACAAAGGACCTCGGTAGCACGGCAAGCAATGGCGGCAGTTTGTTCCCGCAGACGAGCGAGCTAAACCCCCTGGATGTCTTGGCTCACACCGTCCCTTATGCCATCGAAGATGATCAAGAGAAGAATATCGACCTTAGCTTCCCTGGCCTGCTGACATCAACTCCAAAACTGGACAGATCAGCTTTCAGGAAAAGAGAGCGGATGAGGGTATGTCTACAGAATATATTAATTGATGAAAATTGGGCTGTCTGCACTCTCAAAGTGCATGTTGTTGCCAAATGTATTTCATATGCTGTAAACCTAGTTCATAGTTGTTAGTTTCCTTTAATGCCAAACAAACACATACCAATCGTTGGTTAGAAGGCGATCGCCGAATTCGTCCTCGCTTTCTCCCGTGTCGCTGGCTGTCGTGTCGTTTTCGTCGGTTTCGCTTGCATACGGTTCAAACCGATATGGCTCAATAGCTTCAGTTTCTTCTTCAATTTCGTTTTCGCTACCTGCCTCCACACTACAACCATCCGTTTCAATACCTGCGTAATCTGTTGAATCGCTTAAGCCGCTGAAATCCGAGTCTGAATCCGAGCTAATGTCGCTATAGCTTGCTGTTCTATCCGCCATGTTTGTTTGTGTTGGCATCACTATGTGACGTCACAGGAAAATAGACGGGTGTATATAACGATGGTTAAAATCAGGCACTTTGAAGCTTTTTTTTAGGGATATTGCGTGATGGGTAAAATTTGGAAAAAAACTTCGAAAAATAAAATAACCCACTGGGAACTGATTTTTAATGGTTTTAACCATTCTGGAATTGTGATAACTTTAAGGACAGTTGACCAAAAAGACAGCAGAAGACTAATCAGGCCCGTACTCTTTATCCTGGAAACTGCAGTTTCAGTCAGAGGCTCGCTGAAACAAATAAAGCTTTTTGTTCGACGATTCCTCATGGGCGTCTCCTTGGCTCATCACCCATTACACGACTAACAAATATACAACAACTGCAAATGTATTTTACAGTTGATCGTATCGTGCATTTTCGCATTTCATGTCCCGTGGTCACAAATGGCGCCTTCTTGGAGGAATACCCCTTAATTTGTTCATTCAGAGGATTGCAGGCGGCTGTAAAAGTAGCTACGTCCCCACTAACTGACGTTGTGAATGTCAGGATCAAGAAGAGATGATCAAAAGACACGCTGAAGAGATGAAGAAGTTGCACATGAAGTTGGACTCCAACAACCACACTGCACTGGACTGCTTCAAACATCAGGCTGCGGTACTGATAGACCTTCATGCTTTCATGAACATCTACTCAATGAGCCTTCAAAGAGTGATGTGACAAATGCGCTTTATTCTTTGTTTCTGCAGGGGGCCATGAAGAAGCCGAGCATCGTCATGCCAACGTCCCAACATATGGACCGTGTGGCTGACCTGGAGCAGACGGTGGCTGAACAGGACGCATCACTCTTGTCCCTCATCAGGCAGTTGAAGCAGACCTCTACAGAGTTGGAGCGGCAGAAGATGGCCGTGGAGACACAAGCTAAGAAAAGCGCCAATGAGATGTCGAGGTGTGGGGCACTCTGGGACAGCTGTGAGCTACAGAGAGCAACACGCTAACAGTGTTTTGGTGCAGATTGAAGAGATCTCATGCTGCAGAGGTGGAAGATCTTAGCATTGAGACTAAAGATCAGAGGAGCCAAATAATGGAAATGAAGAGGGAGGTTGATTCCCTGCAAAATGAACTGGAGTACCAAAAGAGTCCCAATGCTCCATCCTCGAGCAAAACCATGAAGAATTTGGTGGAACAGCTGAAAGCCCAGCTGGTCTACAAAGAGAAACAACTCAAGGTGACCTTGCTCACTTTTGATGCTGACACATCTTTTTTCTAGGATTGTCATTTAGATAAAAGCTTGTTTTCTCAGGCGCTCAGTAAAATTCTGATAGACCTGCGGGCAAAAATGACATCTACTGCAGAACAGCAAATCTTAGCTGATGCTTCACAGACTGACGAGAAGTTGGTGGATGAGCACACCAAAGACCTGAAGGTATCATTTTTCTGATGAAACATGACTGCTGACCTGATTCTTTGTACGCAGCAGATGGAAACGTACTACGCTTATATGGTGATCATCCCCCAGAAACTGGACAAAGATTCATTTATACCCTCATATCTCCAACAAAAGGCTCAGGTGCAAGATCTCAGCAATCAACTGGAAGCTGCAAAGGTGTGTGCCAGGAAAAGTGAGAACACCCTGAGGAGCCGAGTGAAGGGCCTCAGCAAGAAACTGCAAATAAGCCTAACCCATCAAAAGTCCCTCCAAGCTCAGAAAGACGAGAGAGAACTCGAAATCCGAGAGCTGGAGAAGCGAATAAGGTGTCGTGGTGACTCCGTTCAGGCAGGTGTCAAATAATACGAGGGTACACATCCTGAACAGTCACGTAGGGTGCTGATCTTCATGCATGTTGGGTGCGAGTTTGATTTGATTTTTACGAGTGTTTTGGTTTGACAGAGCAAAGAGAAAGTCCTGCAGTGGGAGCAGGGTAAGAAGCTGCAGTTGAAGTTGGAGAAGCTGAAGAACACGCTGAGTGACAAGGAACAGGAAAATGACTCCCTGTCCAAACAGCTTCGTCTGATAAAAGACCTCAATGGCCGGTCAGTGTGGACAATATTCTTCTGCAGTGTCGAGCTCCCTCCGCTGAAGTCTCAGCAGACGCTCTCATGATGTGAAACCCGGTAATGAGGAGATGTTCTTCAACATTGGAGAGATTCTACTTTGACACGCAGGCTGGAGAAAGAGAAGAATTGTCTGCAGAACAAGATGAGGGCTCATGATCAGGTGGTGGGCGTGAGAAGAGAAGAGCTGATGATGGTGGAGGAGCAAAAAGAGAAGAACACAAAGATGGAGACTCAGCTGCTCACCAAGTATGACCTATTTGAAGTTGTTTCTCTTTGACCTCACACTCCTCACTCTGGGTTAAGCCTTCACAAATTCCCATCCTGTTTTTAGCTAAGCGGTATTTGGTTGGTTACTTCATTCCACATTCTGCTCATTAACTGGCAAGGACCCGTTTCTTGACTCCTGCTTTTACTCTGCCTTGTTGGAGTTTGTTGGTGTTCTCCTGTTTAGTGTTGTACTGCCTGTCCTGCGCTCTTATTTTAGTGGCACTTCCTATTGTGTTTTTCTGTAACCACTTCACATCTTTCTCTGGGCACTGATGCACGCTCCTGCTTCCTGTTAGCAAATAGGTCTATTTAAGTTGAGTCTGAGCCACCATCATTTGTCGGGACTTAGTTTTGTACCGATGTACATCTTGTGGACGCTTCTCCTGCCACAGTAACTTTGTTCTTTGTCCAGCATTCCTTTTATTAGTTCTCTTGCCTCCTTATGCTTCCACAGCATTTCACAGCTCTGGCTTTTTGTTATTGTAATTCTCCACATTAAATACTTGAACTTGCACGCTGCCTCCTCTGCCTTCTGCGTCCTGGAAACACGCCAGGAATTGCCGTCATGTGACCCGAGCGTCACAAAAACTCCACAATCAAATTCATGCATTCAGTGCGGGGGCGCTGTGCCATGCCTCTAAAGCTCAGGCACTGTGCATAGAAGTGGCCATCAATATATATATATATATATATATATATATATATATATATATATATATATATCTCTATATGTGTATATATATATCTATATATATATATATATTGTTGCGTTTGGACCAGTTGTTCCTCCCAGGGAATTCAAGTCACAAGTCGCTCCCAAGCTCTTTACGACACTTAAAGCTGAGTAGAAAAACCACCAGAGACAGAATAGGTATTTTGTAATATATTTACAAAGCTTTGCATATACATTGAGACCAGTCCAGCATAGAACATTCAATCGCGCCGCCAAGATGGTCTGCCCCCCCGCCCCCGAAAAACCCTCTCCCCTCTTAAGTCTCTCTCTCTCCCACCCTCGCACTCATGTCCCTCCAGCCAAAACGCATGCCCATTGTCCTCCGCACCTGGAATGCTAGATAAGAGAAAGGAGTATCTCTCTTTCTTACATTCTTCATTCAAGGTTAAGCAGACGGTTTTTGCAGACAACCAAAAGACCACAATTGGAAGAAAAACACTAGCTGTTTTGTAATATGATTATGAAATAAAAGAAGTAACACTTAAATTCGGATATATGTAAATATCTGCCTCCGACAATATTTAACTGGAACTGAGTGGTGCTTTTCCTCTTGTCATTTTAATAGTATACTTTATCTCAATATCATCTTCAAATACTCTTTTCTTTTGCTACTTCACATGTTCTGGTAACGTCTGACATCATCATGTTCCATATATATATATATATATATATATATATATATTTACAGGTTTATTATACAACTTTACAAAAAGGTTGTTCGATGATACTATAAAGGTAATAGTTTGATTGCAGAGACTTGTAAAAAGGTTTCCTAGTATCTGTGTCTCAATGTGAATCACATTTGAGAACATTTCTGTGGGGGCTCTGTGGCCACCATGATGTACTTCTCCTTCCCAGGGGGGCCACAGGCAGTATGCACCCACGCAATTCTCTTTTCCTGCGTGGCCTGAATCTTGCATCAATTTCTGGCTTTTGGAAACTTTCTTCTTGCTGGCCCATTCACAGTGCCCTCTGATGGTTAACTTCGAGATTACATCCTCTAATTTATTTTACCTGGTGTCCTTTCTTGACACCATATGGTGGCAAATTCAGAGAATACAATTTAACAAATTAAATGCAGAAATAACCATCCATCCATCTATTTGCTACCGCTTATTCCCTTTGGGGTCGCGGGGGGCGCTGGAGCCTATCTCAGCTACAATCGGGCGGAAGGCGGGGTACACCCTGGACAAGTCACCACCTCATCGCAGGGCCAACACAGACAGACAACATTCACACTCACATTCACACACTAGGGCCAATTTAGTGTTGCCAATCAACTTATCCCCAGGTGCATGTCTTTGGAAGTGGGAGGAAGCCGGAGTACCCGGAGGGAACCCACGCAGTCACGGGGAGAACATGCAAACTCCACACAGAAAGATCCCGAGGCCGGGATTGAACTCACGACTACTCAGGACCTTCGTATTGTGAGGCAGACGCACTAACCCCTCTCCCACCGATGTCTTTTAAATGCATAAATGCGCACATCTTTCCCACACACACGTGTTTTATATATATATATATATATATATATATATATATATATATATATATATATATATATATATATACATATATATATATATATATATAATGTATGTGTAAATAAGTATATATATATTTAGTATATAAATATATATACACACACTCATATATATATATATATATATATATATACACATATATACATACACACACACACACACATATATATATATATAAAAACACACATATATATATATATACAATGTATATGTAAATAAGTATATATATATTTAGTATATAAATATATATACATACATACAGGTAAAAGCCAGTAAATTAGAATATTTTGAAAAACTTTATTTATTTCAGTAATTGCATTCAAAAGGTGTAACTTGTACATTATATTTATTCATTGCACACAGACTGATGCATTCAAATGTTTATTTCATTTAATTTTGATGATTTGAAGTGGCAACAAATGAAAATCCAAAATTCCGTGTGTCACAAAATTAGAATATTACTTAAGGCTAATACAAAAAAGGGATTTTTAGAAATGTTGGCCAACTGAAAAGTATGAAAATGAAAAATATGAGCATGTACAATACTCAATACTTGGTTGGAGCTCCTTTTGCCTCAATTACTGCGTTAATGCGGCGTGGCATGGAGTCGATGAGTTTCTGGCACTGCTCAGGTGTTATGAGAGCCCAGGTTGCTCTGATAGTGGCCTTCAACTCTTCTGCGTTTTTGGGTCTGGCATTCTGCATCTTCCTTTTCACAATACCCCACAGATTTTCTATGGGGCTAAGGTCAGGGGAGTTGGCGGGCCAATTTAGAACAGAAATACCGACACCAGCAGATGACATGGCACCCCAAACCATCACTGATGGTGGAAACTTTACACTAGACTTCAGGCAACGTGGATCCTGTGCCTCTCCTGTCTTCCTCCAGACTCTGGGACCTCGATTTCCAAAGGAAATGCAAAATTTGCATGGTTGGGTGATGGTTTGGGGTGCCATGTCATCTGCTGGTGTCGGTCCACTCTGTTTCCTGAGATCCAGGGTCAACGCAGCCGTCTACCAGCAAGTTTTAGAGCACTTCATGCTTCCTGCTGCTGACCTGCTCTATGGAGATGGAGATTTCAAGTTCCAACAGGACTTGGCGCCTGCACACAGCGCAAAATCTACCCGTGCCTGGTTTACGGACCATGGTATTTCTGTTCTAAATTGGCCCGCCAACTCCCCTGACCTTAGCCCCATAGAAAATCTGTGGGGTATTGTGAAAAGGAAAATGCAGAATGCCAGACCCAAAAACGCAGAAGAGTTGAAGGCCACTATCAGAGCAACCTGGGCTCTCATAACACCTGAGCAGTGCCAGAAACTCATCGACTCCATGCCACGCCGCATTAACGCAGTAATTGAGGCAAAAGGAGCTCCAACCAAGTATTGAGTATTGTACATGCTCATATTTTTCATTTTTATACTTTTGGATTTTCATTTGTTGCCACTTCAAATCATCAAAATTAAATGAAATAAACATTTGAATGCATCAGTCTGTGTGCAATGAATAAATATAATGTACAAGTTACACCTTTTGAATGCAATTACTGAAATAAATCAAGTTTTTCAAAATATTCTAATTTACTGGCTTTTACCTGTATGTATATATATATATATATATATATATATATATATATATATATATATATATATATATATATATATATATATATATATGTGTGTGTGTGTGTGTATATATATATACATACACACACATATATATATATATATATATACACACACACACACACACACACACACATATATATATATATATATATATATATATATATATATATATATATATATATATATATATATATATAAAGTTAAAAGTTAAAGTACCAATGAATGTCACACACACACTAGGTGTGGCGAAATGATTCTCTGCATTTGACCTATCACTCTTGATCACCCCCTGGGAAGTGAGGGGAGCAGTGAGCAGCAGCGGTGGCCACGCCCGGGAATAATTTTTGGTGATTCAACCCCCAATTCCAACCTTTAATGCTGAGTGCCAAGCAGGGAGGTAATGGGTCCCATTTTTATAGTCTTTGGTATGACTTGGCCGGGGTTTGAACTCACAACCTACTGATTTCGAGGCGGACACTCTAACTATATATATATATATCTCTAACACAAACACATATATATATATATATACATATATACACACACACAATGTACTTGTGTGCAGCAAGGTTTGCTACTAATAAAGGCTTCCTAGCAAAGGCTTGAGTTGTCGTGTCATGTTGCAGACAACCACAGACTGGTGAGGGCACCATGGAGGATTTTAGTCCGAAGAGCCAAAACCTTGAAGAGAGACTGCAGTCCTTAGAGAAGCAGATGTCCAACATGTCCCCAGCAAGACCAGCAGTAAGTCTCGAGGAACCTCCAAAGTTCAACTCCCTGAAAATAATTAATTCAATTCCCACTAAACATGGACTCTCACCATCAGTCATCTGACCCGTGTCCAGGCTGCTCAGTAGAATATGACTAACTTCACAATGACCTTTGAAGCAAAGTACAAATATTGTCAGAAATACTAGAACTTTCTTCACCTCTGGTCTTGTTTACGGCAGACATCAGAGAAGGACGCTGAGAATCCATCACAGAAAGATGAAGACTTGCAGAAACAAAACCTCAAGCTGGTCTCGGAGAACGTGGAGCTCCGCCTCCAACTTGAACATGCCACCGTAGACCTGCCCAGAGTCTCGGTACGTTCTTTTGCAACATGTGTTTAAACATGTTTAAATACAATAGTACTGCATGGTTTCATCTAGAAGAAAGTCACCTACCTGGAGGAGAGCTGCAATGCCCTGAAAAGTGGAAATGCTCATCTCCAGACCAGACTCTCACACATGTCAGGTATGTTCTTGCATCATGTCTACTGTGGTCCATGTATGTTCTTGCATCAGGTCTACTGTGGTCCATGTACTGTATATAACTATATCTACACACATCTACTGGCTCACCTGTACTGTCTTCCTGTGCACTTAAGATGTGACTTTAGTATTTTATACGTTAATATTATTATTAATTGAACCGTTTTGGTTCGGTTCGGAGGTGTACCGAACGAGTTTCCACACGAACATATTAAGTAGCCGCCTCCGCTTCCTTCTGCGTCTGTCTCTGTCAGTCCTCTACACAGCACCCAGCATTGTCCCACCCACACAACCATCTGATTGGTTACACACAGAGCGGTAACAGCCAATCAGCAGTGCGTATTCAGAGCGCATGTAGTCAGTGCTTAGTGTTTAGCAGGTAAGCATCAGGCAGCGGACTCTCCCCAAATGATAATAAACACCTTCCAGTCAACTACTAGTAACATCACTATGAGCCCGTTGACCTTCTAGAAATATAAACTACAGCTCAGCTCGCTCGCAGTCCTGGCTTGAGGTGAAGGCTAATTTGCTTTTAGCGTAACGTTAGCTCATTTTGCGGTGTGTGTGTGTTACGGACAGCAAAGCCCTGTCTGTCTGTTATTTCACTTGACCTTTTTCTGTGTTGATTGAGCTGTGTTGAAGCAGCAAAAAAAGGACATTATGTTAAATGAAGAGTTTCTGAAGCTGTCTCTGATAGTTGATACAATAATGTAAGTGCATCATTAAGCCTACATGAACTCCATGGTGTTCAGGGATGAATAGTCTCTCCTATTACTATTGTACCATTTTTTCAGCAATAGTTACATTAATCATTAGTAATGTAGCAGCCTAGTTTTGAATGGCAGGGTCCCTGCTATCACATGTTGATAAAAATATAACATTTACATAATAAACCAACTACAGCAGGGGTGCTCACACTTTTTCTGCAGGCGAGCTACTTTTCAATTGATCAAGTCGTGGGGATCTACCTCATTCATATATATAATTTATATTTACTTATTTAGGAAATATATGTTTTTGTTAACAAGTTAAAGGTGTTTAATGATAATGCAAGCATGTTTAACACATATAGTTAATATTGTTAATAAATTAAAGGTGTTTAATGATAATACAAGAATGTTTAATACATATAGTTAATAATGTTAATAAATTAAAGATGTTTAATGATAATACAAGTATGTTTAATACATATGGTTAATATTGTTAACAAGTTAAAGGTGTTTAAAGATAATTAATGCAAGCATGTTTAACATATAGTTAATATTGTTAACAAGTTAAAGGTGTTTAAAGATAATACAAGCATGTTTAACACATATAGATTCCTTTCTTTCATGAAGACAAGAATATAAGTTGGTGTATTACCTGATTCTGATGACTTTTGCATTGATTGGAATCAGACAGTGGTGCTGATAACGTCCGCATTTTCGAATGGAGGAGAAAAAAAGTCCTCCTTTCTGTCCAATACCACATGAAAGTGGTTGGTTTTTGGCATCTTATTTGTCCAGCTTCCGTACTCCTTTGTATACACTTTACAAGAAATACATTGTCGGCAAACTCCGTAGCTTGCTAGCTTGTGCACGCCAGCTTTCTGAGACTCTTATTTTGTTAGCGCAACTGTGCAGTCGGTCTTTGGAGTTTTGACGACAGGTACGGCGCCAGAGTCTGTTGAAATAAAGTGTTTCTCGCCTTCCAGTCGGTAATTTTAATGAGCTGACAGCAGCCAGCGTCATCTCAGAAGACCCTCGGGTGCCGTGAATGTCAATCAAGTGACGAAAGTGACGTCATAGTGAAGATTTATGATCGCTCATTTTTAGGACTATTTTTTTAATGCCTGGCTGGTGATCGACAGACACACCCTCCGCGATCGACCGGTAGCTCGCGATCGACGTAATGAGCACCCCTGAACTACAGGCTTCCCAAATGCTGTAATAAATTAAGCATGATGAGTTGACTTGAAACTGTTTAATGTTGCACTTTTTATATGTAGAAGAAAAGTTTTGTCATTTTATTTAATCTGAGCAACAACTTGAGGCAGTTTAATGTTGATTAACGTGGGCAGAATTATTATAGTGTTCCCAATGTTAAAAGGATAAAGCCATTGTTTACAAATTTGGTAAATAAATAACCAAAGAATTTATATTTTGTTGTTTTCTTACTGTACCGAAAATGAACCGAACCGTGACCTCTAAACCGAGGTACGTACCGAACCGAAATTTTTGTGTACCGTTACACCCTTAGTAAATAGTAATCTCCATCCTACCTTGCTGATTGTATTGAACCATAAGTCCCGGACAGAAATCAGCCTTCTAAGAACTATTAGTGATTCCCAGAGCCCCAAAAAAAGAGTGTTTTCTGTTGGAGCTCCAGTGCTCTGGAATGTTCTACAGTAACAGTTCAAGATGCTAGGATGTGGTTGTGGTTTGTTTAATTTACCGTGTTGAATGATACATTAGCACAAAGTAGCATGAAGACTACACTTTTGGAGTGGAGACCTGCTCCAAAAATCAAGTACAATTGAAATATTGCCAGTCATAAAAGGTTAAGATGGTTTATTTTTAATGATTTCTCATTCTGTATCAAAGTGATTTTTTTGGCTTGCGATAAAAGTTTAATCAGTAAGTTTTTGGTGAGTTGTTGAGCTAGAGAAGACATCCTCCATAGAAGAATGCTGCCTGCCAAGAGATGTTTATTCTACTTTAGTGCTTCTTGGTCCATAAAACAACATTACAGATAAGTGACTAAATGGAAGCTGCCCTCATGGAGACGACATTTGAAGATAGTTGTAGTCTTACTGATAAAAAATAGTAAAATGATTCTAAACACACCAAAGAAGAAGAAGTCCTAACAGTTGAAATGCAGATGTAAAGAAGACAAACAAAGTAAAAGAACCTTCAAGTTGTGTGAGAGTGCTACATGACCTTGGACCTTAACTCATGCGCTCTCTTTGAAGTTTCTTCAGCTGTTCCTCCAGCACAATGTTCTTCTTCAGCTCCATGTTGTAATTGTACTTTAAATCCTCGATCTCCTCAAAGAAAGCCGGGTCAAACTTGTCCAGGTCTTCCTTTAATTTGCGGACTTCTACTTGGAGTTTGCTCTTCTCCGCCTCCTCTGACTTTAGAAGAACTTTTAGTTGTCTGCAATCTGCGGTAGAAAGAAGACCTGTTGGGCTTTCTGCAGAACAGGCAAAAACCAAAAGTACTTTTTAAGTGTTGGGGAGTCACCTGTGTCATGTGTCATGTGTGTCTGGCCACCAAGTTGTTCTCTATCCAGTCTTTGCTCAGTCGGTAACTGGGGATTAAAAGACCATGGTGTTCTGACATTGTCTGCATTGTAGTGGTAAAAGTATCGGTCTCAACTCTACCTGATGATCTTCAAGTACCCGGATGCGAATCTGAGCAGTCTCCTCGCGTTTGTTTGCCTCCTTGAGCTTCTGCTTGAGTTCAGTCATGTTGGAGGTTTTTAGAGACAGCTCCTTCTCCAACTCCTTCATCTTGTTCTCAAACATTCTGTGGATGCAAGAGGACAACATGTCTGCCTTGGACCCTGTCAAGTCAACTTGCAGTGAGACCTAGACTTAATCAGTTCATGACCATGGACTTAGATTGGTCAGATCTAGTCTTTGACTTAAATTGGTCACATCTAGTCTTAGAATTAGATTGTCAGATCTAGTTTTCGATTGGTCAGATGTAGTCTTGGACTAAGAACATGAGTACTTGTTGGTTCAGCAGGTGGAAGCAGAGAGACATCAGGTTTCTAATGTTTGGGAAAGAACTTGAGAGCAACTAACCGAGTCACCACAGATGACTTCATGGCCTTGCTGCCAGAATCCTCCGTGATGGGCCTGGAGAGAGCGTCCAGGAGTCTTTGCTTGGTCTTCTCCAGCTCTGCCTCCAGTTTCTCACTCGTTAACTCTGCACTGGTCTTGGCCAGTCGTAGTTTTTCTGCGACCTCCATCTCCTGAGAACAAAAGGAAATGAGGTCATGCTACTCCTCGGCCGACATGCATTTAGCTCATGAGAATTTCACTTCTATCTCCTCAGTCAGGAGCGTTCCATCTCAGTGACAAACTTGATACCTTCTTGACTTGCTTTCCAAGTCGCTCATTTTCCAGGACTATTTTCTCCAGTCCTTTGCATTTGGACTCAAACCTGCGGAGTTCAGCTTCATGTTGACTCTTCAGTTTGTCGTGTTCCACCTAGACAAGAGAATGTGTTTTTGTAGCCAGTTGTGGGACTCGTGCACAAGGCCTATCAACCTGAAGTCTTTTGTGTTCTTGCTCCAAGGTCTGGTCCACATGGGGAGCTGGAGAGGTTTTCTTTAGCCGCTCGTTTTCCTTCTGCACTCTTTCCATCGCCTTCTTCATCAAGATGATGCTCTTCTCAAGCTCAGGCACACTTTTCTTGCTGTCGCACCACTGATGAGGGAAAGTACAAGTATTGTGGTACAAGCATTGTGGTTAAGGCGCCCACTAGTGGTGGGTGTAAAGAAAGGCAAGCGGGAGTTACAGACAAATGTTTTACACGTTCAAATCGCTGTACAGACACACAAGTCGTACACGGCAGAAGTCACTTTACGTTTGAGTGTTTTCTACCAAGCATGTTGGTGTTAAAAATGTCAACATGACTTAGATGTTGACTGATTGTTTACGTGAGCCGCTGTTTAGTCTGCAAGCGGACGTGACGTCACATGCAACCATACTTGTCAACCCTCCCGAAATTCAGCGCCTCTCCCGAAAACCTCCCGGGACAAATTTTCTCCCGAAAATCTCCCGAAATTCAGGCGGAGCTGGAGACCACGCCCCCTCCAGCTCCATGCGGACCTGAGTGACGTGTTGACAGCCTGTTCACACGTCCACTTTCCCACAATATAAACAGCTAATGATCGAGGGCGAGTTCTTGGTTTCTTATGTGGGTTTATTGTTGGGCAGTTTCATTAACGTCCTCCCAGCGCGGTAACAACACACAACAACAGCAGTCAAGTTTTCGTCTACCGTAAAGCAGTTCGTATGCCGTAAACAGCAATGTTGTGACACTTTTAAACAGGACAATACTTCTATCTACTGTCAGGGGCACCGAAAAGGGGGGGGGGGTAAAGGAGACGGATTCTAGGGGCCCGTGATGGAGGGGGGCCCAGAGAGGCCCCTAATGATGATGAAATTATAATACAGAAAAAATAATGACACTGTGTTGGGGGTCCTGTAAAGATTCTTTTCATGGGGCCCAAAATCCCTAGCGGCGCCCCTGTCTACTGTACATGCATATGTGACCCACCCATAATCAGTGTTGGGACTAACGCGTTACTGTAACGCCGTTAGTTTCGGCGGTAACTAGTAATCTAACGCGTTATTTTTTTATATTCAGTAACTCCGTTACCGTTACTACATGCGTTACTGCGTTATTTTACGTTACTTTTTATGTAGTATAAAGTGTGTTTTATCGGAGCGCTGCTTTGTCATCGTTCTGATTCTTCTTGTGTCACAAGCCGGAGAAGAGAGAGAGACATGCGCTCTGTGTGGGTGTGTCTGAGTGTGAGTGTGGGGAGCGAGGGGGGGGGGGCGTGTCTGATCATGGCGGAGCCAGAAGTCGAGTTTGCTAACATGGAGATATTTTCACTACTTTTCTTTTGTCGAGCACAAAGAAAATAACATTTTAGTTAAATGTAAATTGTGCTTTGGATCAAAGATGCCATCTACTGCCCAAAACAGCAATTCAAATCTGCTGAAACAAGCTACATAGCAACATGCTTCGACGAAGCTAGTAAAGAGAGACAGAGACTCTGATGCCACTTCAGCACTGAAGGTACACACACTCTGTCAATCAATGTTCCCTCTAATTGTTCATGTGTGTGAGCAAATGCAAAAAGTCCCTGAGCATTGAGTGGAGTCCATGTGAGCAACTTTAGACGTGCACACTGTGGCTACACCAGCAGCACACCTGTCCCAAACCTCACTAAATAACAACTTACATCTCCATCCATCCATCCATTTTCTACCGCTTGTCCCTTTCGGGGTCGCTGGAGCCTATCTCAGCTGCATTCGGGCGGAAGGCAGGGTACACCCTGGACAAGTCCCCACCTCATCACAGGGCCAACACAGATAGACAGACAACATTCTCTTATTATTATAATCAAATGACAGCAGTCATTTCCATTTCTAATATAAGTGTTTAGGCCCACTTATAATGACAATAACAACAAATATTGTTTTTCATGAACTGTGTACTTGTATTGTTTGTCTGGGTGGAGGTCCTGCTTTGGAAATAGTTTGTAACCCTTTCAGACATTGCATTTAGTTCCCATTAAAACATTCACATGTTGCACAATGAGATGTAAGCAGGGGATCATGTGTACATTCCTGCAACTTCCTGTTTGTAAAAAATATATTTTTATTACTATTTATTTAATATACTAACAGCATTTAATGATTAATATTTATAAATTAAGATTCCTAATAAATGACACTAGAATAAGCACACATTTGATTGGTAAATCATAGTGTAACGACCTGGAATGACACTTTGTGTGGTGTTGGAGTTGTCCGACTTTTTGTGTGGCTGTAAACGCATCACTGGCTAAGTGCCATATGTGCAAGTGTTGGCGCACGTGAGAGAGCGAGCGGCTGCTGTTGATATAACAAAGTTGCTTTTGGTCTGGTTTGTACTGCAGAAAATGACCAGTTTTGCTAGATATCATTTTTTTTACTAATGTTTTGGTGATGTGTTTATGGCCGACAGTAAAGAGTTTTGCTCAGTAAAGTGATGGATGGAATTCATGTCCTCAAAGCGTCTCGACAGACGTTACAATATTTGAACAATGATGACGAAAACGGTTTTCTCTGTCGTGTCCGTGTCGTGTCGAAAATTGTTATGCGCTTATTTTTTTATTAGATTTTGTGCATGGCATAGATTTGCCGTGCGCAGAGGACGCTTGAGCAGTGCGCAATTGCACATGCGCGCTCCTGAGAGGGAACGTTGCTGTCAATTCTCTTATATACTCTTTCATTCTAGACTTCTAGAGTGTTTGATTATCACATCACTCTAAATGTATAGACTATAAAGTTCACAAACATAAAGAGGGATCCTAGTGGGCCAGGCCAATCTTTCTTATCTCTAAACTAAAACTGGGGAAATGTGTAGTGTGTTCTGGGTTTCAGACATGATTTTGTATAAGAATTTCTTGAGGAAGAAAATGCCTAGTTAGACTTTGTGTATGTAGTGTGTGCCTTTCTTGCTTTACATCTATGCTGTTTGTTACTTATGTATGTTATGTTGCAGCTATTTAAAATAGTTTTGTCAATTTGTTCTGGTCAGAAACAAATTGGCCTTTGTAACATATCTTTGTCTTTGTGTGTTGTATGTAGACCACATGGCTTAGCAGAGTTGAGTGATGCAAATGCATGTCAAGTTGATCAACACATTGTATTATTCTCCAGTGCAATAACAGTACTAAAATGAAGGCTAAAAGGGCATTAATTGGAGCTTTAAAAAAAAAAAGAAAAAAGAAGTAACTAAATAGTTACTTTTCACAGTAACGCATTACTTTTTGGTGTAAGTAACTGAGTTAGTAACTGAGTTACTTTTGAAATGAAGTAACTAGTAACTGTAACTAGTTACTGCTTTTCAGTAACTAACCCAACACTGCCCATAATGTGTCACATTTTTGTGTTGATTTATTTATTTTATTTTGTGGTTTGAATTCGTTTTTGGAGCTGTCATTACACACTTGTCAGTATTCACATTGGTCAGTAGGGGGCAGTAGGGCGTTTCTTCCCAATTGAATGCTATCACCTGCAGACCGGAAGTGTCTTGTCATTCTGATGAGAGCGACCAGTCTGTGAACAATTGAAACGTCCTGTGTGCTTTTTCCTCCTGTATAACAGGTTAGTTTTGGTGAATCAACTCACTGAATAATGTCCATGTGATCTTTATAAGTTTAAGTACACATTCTGATGGTGGAGCCTAACTCTAAAGTGTTTGTGAGTTGTAGTTTGTATTTGTGAATGAATCCAGTGCACAAAAAGGCGACGTGAGTGTGCAATGTTTATATAGGAACTTCTGATCCTAATTCAGACTCCCAAATTAGAGCTCCCGCTTTCTTATTGATTTTATAATGTATATTTGTATAATGTGTGTGTTCTGAAATAGTGACAGAGAATAGAACAAGGATGGACAATTCAACCCTTAACTCAACAATGAGTAGATGAGTGTTATGTGTGTGTATATGTGTAAATAAATGAACACTGAAATTCAAGTATTATATATATATATATAAATATATATATATATATATATATATATATATATATAGCTAGAATTCACTGAAAGTCTAGTATTTCTTATATATATATATATCTTAACCACGCCCCCCGCCCCACCCACGACCACGCCCCCACCTCCCGAAATCGGAGGTCTCAAGGTTGGCAAGTATGCATGCAACAAAGGTATGGCACCGTTTGATTTCATGTGATTGGATAATCAGTAGTACCCATGAAATTGGGTCAGTGCCTATAAAAGTACCGAATGTGGTACCCATCCCTAGTCATGCACCAATTGATTTCAATTCATTTCAATGGGCGGGGCTGCTTTGACATATTGAGTTACAAGCTTAATAGCGGAACGAATCCTGCTCGTAAGTTGACATGTTGTTTTTTTTTTAGCAAAAGCATCTTCTAACAATGAACTTACTCTGGTATTGGCCAATCTCTTCTGCAAATCAGAGTTTTCCTTTTTCAGGGCACTCAACATCTCCTCCTGGTCTGCAACTTTACTCTGGGGGAAAAAAAGCAATCACAAAAACAAGGCGATTAAAAACCCTCAAGCAGAATAATCCAACAGTTTGAGGCAGACTATCTTTCCTCTGTGGGACATACCAAACGTTAGATCTTGTTTTGTAAACTAGCAGCATCTATCCGTCCATGGGTTAACATGTACCTTGAGTCTTGGAAGGTCAATGTCGACCTGTGCCAGTTGGAGGCGGAGCTCCAAATTCTCAGAGGCCAACTTGAGGTTTTCTTTCTGGAGGTCCTGAAGTCGTCGTGATGGAGTCTCTGTCTGAAGCGAGGCAAAGACACCATATGTCAGTCTGAGACAAAGAGCTTGACAAGGACCGAGGCCACCTTGACTTTACGACTGGTGCTTCCACATACACACTATGGGAATTCTTAGCACCTGAAATCCACAAGGGAATACTCACAGGTGTGATTGCTACCACTAATAATACAACCACAACACTGGGAAACCAAGGCTAGGAGTACCTTCGGATATCTTTGCAATCTGCTTTGTCTTCGTTGCACGTCATCATCCTTTTGTTTCCTGAGAACACTGCCACGGTTTTGGCTCACTTTCTTGCTGGAGTTCACATCTGGTACGGCTGAACAAGACTCGTCTGGATTATGTGTCGCTGCCATGCTGGTCAGATCAACATCTTGCTCAGTCCCTTCATGCTGTTCTGCTCCTTGTCCGCAGTTGTCCTCATTGTTAGCGCTAGCTTGACATGTCAGTTCTCTATCATCCTTGGCTTCACCTACTCCTGCAGAGGGAGTTCCAGAACCTTCTGCATCATCCTCTGATTTGCCTTCAATTTGCTGCCTTTCAGTCCCATCTGCATCCTCTTCAACAGCTGTAGTCACCTTAGGGCTAATATGGTTTTCTTCAGTGTTGCTGTGAGATTCTAAGTCCCGCTGTTCTTTGTTTGACTCCTTCTGATGGTCACAGGTGTCTCTTTGAGTTTGAAGGCTCATTGAGCAGTCCTGTGGTTCATCAGGACAACGTGATGACCCATCCTCAACATCAAAAGTAACAGTGTGAATGCCGTTTAAAGCCTGTGGGATTTTCCCTTTTTCATGTGAGGAATCCGACTGATGGCGGTCAAGAGAGGAGATAGATGAAGGAGGACAGTAAAACGTGAGGAAAGGGATGAAGGAAGGCCCTCAAAGATATCATAGACCTGATGTGTGTGTGTCTTTTCAGTGGACAGAGTAGCACTCACAGACGACTGGTCGGGTGTCTTGTTCTCAAAGGCTCCGAGTCTCTCCTCAAGGTCGTGGTTCCTCTGGGTCAAATCCTCCACCACACGGTCACGAGTTAGAGCCTGTTGCTGCCTGTAAGATTGCTCCAAAATGAAGGCTTTAGGTCAATATAATGCCCACATAATACAGTTTTAACAGACACAATAAAAACCCAGATTGACTGAAAGAAGAAGACTTTGTACTTTATGGTAAACAACTGAGTCTCCAGCTCAGTGTTCTTCGCCTTTAGCTCCGTGACCTCCTTCTCCAGCTCATCTCGTCTCACGCCCGCCACCTGATCAGCGGTCACTCCTTTAGACCTGGTCTTCTTCTGCAGTACATGCTTTTCTTTCTCCAGCCTGAGTACACGATCACACAACAGAAACTCGTCACACAAATCCTCAACAACCATTGCTGCATACTGGAACTCAAATTCCATTTCATAGAATCAAAGGTTCCTCGGGCCCATTGCTTTATTTCCAGACACTCAAATCTATTGGAGAATCAGCACCTCCAAGTCCGAGTCCATGGTTCTCGCCCGGAAAAGGGTGGAGTGCCATCTCCGGGTTGGGGAGGAGATCTTGCCCCAAGTGGAGGAGTTCAAGTACCTCGGAGTCTTGTTCACGAGTGAGGGAAGAGTGGATCGTGAGATCGACAGGCAGATCGGTGCGGCGTCTTCAGTAATGCGGACGCTGTATCGATCCGTTGTGGTGAAGAAGGAGCTGAGCCGGAAGGCAAAGCTCTCAATTTACTGGTCGATCTACGTTCCCATCCTCACCTATGGTCATGAGCTTTGGGTTATGACCGAAAGGACAAGATCACGGGTACAAGCGGCCCAAATGAGTTTCCTCCGCCGGGTGGCGGGGCTCTCCCTTAGAGATAGGGTGAGAAGCTCTGCCATCCGGGAGGAGCTCAAAGTAAAGCCGCTGCTCCTCCACATCGAGAGGAGCCAGATGAGGTGGTTCGGGCATCTGGTCAGGATGCCACCCGAACGCCTCCCTAGGGAGGTGTTTAGGGCACGTCCGACCGGTAGGAGGCCGCGGGGAAGACCCAGGACACGTTGGGCAGACTATGTCTCCCGGCTGGCCTGGGAACGCCTCGGGGTCCCACAGGAAGAGCTGGACGAAGTGGCTGGGGAGAGGGAAGTCTGGGCTTCCCTGCTTAGGCTGCTGCCCCCGCGACCCGACCTCGGATAAGAGGAAGAAGATGGATGGATGGATGGATCAAATCTATTGCTGGTTCTGCAGAGCAGAAACACACAATGGTCTTCTCCGTGTTCCTTGGTCCTGGACAAAGTCAAAATACACCCGTTTCCATAACACAGTCATCTCTGGGCAGCATCGGATGAAAAATAACAAGTGAGTTTTCAAAGCTTAAAGGGGAACTGCACGTTTCATGGGGAATTTTGCCCGTCATTCACAATGATGTAAGACATGAACACAAGTGTTTTATTGTTTTATGCATTCTCATTTGTCATCATTGGCTCGTTCAAGGAGGCTAGCAATGCAGCTAATGGGAGTTAGCCATTTTGTTCCAAAACATCTAAAAAGCACCAACAATATTCCATTCACATGTTGTGACCTGAATGTTAACCAAGTATTAGTAAGATTGTTATTATAAGCGCCAACACAGAGGAACTACTTTTAGCGGCACATTGATCACAGAGAGCTAACTAGCTTATGCTGCTATATTGAGTTGCTGCATCCCCTCTGAGTTGGTGAAAGTTCATTCGAGATGATAAATCAAGCCTGGATAGTAGAAGGTTGTGGACATAAACCCACAAGTTGGTTAACTTTGACATCCAACTTAGACCCAGAGATGGCCAGAAAGACACGAAAAGACGCTCATTTGTGGCCACCCTTTTTTTTTAAATGATAAATTGTTGATGTAAAGGGGAAGATATAAACATGCCATCAGTCTTTATCCCAGTGAGAGCAGACATTGTACAGTAAGTGATTGTTTGATTATGTTTGCTGTCTCTCATCAAGTCTGCCATGATTAGTAGTGTTGTTGTTGAAGAGAAAGTGAACGTTGTGATGCGTCTACCTTATGCTTACATTGATCAAAATATGTAAATCCATCCATCCATTTTCTAACGCTTATCCCTTTCAGGGTCACGGGGGGTAAAATATGTATATATTACATGTTATTATGAATGTTACTACATGACATATATACTTACATCATGTATATATTACATGTTATTATGAATGTTACTACATGACATATATACTTACATCATGTATATATGACATGTTATTATGAATGTTACGACATGACATATATACTTACATCATGTATATATTACATGTTATTATGAATGTTACTACATGACATATATACTTACATCATGTATATATTACATGTTATTATGAATGTTACTACATTACATATATACTTACATCATGTATATATTACATGTTATTATGAATGTTACTACATGACATATATACTTACATCATGTATATATTACATGTTATTATGAATGTTACTACATGACATATATACTTACATCATGTATATATTACATGTTATTATGAATGTTACTACATGACATATATACTTACATCATGTATATATTACATGTTATTATGAATGTTACTACATGACATATATACTTACATATTACATGTTATTATGAATGTTACTACATTACATATATACTTACATATTACATGTTATTATGAATGTTACTACATGACATATATACTTACATATTACATGTTATTATAAATGTTACTACATGACATATATACTTACATCATGTATATATTACATGTTATTATGAATGTTACTACATGACATATATACTTACATCATGTATATATTACATGTTATTATGAATGTTACTACATGACATATATACTTACATCATGTATATATTACATGTTATTATGAATGTTACTACATGACATATATACTTACAGCGTGTATATAAAACATTGATGGAGGTTTTCGGACGTTTTTTAGAGGGCTTTATAGGTGAATTCGAGTGACCCTCATTACCTCCATCGTTAGCTGCCTTTTATTTACAATTTAAAATGCATTAAAAAGATAAACTTATGTGTGCTTTTCTCACATTAGGATGGTGAATGATAGACAACATTTCAAGAAAGTACAGTTCTCCTTTAAAAGGGGAAATATTATGCAAACACCACTTTACTAACCTACTGGTACCTTTTTGTGTGTGTTTGGGATCTGTATAAGTCCTGCAAATGTGAAACCAAAGCATGGAGGCATGGCGGAGATGTTTATAAAACAATCTTGCTCTAAACAAGCCGTTTTAGATTTGCTCCGACATGTGACGTTTTGACGTTGGCAGATTATCCAAATATGGTAGGAATTTCCCCAAAGAGATTTGGTTAAGTCCACCATTGTAGTCAATAAGTTCCTTTTTTTTCTCTATCCTCTTGTTGTGGGGCAGACTGGCTCGTACATGCACATGCATCCTCCGCTGTTGCCATTTCTAATACAAAGTAGTGTATATTTCTAACTTATATCTGTCAGTAGATTCGTTATGGAAGATAAAAACTACAACATTTCTAATTCCCGTATTTTTCGGACTCTACTGCGCACTCAAAATTGACAGTGCGCCTAATGTACAGCATAATTCTGGTTGTGCTTACCGACCTTGAAGCTATTATCATTACACCATGTACCATATATAAGTGTGACCAGTAGAAGGCAGTCGCACATAAGAGATATGCCAGTAAACAACACCAAAACTTTAAATGTTCCATTGAGAATATAGAACATTACACAACGCACTCAAAAATCTATCACGATGTTTTAGTAGGACTTTGGTAAGCTATGAAGCCGCACCGCTTGATGGATTGTACTGTGCTTCAACATAGGAGTATTATTGTGGTGTGTGTATAAGGTAAGACATATTATCTGGCGTTTTGTTTCGCAATATTATGCAAAACTGTTGCCATTTCTAATATAAAGTAGTGTAAAGTTCTTACTTATAACTGTCAGTAAACTCACCATGAAAGCGCTAAAACATAGCGGTGTAGTGACTTTACATTATTCACCCAAGGAACTTTAGTTATTAGAGAGTTCCGGTCAGACGGTTTTTCACGGGACACATTTCGGGCGTTGTTGTTGTTCTTCGGTGAGCCACGGATGAGGAGATGCTGCTCCGTTATTGATTGAAGTAAAGTCTGAATGTCATTAAAACAGTTAGCGCCATCTTTTGACACTTCTTCCACTCCCGTCCTTGCACGCTACACCGCTACAACAAAGATGACGGGGAGAAGACGCTGTCCAAGTGGAGGCACGTAAATAAGACCGCCCACAAAACGGCGCATTCTGAAGCGACTGTCAGAAAGTGACTTGAAGATGATGTGTAAAACATCATCTATGCAACATTTTGACCAAAGAACCACCATCACATGTCATGTAGACCACAAGGACGTCTTTTACATTTAGAAAAAAAATCATAATATGACTCCTTTAATGCGCCTTTTGTATGAAAATAGACCTGACTAGACCCGGCAGTGCGCCCTATGGACCAGAAAATATGGTACATGTTATGTAGACGGGGTAGACATAGAAAGGGTAAAAGAAACTAGATTTTTGGGAGTCTTAATAGATGATCAAACGAACTGGAAATCTCATATACAAAACATACAACATAAGGTGGCAAAAAACATTTCAATAATGAATTAAAGCTGCAAGCAGCGTTGGACGGGCCCGCGTATTTGGCAGGTGCTAGTCCTAAGTGTCCCAATACTTTTGTCTACTTTTAGTCTGAAGTGTCCCAAGACTTTTGTCTAGTGTACCTACCTTGTCTGCATTGTGTGGGCATGTTGGTGCTTCCTGCTTTTAAGCAGCCATCTTACAAAAACAGCAGTGCAGCAGCATCAGCGCAGCGGTTCTTTGAAGGCTCATAAAATCAAAACCGGAGCAGTTATAAAAAAACTGTTCTGTTAATTTATACACAAGGGTTTAATCTCTCTCCTGTGTTAGTTTGAAGCCGAAACGACAAACGCGCTCAGAGGAGATAGATTTTGAAGGAAGGTGACCGGTTTTTCCAAAAAAAATGTTTTGAAGGGGGAATAGCAAACTTCCTGTTGATTTTTGCTGGGGGTTGTCAATTTATGAAATGTAGGTCTAAGTGAGACCTACATAGAGGTTTTTGTTTCATGTCTCTCCGACCTTCCCAGGGAGAGTTACAGGCAGATTTTTCATCCGAGGAGCAGTTTTTTGTGCGTTTTATAAAAAAATTGCTGTAGAGCACAATTTTTAGATTTGGGGTTAGGTTATTTCTGTCAGAGTTTGTAGGATGCGAACCCCAAGATGCAGAGAAGGCGGAAGGCGTTATACGGGAAAACATGATTTAATGTTCGAAATAAAGTAAAAACACAAACTAGGAACAGGCAAAATGGAAACAGGAACCAGAAAACAGAAAAACTGGAAATAGCAAACGGCTAACAGGATCTGGCTAACAGGAAAACAAGAAGCTAGGAGAAACCAACCGTAAATAGCTATAAGGAACAGCTTACCGCTATGACGACAGCGACAAGGACAGGTAGACACTACAATGACATCGGCAATGACAATCAGGTAGTGATGACAATGATCCAGCAGTGACTGGAGGGTAGGGCAGGTATAAATAGCAGCTGGCTGATTGACACCAGGTGTGGCCAGGTGCCAATCAGCCACAGCTGAGGGGACACAGCACTCAGGGAGACAAGTAGGAAATAAAGACAAAATAAAAGTGCTGGACAGAAAACTAAGACAAACTCAGAGAAAAAACTAAAACACAGTCAAACTGTCAGGGACAAGCCTGACAATTTCATTAGATCACAGTTTTAGCCAGTCCTGATGTGTGTGTTCAGTTTGGTGAGTTTTGAAGCATGTTAAGGGGGTCAAATTACAGCTCAAAGAGGCAAAAGTGACTGTTTTTAGTACTTTTTTGTCTTGAAGGGGGAATTGCCAACTTCCTGTAGATTTTAGCCCGAGAATGTACCATTATGAAAGTTAGGTCTGAGTCAGACCTACATAGAGGTTTTTGTTTCATGTCTTTCCGACCTTCCTAGTGGGAGTTACAGGCAGTCTAGTTTTTTTTTTTTCCTAGGGGGCGCTAGAGCGCAATTTTGATTTTTGCGGTTCAGTTTTTTTATTAAAAGACAATTTTCGCAGGTCCTGATGGGTGGGTCAAATATGGTGAGTTTTGAAGCATGTTAAGTGGGTCAAATTAGTGCTCAAAGAGGCGGCGGAAGAATAATAAAGAATTAAAGCTGCAAGCAGCGTTGTTCGGGCCCGCGTATTTGGCAGGTGCTAGTCCTAAGTGTCCCAATACTTTTGTGTACTTGTAGTCTGAAGTGTCCCAAGACTTTTGTCTAGTGTACCTACCTTGTCTGCATTGTGTGGGCATGTTGGTGCTTCCTGCTTTTAAGCAGCCATCTTACAAAAACAGCAGTGCAGCAGCATCAGCGCAGCGGTTCTTTGAAGGCTCATAAAATCAAAACCGGAGCAGTTATAAAAAAAACTGTTCTGTTAATTTATACACAAGGGTTTAATCTCTCTCCTGTGTTAGTTTGAAGCCGAAACGACAAACGCGCTCAGAGGAGATAGATTTTGAAGGAAGGTGACCGGTTTTTCCAAAAAAAATGTTTTGAAGGGGGAATAGCAAACTTCCTGTTGATTTTTGCTGGGGGTTGTCAATTTATGAAATGTAGGTCTAAGTGAGACCTACATAGAGGTTTTTGTTTCATGTCTCTCCGACCTTCCCAGGGAGAGTTACAGGCAGATTTTTCATCCGAGGAGCAGTTTTTTGTGCGTTTTATAAAAAAATTGCTGTAGAGCACAATTTTTAGATTTGGGGTTAGGTTATTTCATTAGATCACAGTTTTAGCCAGTCCTGATGTGTGTGTTCAGTTTGGTGAGTTTTGAAGCATGTTAAGGGGGTCAAATTACAGCTCAAAGAGGCAAAAGTGACTGTTTTTAGTACTTTTTTGTCTTGAAGGGGGAATTGCCAACTTCCTGTAGATTTTAGCCCGAGAATGTACCATTATGAAAGTTAGGTCTGAGTCAGACCTACATAGAGGTTTTTGTTTCATGTCTTTCCGACCTTCCTAGTGGGAGTTACAGGCAGTCTAGTTTTGTTTTTTCCTAGGGGGCGCTAGAGCGCAATTTTGATTTTTGCGGTTCAGTTTTTTTATTAAAAGACAATTTTCGCAGGTCCTGATGGTTGGGTCAAATATGGTGAGTTTTGAAGCATGTTAAGTGGGTCAAATTAGTGCTCAAAGAGGCGGCGGAAGAATAATAAAGAATAAAGAATAAAACGAACGAATAACAATAGGTCCTTATGTCCCATTGCATGAGTCCTTTTGCAATGGGCCATTGCGGGCCCTAATAAAGCAAAATATGTCCTGGGCCAAAAATCACTACATATTCTCTACTGCTCGCTAGTGTTACCATATCTGATTTATTGTGCAGAAATATGGGGAAATAACTACAAATGTGCGCTACATTCGCTAACCGTGTTACAAAAAAGATCAGTTAGAATAATACATAATGTTGGATATAGAGAACACACAAACCCTTTATTTATTAAGTCAGAAATATTAAAGTTTGGTGATTTGGTAAAATTGCAAACAGCTAAAATGATGTACAAAGCAAACTATAACCTGCTACCAAAGAATGTACAACAATTCTTCTCAATAAAGAGGAGAAATATAACCTTAGAGGAAAAAATAATTTAAAACATTTATATGCACGTACAACACTTAGAACTTTTAGCATATCAGTATGTGGAATTAAATGATGGAATGGATTAAGTAAAGAAGTTAAAAATTGTACTGATATGATCCAGTTTAAGAGGTTGTTCAAAATAATAGTGCTTACAGAGTACAAAAAAGAAGAATTATGAGAAATACTTTCAACCTTATTGAAAATAAGATATTCTTCATCTCAGTATGTTAATAATGACTGAATTAATTAATTAATTACATATTACAAAACTGTTGTATACTAATTCATAGATGTTATTTTATTATATAAAAAGGTCAGTAAATGATTCTATATATTTGTAAACGCTCTGTAGTGGGAAAGGGGTAGGATTAAATAAGCTTTGCTTCTTCCTACTCCATGATGTAAAATGAAATGATATGAAATTGTGTGATGTATTATGATGTAAGTGTGTTCATGTTCCAAATAAACTAAAGAGAGAGAGAGAGAGAGACCAGTGATTGTCAAACCTAGTGGTGAGCCAAAGAAACACCTGATTAAAGTAGAGTCTTGTATCTTCCTATATTCAAACAGTGTGTAATGTTACAGTGGTCAAAATGTTGAATATCCTTGTTTAATAAATGAATACGTAGGCCTGCTATGCTACTGTATTCTAATTTTGGTCGTTATGGTGGTACTTGGTAAACAAGGTTTGAGAGCACAAGGAAGTGTTTCAATGTAGAGAAGTATCGTGATGTGACTTCTTCAAGGAGTCGTAGATGCAGAACTGTGCACACTGACCTGGCATAGAGGTCTTTGATGGTACTGAGCTGTTTAGACATGGATTCATTTTCCTGTTCCTTGTCCTTCAGAGTATTTTTCACCTTCTCCAGCTTGGACTGCCATTTCTTAGCCTCCTCCCACAGCAACGTGTCCTCCTTGTTCTGTCAAAGACAAATGGAGACGCATGTCATTGTTATTGTTTTGTGTGAAAGGTTCTATGTAAGGATCGTTTACTAACATTTGCCCGGTCAACTTTTCTGGTGTCAGCACTTTTCTCTAAATCCGACTCCAGCTTCCTGATCTTCTTCTGCAAATGTTCGGTGGTTGGCACCTTGTCCTCAGGAGCAGCTTGATTCTAATTGAGCAGGATTTTGTGCAGAACTGTAATAGAGTGTTGTGAATGTTTCACATATCCTTAGCAATGATTACCTGAATGCAGCTCCTGAGCCTCTTGACCTGCTTCTGGAGCTCCTGGATTTCCTCTTCTTTTGCTTCTTTTTGAGCTTGAAGGCTTCTCCGATTGTTCTGGCTCCTGTGCAGTTCTTGGTTTAAGCGCTCCACCTCCTTTTTTATTGTGTTCTCACTTCTTCTGGCAGACTCCTTCGCATCTTGAAGCTCGTCACTCAGTCCCTGCACCTGAGCCTTGGTTGGAGAGCACATGAGGTTCAGTGTGTTTCACTGCAATGAGATGCAACATGTGCAAGCACCTTCAAGTCTTTAGTGTGCTTCTCCACCAACTTCTGCACATTGAGCCTCTCCTCGGTCTGTGCAGCACCGGCTAGAACTTGCTGCTCTGCAGCAGAGGTCATCTGTGTGCGCAGTTCTAACAGAACCTTACTGAGAGCCTGTGAAAACAAGCGTCTTCAAACCTTCAATGGTTGCACCACATTGGAGACAAGTCACTTAGATCAGTGTTTTTCCAACCTTTTCTGGGCCGAGGCACATTTTTTTCCATTTAAAAAAATTCTGAGGCACACCAACAGCAGAAAACATTAACAAATTAAACCCAGCAGCCGATATTGACAATAAAAAGTAGTTCTCGCAATTGTTGGATATGAATTCCAACCATAACCAAGCATGCATCAATATAGCTCTTGTCTCAAAGTAGACTTATTTGGAGTGTGTAGTGTTTTAGTTCTTGTCTTACGCTCCTATTTTGTTGTTGATTGTCATGTCATGTACGGATGTACTTTGTGGACGCCGTCTGCTCCACACACTGCAAGTCTTTGCTGTCGTCCAGCATTCTGTTTTTGTTTACTTTGCAGCCAGTT
Source organism: Nerophis lumbriciformis (assembly GCF_033978685.3). Classification (NCBI taxonomy): domain Eukaryota; kingdom Metazoa; phylum Chordata; class Actinopteri; order Syngnathiformes; family Syngnathidae; genus Nerophis; species Nerophis lumbriciformis. The sequence goes on along the minus strand of NC_084557.2, from coordinate 4,895,830 downwards.
CAGTTTTAGTTCTGCATAGCCTTCCCTAAGCTTCAATGCCTTTTCTTAGCGGCACTCACCTTTTATTTATTTTTGGTTTAAGCATTAAACACCTTTATACCTGCAAACCATTGTCGTCATTCCCGACATCTACAAAGCAATTAGCTACCTGCTGCCACCTACTGATATGGAAGAGTGTTACAAGGTTACTCTGCCCAGCTCTAGACAACACAAACACTCAACAACGGCACATTTACGGATTATAGTTACTGGTTTGCAAAAAATATTTTTAACCCAAACAGGTGAAATGACATAATCTCCCACGGCACACCAGACTGTATCTCACGGTACACTAGTGCAATGTTTTTCAACCTTTTTTGAGCCAAGGCACATTTTTTGCATTGAAAAAATCCAAAGGCACACCACCAGCAGAAATAATTAAAAAACAAAACTCAGTTGACAGTAAAAAGTCGTTGTCGCAATTGTTGGATATGACTTTAAAGCATAACCAAGCATGCATCAATATAGCTCTTGTCTCAAAGTAGGTGTACTGTCACCACCTGTCACACCACACCCTGACTTATTTTGAGTTTTTTGCTGTTTTCCTGTCTAGTGTTTTAGTTCTTGTCTTGTGCTCCTATTTTGGTGGCTTTTTCTCTTTTTTTGGTATTTTCCTGTAGCAGTTTCATGTCTTCCTTTGAGCGATATTTCCCGCACCTACTTTGTTTTAGCAATCAAGAATATTTCAGTTGTTTTTATCCTTCTTTGTGGGGACATTGTTGACTGTCATGTCATGTTCAGATGTACATTGTCTTTGCTCCACAGTAAGTCTTTGCTGTCCTCCAGCATTCTGTTTTTGTTTACTTTGCAGCCAGTTCAGTTTTAGTTTTGTTCTACATAGCCTTCCCTAAGCTTCAATGCCTTTTCTTAGGGGCACTCACCTTTTGTTTATTTTTGGTTTAAGCATTAGACACCTTTTTACCTGTACGCTGCCTCCCGCTGTTTCCGACATCTACAAAGCAATTAGCTACCTGCTGCCACCTACTGATATGGAAGAGTATTACACGGTTACTCTGCCCAGCTCTAGACAGCACCGACACTCAATAACAACACATAATTGGCAGACTATAATTACTGGTTTGCAAAAAATATTTTTAACCCAAACAGGTGAAATTAGATAATCTCCCACGGCACACCAGACTGTATCTCACGGCCGCAGCTCAGTGGTTGAAAAACACTGACTTAAATCATGCTGATCACCACCTTGATTTGTTTCTCTTTCTGGACCAGTTGAGATTTAAGGCGTTCCACCAAGTTCTTCATTGTGTTGCTGGGCGACAGAACATTGGCCTCCTTTTGGGTCTCCAGTTCATTTTGGAGGGAATTGATCTCCAATTTCATCTCCATTATTTGGCCCCTCTGATCTGTGGTCTCAATGGTCAGATCTTCCACCTCCATGGCATGAGACTCCTTCAGCCTGCAGTGAGTCCACACTGTTAGCGCGGTGCTTCTTTAGATCATTTGATTGTGAGGATAATGGAAAAAAAATAGCATTTTTCTTGAGAGCTGTGTTGTCCTACAGAAACATGGATCACCTCAACATCTCATCCGAGTGTTTGCTAGCCTGTGTTTCCATGGCGATCTTCTGTCGCTCCAACTCTGCGGTGGCCAGCTTCAGCTTCATGGTGACGGACGAGAGTGACAGGTCCTGTTCTGCTACCGTCTGCTCCAACTCAGCCAGGCGGTCCAAATGTTTGGACGTCGGTATCGTGATACTGGGCTTCTTCATCATCTCCTGCAGGAAGGACAGGACACAAAAGAGTCCAGCTGAAGATCATTCACTTGTCATGGACGGATGTCTATCAGTACCACTGCTTGCTGTTTGAGGCGGTCCAGGGTGTTGTCGTTGTTCCAGTCCAGCTTGTGATACAGCGTTCTCAGCTCCTCATCATGCCTCCTAATCATCTCTTCTTGACTCTGAAAGAAGGAAAATGAGCAAAAGAATGTTTATTTGTTGGTTAATGGGAGGGTGCCTGACCATGAAGGAATGTTTCACAAGTGTACCTTTGAAACTTGGCTCAGCTGATTCTGGTACTTCTTGACCACTTCCTCTTTTTTGTCAAGTCGACATTGGAGATCTTTGACCGTCTTATGGGCCAGCTTGCGTGCAGCCTGGCTGCCCGAGTCCCCGTCATGCTCAGAAGCGTCCGCAAGGAGACGTTCCCTACTAGCGACAGCCGGGAGACGAAGACGAAGCTCGTTGATGACTTTGTCTCTGGACACAACGTTCTGTTCCGACTTCCTCAGGGCGGCCTCTTTCTCCTCTAATTTCTGCATTTGAAGGAATTACACCACACACGTTGTGTGGGATTTAGGAGCAAGACTCGTAAGACAAATTCACATACTCTTAGAGAAGCTCAAAGACATGGGTGTAAACTCCACCTTGATCAAATGGTTCCACTCTTTTTTAACAAACAGAACACAGCAAGTGAAGGTCAACAGAACACTGTCAGACACCAAACACTGCAACACAGGCGTCCCACAGGGTTGCGTTGTATCACCAACACTATTTACATTGTACACCAATGATTGTAGGACTGTGCACCCTAACAATTATATGGTGAAATTTGCGGACGATACCGTGCTCCTAAGCCTTCTACACAAGGATACGGACCCCTCTGTGTACCAAGACGAGATAGACCTATTTATTAGGTGGTGTGACACTAACCATCTTATTTTAAATGTGACCAAGACACAGGAAATGGTTTTGGATCCGAGGAAAGTGACTGACCATGAGCCAGTGGTCATCAAAAATCAGGAAATCACCCAGGTATCCTCATATAAATATTTAGGGGTTCATATTGATGATAATCTCTGCTGGAAGACACATATTGACAACAGAGGCTATATTTTTTGCGAAGATTAAGATTGTACGGCGTAAGCAGCCATATCATGATGATTTTCTACCGTGCCATTGTAGAGAGCATCATTAGATACGGGATCACCTCATGGTTTGGCAACCTAACCGTTAAGCTAAAAAGCAAACTGGCCGGCATGCATAAAACGGCAATGAAAATCGTAGGGAGGAAAGAATATGAGCCTATACAGAGCATCTATGAGCAGGCAGTTAGGAAAAAAGCTAAGAAAATTATTTCCAACTCACAACACCCACTCTTTCCTGAATATGGAACCCTGCCATCAGGGAGAAGACTCCGGGTCCCACTATGCAAATCTAACCGCCTTAAATTATCATTTGTTCCAGCCTCCATTAAGCTGACCAACAATGTGCAATAGAATTTTAATACATAGGTTAGCACTTTTTTAGCACATAGCACATAGCACTTTAGAACTAAGCACTTTAGCACACAGCACTTTATCCATGAGCTCTAGTGCAATGCACATTGGTACTTTATCTTTATCTCCATACTGTAGATTTTATGCCTACATCAAAGTGCCACCTATGTCTATCAAGCTCCATGTTCTGATGTTTAAATGTTAGTTGTATGGTTGTGGTTGTGTCTGTGCTTGTGTTTTTGTTCTGTTGTTTTTGGGTATGTTAAGAAAGCAATGATGCACTGTGCCCAAGACAAATTTCCCCGCGGGGACAATAAAGTTGAACCTTGAACCTTGACCTTGATTTACAAAACCCAAAAGCAGTGAAGTTGTCATGTTGTGTAAATGGTAAATAAAAAGAGAATACAATGATTTGCAAATCCTTTTCAACTTATATTCAATTGAATAGACTGCAAAGACAAGATATTTCATGTTCACACTGAGAAACTTCATTTTTTGGGGCAAATAATCATTAACTTGGATTTTAATGGCAGCAACACATTGCAAAAAAGTTGTTAGAGAGGCATTTTAACCACTGTTACATGGCCTTTCCTTTTAACAACACTCAGTAAAGGTTTGGGAACTGAGGAGACACATTTTTGAAGTGGAATTCTTTCCCATTCTTGCTTGATGTACAACAGTCTCCCTTCTGATATTTAGCCTTCAATCAATCAATCAATGTTTATTCATATAGCCCTAAATCACAAGTGTCTCAAAGGGCTGCACAAGCCACAACGACATCCTTGGTACAAAGCCCACATAAGGGCAAGGAAAGACTCACCCCAGTGGGACGTCGATGTGAATGACTATGAGAAACCTTGGAGAGGACAGCATATGTGGGTAACCCCCCCCTCTAGGGGAGACCGAATGCAATGGATGTCGAGTGGGTCTGACATAATATTGCCTTCATATTGCACCACACATTTTCAATGACTGGACTACAGACAGGCCAGTCTAGTACCCGCACTCTTTTACTATGAAGCCCTGCTGTTGTAACACATGGCTTGGCATTGTCTTGCTGAAATAAGCAGGGGCGTCCATGATAACGTTGCTTGGATGGCAACATATGTTGCTCCAAAAGCTGTATGTACCTTTCAGCATTAATTGCGCCTTCACAGATGTGTAAGTTACCCATGTCTTGGGCACTAATACACCCCCATACCATCACACATGCTGGCTTTTACACTTTGACCCTACAACAGTCCGGGTGTTTTTTTTTTCCTATTTGTTCCAGAGGACACAACGTCCACAGTTTCCAAAAACAATTTGAAATGTGGACTCGTCAGACAACAGAACACTTTTCCACTTTTGCATCAGTCCATCTTTGAAGTGTAGCGTTTCTGGGTGTTGTTGATGAATGGCTTTTGCTTTGCATAGTAGAGTTTTAACTTGCACTTCCAGATGTACCGACCAACTGTATTTACTGACAGTGGTTTTCTGAAGTGTTGCTGAGCCCATGTAGTGATATCCTTTACACACCGATGTCGCTTTTTGATGCAGTACCGCCTGAGGGATCGAAGGTCCGTAATATCATGGCTTACGTGCAGTGATTTCTCCAGATTCTCTGAACCTTTTGATGATATTACAGACCGTAGATGGTGAAATTCCTTTCAATAGCTGGTTGAGAAATGTTGTTCTTAAACAATTTGCTCAGGCATTTGTTGACAAAGTGGTGACCCTCGCCTCGTCCTTGTTTGTGAATGACTGAGCATTTCATGGAAGCTGCTTTTATACCCAATCACCTGTTCCCAATTAGCCTGTTCACCTGTGGGATGTTCCAAATAAGTCTTTGATGAGCATTCCTCAACTTTCTCAGTCTTTTTTGCCACTTGTGCCAGCTTTTTTGAAACATGTTTCAGGCATAAAATTCCAAATGAGCTAATATTTGCAAAAAATAAAGTTTTCCAGTTCGAATGTTAAATATCTTGTCTTTACAGTCTATTCAATAGAATATAAGTTGAAAAGGATTTGCAAATCATTGTATTCTCTTTTTATTTACTATTTACACAACGTGACAACTTCACTGCTTTTGGCTTTCGTACATAGACTATACAGTAGGGCTGGAAGATTCATCGACATCAAGGTTTTAATTAGTGCGATAAATAAGCGAAGGAGGCTCTTTTTTTTTCTCCCCTGTCACCAACATTTGAGTAACAGACATGTTTGCCAAACAGAATTATTGAGCGTCTTGTTTGTTTCTCTCTCACTTTAAACAGGGAGAAAGTGTTCTCACTCTGTGCATCGCTCTCAGCACCTTTATTTAACAGCAGAATGAACTGAACACAGTGAGCCCTCTTTTTAGTCATTCACAACTTTTGTCTCGGTGGGCAGAGAGCAAGACTGCCAGCCAGGCCCGGCCCTAACCAATCTGGCGCCCTAGGCAAGATTTTAGGTGGCGCCCCCCCCCACATCGGCAGTGAAGTGTATATACTCACAAGAAACCGAATAGCTTTGTCTTTGACCTTTTTTTTACTTAAAGAAAGCAAATTAATAATCAGAATAGTTAACAAGATTAAAAAAAATATGAATAAATAAATGAATGCAAAAAATAAAAAATGAATATATGAAATACAATATTTTTTACATACATATTGCTTAATTAACATTAATGATGTGCACTTTAACAACTAGGCTTACAACTATACCTAATATATAAAGGGGTGGAAAAGTGACTATTACCTGCAGGGCAAACATTAGCTAACCAGAAGGCAATAACAATGTAAACAAAAACACCTGCTTAAAAGATCTAATACAAATGTCCCTGAGGAATGTAAGGTGGGAGTACTGTAATTACCTAACGTTACATTATTATTTTCCATAACAATTTAGCCCCCTCCACAATATTAACCCGACGTTAAAACAGAACTAGCTATTTATTGATTAGCAATTGCCGAGTCATGTAACATTAGCTTAATGCTAAAAAGCCAGGTTACTATCACATTCTGTAACAGACAAATCATTTCATGTAGGCTAACGTGTCCTGCTGGCCCCACTATGGACTGGACTCTTACTATTATGTTGGATCCACTATGGACTGGACTCTCACAATATTATGTCAGACCCACTCGACATCCATTGCTTTCGGTCTCCCCTAGAGGGGGGGGGTTACCCACATATGCGGTCCTCTCCAAGGTTTCTCATAGTCATTCACATCGACGTCCCACTGGGGTGAGTTTTTCCTTGCCCGTATGTGGGCTTTGTACCGAGGATGTTGTTGTGGCTTGTGCAGCCCTTTGAGACACTTGTGATTTAGGGCTATATAAATAAAGATTGATTGATTGATTGATTGAACGTTACCTACCTGCTACCTCTGTCTTTTTCTCGTTTCTCCTCCTCTTCTTTTCTCTTTTTTCTTCCCTGGGCACCTGACAGTTTTGGCCGTTTTGACATCTTGTGTTGATTTTTTGATGTGGTGACGTCCAAAAAGAGTCATGATACGGGAAGGGAGGGGGCGCACCGGGGGGGGGTAATGTTGTAACAAATAATATTTCTATTATATAGGCTTTACTTTGCATTTTAATTAACGTGGGGTTATTTTTTGTATTTAGAAATAATAGTACCAACTTTTTTTTTCTTTTTTCTCCTACATTTGTGGCACTGGCGTGGCGCCCCCTGATGGACGGCGCCCTTAGCATTTGCCTATACGGCCTATGCCACGGGCCGGCCCTGCTGCCAGCTTTACACACACAGGAAGCACAGACAGTCTTGCTACTCGCTAGTGAGAAGTTGCGGCAAAGAAGAGGAGAAAATACGATTCCAAAGCCAAATGTCTCGTTGTGGTAATAATGTTGATGGGCAATATTAGCAATTTCTAACATTTACGAAGGAGCGAGAATGCCTTGATCCGTAAAGACAAATATTAGAAGATTGCATATTGTTCTAAAGAGACAAGAATATGTTGAATGGCAGTCTAGAAGTAACATGTCTTCCATCACTCCTTATCGTCACACTTTTAGACATTTTTATGTATAAAATATAAAAACAGCTAATCGAATCGCAATTTTGGATAGAAAAAAAGGCAATTCGTTTTTTTTCTCCAAATGGTGCAGACCTAATATACAGTACCTCTTCCAAATGTTTGCAGGCAGCCGTTGCATCTGAAATGGTGCTAGCCTGCTGTCGGATTCTTCTCAAAGCCAACTCTAGTTGTTGAGCAGGAGGCAGACCCGGGTCTGGGAAGCCTGCTGCGTCTTCCAACTGAGCACAAGCCCAGAAAAAGTTGATCACGAGCTATAAAAAGAGGCTTTAGAAAATAGGATTCAAAACGAACCTTTTTAGCGCCACATAGAGCTTCTTTCTCATACTGGTCCAGCTGATGTTCCAGTTCCAACTCTCGCTGATCCCATGCAAGTTGGTGCTCTTCTTGAATCTTGGCAAAGACAAAGACAACAATTTACAATCATGGCTATTAGTGATGACCAGTGTTGGGTTAGTTACTGAAAAATAGTAACTAGTTACAGTTACTAGTTACTTTATTTCAAAAGTAACTCAGTTACTAACTCAGTTACTTGCACCAAAAAGTAATGCGTTACTGTGAAAAGTAACTATTTAGTTACTTCTTCTACTTTTTTTTTTAAAGCTCCCATTAATGCCCTTTTAGCCTTAATTTCAGTACTGTTATTGCACTGGAGAATAATACAATCTGTTGATCAACTTGACATGCATTTGCATCACTGAACTCTGCTAAGCAATGTGCTCTACATACAACACACAAAGACAAAGATATGTTTCAAAGGGCCAATTTATTTCAGGCCACAACAAATTGACAAAACTATTTTAAATAGCTGCAACATAACATACATAAGTAACAAACAGCATAATAACACTTAACACTAACCACGTTAAACCCAGATTCCGAACTAATAAAGGTCTTAACTCATTCTCTTTCTATGCCACTTCAATATGGAATGCACTCCCAACAGGTGTAAAAGAAAGGGCATCTCTAGCCTCCTTCAAAACCGCACTAAAACAACACCTCCAGGCAACTACAACCCTAAACTAACACCCTCCCTTCCACATAATACCTCTTCGGATTGTAAATAATCAAATGTAGACACTTTTTCTTATACTTTCTGATCTCTCTCTCTGTGTCCACTACTTGCTGTACATATCCTACCAAGTCAGTCCTACACTGTTTCAATGTCCATTTCTCTGATGATGCAATTGTTGATGACTGAAGTGCTGATACCAACCAAACCTAACTCCCCCTCCATATCCCACACCCCGGATTGTAAATAATGTAAATAATTCAATGTATATACCCTGATGATTATCTTGTGTGATGACTGTATTATGATGTTAGTATATATTTGATAGTATATATCTGTATCATGAATCAATTTAAGTGGACCCCGACTTAAACAAGTTAAAAAACTTATTTGGGTGTTGCCATTTAGTGGTCAATTGTACGGAATCTACTAATAAAAGTTTCAATCAATCAATCGATCAACAACATAGCTGTAAACCTGGCTTCACCTAAGGAAGGCACACGTGACATACACAGAGCCTAACCAGGCAGATTTGAATTGTTGTTTTAACTAAAATGTTCTTTTCTTTGTGCTCGACAAAAGAAAAGAAGTGAGAATATCTCATACTTGCCAACCCTCCCGAATTTCAGTGCCTCTCCCTGGGACAACCAGTCTCCAAATTTCTCCCGATTTCCAGCCGGACTTAAGGCACGCCCCCTCCCGGTCCGTGCGGATCTGAGTGGGGACAGCCTGTCGTCACGTCCGCTTGGCCAACCAAAAAGTAACCACAGAACACTATACCGTATAGTCGTAGTGTTCTGTGGTTACTTTTTTGTTGGCCAACGGTTTACGTTGTATTGCGCACCCCCCTCCCCTCCCCTTCCCACACTCAGACACACAGTCACACACACACACACAGAGAGCGCAGAGGAAGAATCAGAAGCACGTCTCTGCTTCGCTGGAATAAAACACACTCAGATCCTCAGTTTCTAGCCGATACTACATAAAAAATAACGTAAAATAACGCAGTAACGCATCATGTAGTAACGGTAACTGAGTTACTACAAAAATAACGCATTAGATTACTAGTTACCGCCAAAACTAACGGCGTTACAGTAACGCGTTACAAAGTAACGCGTTAGTCCCAACACTGGTGATGACTCATTAAAATCATCAATAAAATAATCAAAGTTGTCACCATGTTAAGCTGCACAATATTTTCCCCGAGTGAGTGGATGGTTCTCTCCTGCTCTTCCACCAGGTTCTTCAGGTACTTGATCTCCCCCTTTTGAACTTCCACCTCCCTACTTTTTCTCAGCTCCTGCAGACGGGCTTCCTCCATCTTCTTGTGCCACTCGGTGACCTGTTTTATGATGACCATTACCATACTGACCTCAGACAGTGATTGATTCTAGCAAACCTAGGTAAAGATAACTGACCTTCTGAGCCCCTTTTACATCCTTCAGAGTTGAAATGAGCTCCTCCAACTCTCCAAGCCTCAGCTCCAGCTCTTCTGCCCGACCCTCTGCCCTCCGCCGCTCTTCCTTGGCCTTTTTTTTCTCTTCGTGTGCTTTTGCTTTGTCCTCCAGGAGGTTTACCATGGTCATTGAGAACTTTTCCTGCTGCTGAAGCGGCAGGGCGCCCGCAAACTGCCTGCGAAGGGACTGGACGGTCTGTCGCAGGTGCTTGGAGCGATTCCTGCCCTCCTGTCGAGCGAGGAACAGAGCGCGCTCGCTGGCGTCCAGTCGCTGTTCGGCGCGCTGCTTGAAGGCCTCAAGCTGGTCCATGTGAGAGGCGGAAGCCTTTAGCTTGGCCACAGCGTCCGACTCACTGAGTTGCAGAGCCACAATGTGTTGGTGGAGCTTTGCAATGAGGGCCTTCTCATCCGTTTGCGACTTAAGAGAAGAATGGAGAGATTCAAGGGCCAACACAAGAAAACCAGAGCTTGAATCCTAAAAACATTACCTGGTAGTCTAGGATTTGTCTCCTCAAAGATTCTACTTCCTTGTCTTTGGACAGCTGCCTAGCCTGAAAAGCTGAGGCTTGTTTCACAGCAATGTCAGAAACCTCTCGAAGCCTGACAAAGACAAATGAATACCGTATTTTCCGCACTATTAGCCGCACCTAAAAACCACAAATTTACTCAAAAGCTGACAGTGCGGCTTATAACCCGGTGCGCTTTATATATGGATTAATATTAAGATTCATTTTCATAAAGTTTCGGTCTCGCAACTACGGTAAACAGCCGCCATCTTTTTTCCCCGTAGAAGAGGAAGTGCTTCTTCTTCTACGCAAGCAACCGCCAAGGTAAGCACCCGCCCCCATAGAACAGGAAGCGCTTCTTCTTCTACTGTAAGCAACCACCCGCCCGCGTAGAAGAAGAAGAAGAAGCGCGCGGATATTACGTTTCATTTCCTTTGTGTGTTTACATCTGTAAAGACCACAAAATGGCTCCTACTAAGCGACAGGTTTCCGGTTCATGAAAAGACGCAATCTCTCCATCTGCACACGGACTACTATTTCACAGCAACTGCCTAAAGACTTTTCCTTGAGGGGGGGGGGCACAGGTCCGGTGGCCATGGATGAAGTGCTGGCTGTCCAGAGTCGGGACCCGGGGTGGACCGCTCGCCTGTGCATCGGCTGGGAACATCTCTACGCTGCTGACCCGTCTCCGCTCGGGATGGTGTCCTGCTGGCCCCACTATGGACTGGACTCTTACTATTATGTTGGATCCACTATGGACTGGACTCTCACAATATTATGTCAGACCCACTCGACATCCATTGCTTTCGGTCTCCCCTAGAGGGGGGGGGTTACCCACATATGCGGTCCTCTCCAAGGTTTCTCATAGTCATTCACATCGACGTCCCACTGGGGTGAGTTTTTCCTTGCCCGTATGTGGGCTTTGTACCGAGGATGTCGTTGTGGCTTGTGCAGCCCTTTGAGACACTTGTGATTTAGGGCTATATAAATAAAGATTGATTGATTGAAGATTGAAGAAAAGCTGGCTACTTTCCGTGCATATTGTAAAAACAAGATAGCTGAAAAAAAGATCCGGCCAGAGAACATTATCAACATGGACGAGGTTCCACTGACTTTTGATATTCCTGTGAACCGCACTGTGGATACAACGGGAGCACGTACGGTGAATATTCGCACCACAGGGAATGAGAAGTCATCCTTCACTGTGGTTCTAGCTTGCCATGCTAATGGCCAGAAACTTCCACCCATGGTGATATTCAAAAGGAAGACCTTGCCAAAAGAGACCTTTCCAGCCGGCGTCATCATAAAAGCTAACTCGAAGGGATGGATGGATGAAGAAAAGATGAGCGAGTGGTTAAGGTAAGTTTACGCGAAGAGGCCGGGTGGCTTTTTTCACGCAGCTCCGTCCATGTTGATATACGACTCCATGCGCGCCCACATCACGCTGGTTTTTAATATATTATTAAAGTTTGACTGACCTATCTGACTGTTTTTTTGACATTCCTTTAGCGCAGTTAGATGCGGCTTATAACACGGGCGGCTTATAGGTGGACAAAGTTTTGGAATATGCCGTTCATTGAAGGCGCGGCTTATAACCCAGGGCGGTTTATGGTGCGGAAAATACGGTAAATCAATCCGGATTACACGTCTGAGCTGTGGCAAGGACTGCAAGTCTACATGCCATTGTCCAGTATTACAATAATGCCAATGTCAAACCTACTTGGAAACTTCTAAGCGAAGTTCCACCTCTGTGGCCTCAAACGTGGCAATCCTGGCTCGGTCTGCGTCGCTTGATGCTTTTGTGACGCATTCGCCCAACTCATCTCTCAGCTCCCTCTCCACCCGCTGTGCTTCTACATTCATTTTGGTCAGCTGAGGGAAGACAGACAACAAAGACAATGAAATTGGTGGACGCTTGCTAGATCTTCCCTGGGATCACATAGTAGCAAACCTCGGCAAACTTGGCCTCCAGTTCAGAGTTGCGATCCTCCGCCTGCTTGAGCGAGTTCTTCATGTGTTCGTACATGGTATGAGCGTGCTCGGCTCTCTGTCTCTCGTTCAGCTCCTTCATCTCCAGGGTTGTGATCCGCCTGGCAGCTGAGACCTTCTCATTGTTGACCAAGGCTTTATCAGCCTTCTCCATGCCGCTCTCGCTCGCTGATGATAAAGCACAATGAAAGTCCAAATTCAACACCCTCGACGCAAACCCCATAGGGGTGATGGAAGGATAGGCAGTGCCTGAGAGCTGCGGCCTGCCACCATGACCCCCCCACTCCCTCCCCTCTGTTGCTAGATATCTCGAGGTGTACGTTGTATGTATGTATATTTGGTTATGTTTTAGTTTTTCCTCTGTTTGTTTTATTTCCTGTCAACGCTTTTATTTTGGTTGTTTCCTGCTTGTCTCCCTGAGCGCTGTTTCCCCTCAGCTGCGGCTGATTGGCACCTGGCCACACCTGGTGTCAATCAGCCAGCTGCTATTTAAACCTGCCTTGCCATCCAGTCTGTGCTGGAGTATTGTCGATGTGATTGTCATTACTACTTGTCGTCGTAGCGGTAAGCTGTTCCTGATAGCTATTTGTAGTTTGCTGTCTCCAAGCTTCTTGTTTTCCTGTTAGCTATATCTAGTTAGCCGTTAGCTGTTTCCAGTTTTTCTGTTTGCTGGTTCCTGTTTCCAGTTTGGCTATTCCTAGTTCCTTTTCCTGTACCAAGTCTGCCTTCTCTGCATCTTGGGGTTCGTCCCCAACACTTTGTGACAATGTATATGTGCTTTGCTATGGAGGTTTTTTTCCACTCCAGACTGGGCCCACTTAGGAGCCCAGTCTAGATTGTATTTTTTTACTCATCCTTCCCCAGTGTTTACCTTTTTCCCATCTTTTACGGGGCGCCTTGTGGCAACCCATCAGCGTTCCTGTTCTGTAACCCTGTACACTGTTTGTTTGTCTAATCTTGAACGGGTTTGTGTTGAAAACAAAGTTTCATTGTACTTGTGCAATGACAATAAAGACCTATCCTCACACTGGCTTGGACGTCAGACAGAACCTACCATTTCCACTCGTGTTCTCCCATGCTTGCTCCAATGTGTGCAGCTTCTCCTTGGTGATCTCCAGCTCTTTGCTAATAGCAGCAATATGTCCTCGCAGAGACTCGTTCTCACTCTTTAGAAAGGAGAGATGATGTCAAGGCTGTCTTTAGACGCACAAAACTAACAAAGATAATTCCCACCTCCAAATGTTCCAGATTGGTGGTTCTCTTGATGAGGAGGCCGTCCCTCTGTAGCATGTCTCTGTACTTGACTGTGAGCTCCGTGTACTGTCTGTTGGCCTTCTCCAGGTCTGACGAGGGCACGCTGTCATCCAAGGCCTTCTGCAGGGCGGCTATTTTGTATGCAGCCATTTCCTTCGTACACCACAAACAATTTAAAGGGGAACATTATCACCAGACCTATGTAAGCGTCAATAAATACCTTGATGTTGCAGAAAAAAGACCATATATTTTTTCAACCGATTTCCGAACTCTAAATGGGTGAATCTTGGCGAATTAAACGCCTTTCTAGTATTCGCTCTCGGAGCGATGTTGTCGGAGGGTGTAACAACACGAACATGGACGGATTCAAGTTGCACCAGTGGCCCAAAGATGCGAAAGTGGCAAGAAATTGGACGAAATTTGTTCAAAATACGAGGCTGTGGGGAAAGCCGACGAAATGGTCAGTCGTTTGTTCCGCACACTTTACCGACGAAAGCTATGCTACGACAAAGATGGCAAGAATGTGTGGATATCATGTGACACTCAAAGCAGATGCTGACATCAACTCCAAAACTGGACAGATCATCTTTCAGGAAAAGAGAGCGGATGAGGGTATGTCTACAGAATATATTAATTGATGAAAACTTTATTCATTACTCGCGGTTTTACGTAAATTATTATACATAAACTGTGTTTACCAATAATTTAGCTTAAAAACATTTATTTTTTTCAATCATTCGAGTACTTTCGGGTAGTCTTGTGTAATGCAGTATTTTGTGTCTATTTAGGTATGGTTAACCTGAGTGCTGAAATCGTGGAAAAATATATGTTCTTAGCGCGCCTGAAATGGGCTGTCTGCACTCTCAAAGTGCATGTTGTTGCCAAATGTATTTCATATGCTGTAAACCTAGTTCATAGTTGTTAGTTTCCTTTAATGCCAAACAAACACATACCAATCGTTGGTTAGAAAGCGATCGCCGAATTCGTCCTCGCTTTCTCCCGTGTCGCTGGCTGTCGTGTCGGTTTCGCTTGCATACGGTTCAAACCGATATGGCTCAATAGCTTCAGTTTCTTCTTCAATTTCGTTTTCGCTACCTGCCTCCACACTACAACCATCCGTTTCAATACATGCGTAATCTGTTGAATCGCTTAAGCCGCTGAAATCCGAGTTTGAATCCGAGCTAATGTCGCTATACCTTGCTGTTCTATGCGCCATGTTTGTTTGTATTGGCATCACTGTGTGACGTCACAGGAAAATGGACGGGTGTTTATAACGATGGTTAAAATCAGGCACTTTGAAGCTTTTTTTAGGGATATTGCGTGATGGGTAAAATTTTGAAAAAAACTTCGAAAAATAAAATAAGCCACTGGGAACTGATTTTTAATGGTTTTAACCATTCTGAAATTGTGATAATTTTCCCCTTTAAGGACAGTTGACCAAAAAGACAGCAGAAGACTAATCAGGCCCGTACTCTTTATCCTGGAAACTGCAGTTTCAGTCAGAGGCTCGCTGAAACAAATAAAGCTTTTTGTTCGACGATTCCTCATGGGCGTCTCCTTGGCTCATCACCCATTACACGACTAACAAATATACAACAACTGCAAATGTATTTTACAGTTTGTATTGGCATCACTGTGTGACGTCACAGGAAAATGGACGGGTGTATATAACGATGGTTTAAATCAGGCACTTTGAAGCTTTTTTTAGGGATATTGCGTGATGGGTAAAACTTTGAAAAAAACTTTGAAAAATAAAATAAGCCACTGGGAACTGATTTTTAATGGTTTTAACCATTCTGAAATTGTGATAATGTTCCCCTTTAAGGAGGCTTGGACGTTAGATTGAGGCTACACAAGACCTCTACCTTGTATCTCTGGAGGTAGCCTATCCTCTGGGTGACCGAGGCCTGCATTTGACTGCTCTCATCCCTCAGTCTGCTGACTTCTTTGCGGAGGTGCTGTTCCTGCTCCATCACGGTGGTGCAGCGTCGAGTCAGCTTTTTCTCGTTGACCTTTGACACGGTCAACTTGCGCAGGGCTTCGCTGAGCTGTCTCTTGACTTCTTCCGGGTCCTTCTGAAGAGTGTCCAGTAGTTCCTTCAAGCACACGAAGAGTTGAGAAATGGTGCTACGAAGCCGGCCCGAATGGTGTGTCGCTTCTTTTTGACTTACGCTGAAATGTTGGAGTTGAACAGCATCCACCTGCTGTTGCTCTTTAAGTTTGCTGCTCACACTTGTAAGAATGTCTTTCTCCTTCTGCCAGCACGCCTTCTCACTGCACACAAGCAGAAGAGCAATCCTGGGTCAAAGTTTAGGACGACGCCAGACCAATAGAAAAATAGGCTAGTTAAAAAGTGCACCAAAAGATCCCTGACCCGCACGGGAACGCTAGCTTGTTAAAGAGCAGAAGAAAGTAATTCCTAAATAACAGCAGAGGTGGGTAGAGTATAGGGATGTCCCGATCCGATATTTGGATCGGATCGGCTGCCGATATTTGCCAAAAAATGAATATCGGCAAGGCATGGGAAAATGCCGATCCAGATCCAGTTTTAAAAAAAAAACAACTCCGGTCCGTGTTTTCCAACGCACCGATTTAAATAATACATTCCACTTTTCTGCTGCTCCCTAATTTCCGTTCCGCATTTTCCAGCACACCTTCAACACATCCACAGGTCTGTGGATTCTCACGCAGTTGCTTTTAGCTGCTGGCATTACACGACAGGCTCTTCTCACTCTTTTCTGTGTCTCCCTCTCACAGACAGCAAGCGCACCTTCTTACACACGTCACATACTGTCACGTCATACGTCACATACGTATACGTCCTCCCCGAGCAGAGAGGTAGCAGCATGGCTAACGTTAGCTGTGCTGCTAGCGCAGCCGCTAAGGTGCGCGCCTGTGCAATTGCGCACGGCAAATCTATGCCACGCACAAAATCAAATAAAAAAAATAAGCGCATAACAATTTTCGACACACGGACACGACAGAGAAAACAGTTTTCGTCATCATTGTTCAAATATTGTAACGTCTGCCGAGACGCTTATCTCCATTCGGTGCCACACGTCCACACCATCAAAATGCAGAGGCAAACATTTCCAGATCAACACCGTATGATTAAAAAATAGTGATTTTTTTAGTTGTGATTTCCTTCTCTGTATGAAAGTTTAAAAGTAGCATATATTAATGCAGTATGAAGAAGAATGTTATAATGTAGACACATAGAATCATCATACTGCTGTGATTAAATGCATCAAGTGTTCATTCAAGGCTAAGGCAAAATATCCACATATATATGGTGTATCGTGACATGGCCTAAACATATCGCAATTTTTAAAAAAAAGGCCATATCGCCCAGCCCTAGTTCAATGATGCCATTTCTGTTCGTCATGTATAATTTTGTCTATTTTGTGTTTATCCTTGAATAAACAGGTCAGTTTCTTGTTACCAACCATTGTGTATTATTCAAACTCCCCTAATTCAGCTGGCTAGTTGTTATCAAGAGTACTAAAACCCTTTTCAACATGATTCTGACAACTAAATAGGCTAAATAACTTTAAACTTTAATACATGCTCGGATAGGCCAGTATCGGTATCGGATCGGAAGTGCAAAAACCTGGATCGGGACATCCCTAGTAGAGTACTCAAGTAAGAGTAGAATAATGACTCAAGTCAAAGTCACAATTATTACGTGACTAAGAGCTCTGTGAAAAAATACTCAAGTATTGAGTAACTTGTGTGTAACTTCTGATTTATTTAGTAACTATTTTTTAATGCTTCTTCCACTACAATCATAGTGTGAGTGTGTTCTTGTATTTCTACCCTTCTTGAGACATCAACAAGGAAAAATACCTTCCATATGAGGAGCGGTGAACAAGTTAGGACCGAAATCATGGTCCCAAAACAGAAAACTATTGCATCTAATAGAGAATGTCTCATTTGCACCCCTGGTGGTGAAATGATCAAAATTAGGGTGGTCTCAAAAAGGAGGAATTTTTCAAATTGATTGTGTGTTGGTTTTAAAAGTGCTCCCCCTCTGGTCAATACATGTAATAACAAGTGTGTGTAAGTTTGGCCAAAATTTAAAAAAAAAAAATTATATATAAGTTAAAGTTAAAGTACCAATGATTGTCACACACACACTAGGTGTGGTGAAATTTGTCCTCTGTATTTGACCCATCACCCTTGATCACCCCCTGGGAGGGGAGGGGAGCAGTGAGCAGCAGCGGTGGCCGCGCCCGGGAATCATTTTTGGTGATTTAACCCCCAATTCCAACCCTTGATGCTGAGTGCCAAGCAGGGAGGTAATGGCTCCCATTTTTATAGTCTTTGGTATGACTCGGCCGGTGTTTGAACTCACAACCTACATACTGTAATAACCTGAAGTAAATATTGAAGATTAAAAACCAATTACAAACAAAAAAAAACTTAACTAAAAGCCTATCTTTTTTATATTTGCATAGTATGTGTATAATATTAATGTTGTAAATACAAATCTTTATATATCTACAAAGGGTGGTCCTAAAAAGGGTGGCATTTTTTCAGGTCTCAAGAAGGTAACAAATATAAGAATGTGTGTGTGTGTCAGCTACAATTTACTGCAGTTTGTTTTCTCTAGTTGGAAGTGGATTTCTTGTGAACATTTCCACTGACACAGATGACAGCACATGATATAAATGTTATTTTTACTACTTTGAAAGTAATCATTTAAGATGTGTGCTGCCTTGTCTGACATAATGTCACATTTTACCAATCAGTAAATAAATAATTCAGTTTCTTCTACTTTTACAGCTGCATGTAAAGTTGTAGTTTCCATGCTCTTATCTCTAAAGTGACTGATGCAGTGTGCCTCTCCTACACTAGGGGGCGATTGTGATCATTTCCGCTTGTTTAGCTATTGGGTTACGCCAGGGGTCGGCAACCTTTACCAGTCAAAGAGCCATTTTGACCAGTTTCACAAATTATAGAAACCAATGGGAGCCACAAAATTTTTTGAAATTTTAAATGAAATAGCAGTGCATACAAAGTTTTTTTTTTTGCTTTGTGCTATGTATAAACCAGGTATCTCAGACACGCTGCCCACACCTTTATATGGAATTCTTTAGCTGGTGCGGCACGCGAGTTTTATATGAATAGCGCTTGTCAGCGTCATGCGTGCCGTGATGGTACAGCATATAGCGCCCACTACAACCAGCGTGCCTGATTATCTACATGTTGTATGGGGCTTTCGCTTGCTCACACAAGTGACAGCAAGGCATACTTACTCAACAACCACACAGGTTACACTGACGGTGGCAGTATAAAAAAAACTTTAACACTCTTACTAATAATGCGCCACACTGTAAACCCACACCAAACAAGAAGGACAAACACATTTCGGGAGAACATCTGCACCGTAACACAACATAAACACAACAGGACAAATACCCAGAATCCCATGCAGCCCTAACTCTTCTGGGATACATTATACACCCCCGCCCACCTCAACCGTCGCACAGAGAGAGAGAGGGGGGGTGGGGTGGGGGGTTGTTGTGTGAGGAAGCAGGCTTGGGGTAGGGGCGGGGTTTGGTGGTAGCAGGGGTGTATAATGTATCCCGGAAGAGTTAGGGCTGCATGGGATTCTGGGTGTTTGTTCTGTTGTGTTTATGTTGTGTTAAGGTGCAGATGTTCTCCCGAAATGTGTTTATTCTTGTTTGGTTTTGGTTCAAAGTGTGGCGCATTATTAGTAAGAGTGTTAAAGTTGTTTTATATGGTCACCGTCAGTGTAACCTGTGTGGCTGTTGACCAAGTATGCCTTGCTGTCACGTACGTGTGCAAGCAGAAGATGTATATTGTATAACAATTGTTAGGCTGGCACGCTGTTAATACAGATTGTAGAGGGTGCTGAATGTTGTACCATCATCGCACACCCTTATTATATCTGTAAGGGTGAAAATCGGTGAATATTGATCCTGCGAGAGGCACTGAAATCCGGAAGTCTCACGGGAAAATTGGGGGGTTCAGCAAGTAAGCTGCTGAGCCGCATCAGAGTGATCAAAGAGCCGCATGCGGCTCCGGAGCCGCGGGTTGCCGACCCCTGGGTTACGCAAATCAAACACAGTAGAAGCAGAGAATACTACATGCTAATAAGCTAACGCTAGTAACTTTCACGCTCCGGATCTAACAAACAATGCTAATGTTGGTAATGTTTAATGTGTTTAGTTTGGGGGACCAGTGATTTTACCAACCTGAGATGTTCTTCATAGAGAAGCCCTTGCTGGTGGCTAATAACTGCAAACTTGTCTTTGTATGTTTCCACTGTGCTGATTAACTTCTCCCTGGTGCTCTCCTGGTTGTGGAGCTCCTAATGAACATCGAAACATGTTGAAGACACAAGTGACCTTGCATGCTTTTGCTCCTGTCACACAAGGTGCCAGACCTGAAGCAGTCGAATGGCGTACTCGTTCAATGAATTGATGACCTCTGTGCTGCTGGGGTCCAGACCCTCAGGAAGGGCCAGAGGACGGAAGGGGACTCCGCTGCTGCCCGACTTCCTCAGGTGTTCCACTTCACTTTCCAGGTGGCTCATCTGACTCATCAAAACACACGTGGAAGTTACAATCAGCTTTGTCAAGCTGTCTTGATACAAATCAGATGAATCGTTTTTTTATGCTCATTTTCAATGCTCAAAAGAAATGATTCTATATGTTTGAGATACTGTGTGTTTTTGACAGATCCAAATGAAATTCAAATTAAACTACTGCAGTAATACCATTTTATGGTACAGCGGTTAGTTGCTATGCTTTTTCAAATGTTGTTGTAATAAGACCATATTTTGGGTATATTAGATGGAATTTTTTTTGTTTTGACTGTCTGCAGTCTTCTTCAGAAGGGTCACCTGACCACTGTGACGTGTTGCCTATCAGCTGTTCTTATAGGCGTGGCCAACCAGGCAGACCTGTCAAGTCTACCTGGTTGGCTCCCCCCGCGCCGCTTGATGGTTAATGGAGGAGGTAGTCCCAGGTACGCTCCCTCATCCCGATTGATGGTTTCATTAAGCGATCGCCTCCTTAATCCATCGTTTGAATGTGTTGCTTTACGTGCCGATAATTTTGCCGGTCCCGGTCCATGATGTGGTTATTTATTTTGCAATGATCTGATATGGCTGATTATACGATTTCCTGTTTGGATTTTTGTTTTAGGCTTCTTGCATATTTGCCAACCCTCCCGGATTTTACGGGAGACTCCCGAAATTCAGCGCCTCTCCCGAAAACCTCCCGGGACAAATTTTCTCCCGAAAATCTCCCGAAATTCAGGTGGAGCTGGAAGGCACGCCCCCTCCAGCTCCATGCGGACCTGAGTGACGTCAGGTGCGCAACACCACGTAAATCGTTGGCCAACCAAAAAGTAACCCCAGTACGTTATAGCCAACATTCACCAGGAGATGGCAACAGACAAACATAGATAACTCTATTACATTATCCCCTTTTAGAAATGTATAGAAGTTACTCAAAATAAATAAACAACCCAACCAAAAAATGCAGCAGCTCAATTAAAAAACTACTTAAGCCACATTCTTTTTTTTTTTTTTTTAGTACTGAACTCTTAACCCTCATTTAACTTATCATACAAACAGTATTTGTACACCTTTAACACAGATTTTTATACTGTCTTCAGAGATTCAGTTTTTTTGGTGGTACTCGAAACCTTTCTGGGTACCTGCGAAAGGGTGTTCAGCATGGTTAGAAAAATAGTGACAGAGAATAGAACAAGGATGGACAATTCAACCCTTAACTCAACAATGAGTAGATGAGTGTTACGTGTGTGTGTATATGTGTAAATAAATGAACACTGAAAT
Organism: Nerophis lumbriciformis; assembly: GCF_033978685.3. Lineage (NCBI taxonomy): Eukaryota > Metazoa > Chordata > Actinopteri > Syngnathiformes > Syngnathidae > Nerophis > Nerophis lumbriciformis. The sequence goes on along the minus strand of NC_084557.2, from coordinate 4,874,494 downwards.
TCAAGTATTTCATTTATTTATATATATATATATATATATATATATATATATATATATATATATATATATTGTGTATATATATATATATATTGTGTATATATATATATATATATATATATAATAAATATATATACAGCTAGAATTCACTGAAAGTCAAGTATTTCTTATATATATATATATATATATATATATATGTATGAAATATTTGACTTGGTGAATTCTAGCTGTAAATATACTCCTCCCCTCTTAGCCCCGCCCCCGCCCCACCCCGACCACGCCCCCCCACTCCCCCACCCCCCACCTCCCGAAATCAGAGGTCTCAAGGTTGGCAAGTATGGCTTGTAAACCTTCCAGTTGTCTCTTTTTCACATTCTTTCTGGTGTTCTTTCTTCTGTGTTGAATGTCCTCCCTGTTTCTCCCATGTAGCATTTTTTGCATGATTTCATGAAATGACATTGCATTTCTTGTCTTGTTCTATTTTGTAACTGTCTTGTTTTGTGTGAGGTTTAACTGTCATGTTTATTGTGTGTGTTTTCATGACCTGCTGTATTGGTTCTGTTCATTTCTTCTTTGTTCTCTTTTCCTTGTTGTTCCCCCTTTTTTGATGGCCCAGGTGGTATATTGGCAGTTTTTAAGTGCATTTTTGATGTGTTTCTCTTCTTTTTTTCTATCTTGCTCTTCTGTTACGATGTTGGCCCGTTCATAGAGTGTTCTCACCACTGATAGTTTGTGTGCAGTGGGATGTTCGGAGGTCCAGGGTAGACATTGGTCGCTGTGTGTCGGTTTTTGTGGTCTGATTACAAGAACATTTGAAAAAGTATATGAATAAGAAGACTTAACGAACCTTTTTGAGCAACGGTTAACTGTTATGCTTTAGAATCTGAGAACAAATTTAAGTTATGAGCCTCTTTACTGCTGTATGTGAATGACTTTTTTTTTTTATTAGGGGTATTTTTATATGCATATACTGTATATGGTGGTGAAGGATGCAGACTCTTCAATAAAGCCAAAAGATATTTCAACCGGGTAATGTTTTTGTTTTACAATGTTTTAATTGGTCGTACCTCAGGTTAAAACCCTCCCATGGTTGTGAGGAAAGTGAGTGTGAAGGGCAGTGCTGAGAAGAAGTGGATGATATTTATTGAATTAAAAGAAAGAAATCATCGAAACGATGACAGCGTGTAGCGAGCTAACTTGGTGAAGCTGTTGGAGCGTAGCACTGCTAGTCTGCACCATAGAGAAGCAGATAATGTCAGCCAAAGACGTTCAAATAATATCTAAACATTTATCCATTAAAATAAGGAGAAGCTGCTGATGGTGTGTTCGACGGACAAACAGCTGGAAGTAGATAGCGTAGAAGTCCACTCTACAAGGTAAATACCGTACATTATTATTACATTACTTTGTAAAAGTAATGCACTTGTTTGTACGACATTCTATTGTATTGTTTTCATACAATATTTATTATCTAAAAGTTTGCTTTTATTTTTAAAAGGTATCTTTTGTGATGTTTAGGGTAACCAAGCACCTATTAAATTGATTTCAATGAAAATTATGTTTTTGAGGTACGAGCTGCATCCCAGAACCGATGAAACTCGTACCCAGAGCTACCACTGTATTATATATATATATATTATATATATATATATATATATATATATATATATATATATATATATATATATATATATATATATATACCTCAACGGGGGGTGTTTACAAACATCAGTTGTCTACCAATCTAAGGTAATACGCAAGGACATTAACACATCCGACACATATGTAGGATTAACCGAGGGTGAATTCAAAACCAGATGGAACAATCACAAGGCTTCTTTCAGGAACAAAAACCTGCGAAATACCACAGAACTCAGTAAACACATTTGGGACCTCAAAGACAATAATGTTGAATATTCAATAACATGGCAAATTCTTGCATCCAGCACACCTTACAATAGTGGTAATAAAAGATGCAACCTATGCTTGAAAGAGAAACTGTTTATTATTTACCGTCCAGACCTGTCATCCCTCAACAAGCGCAGCGAAATTGTAACAACATGCCGCCATAGACGGAAACACCTCCTAGGTAACACATGAGCCAATCACCACGCCCCTAGGCCAGCCTGTACCCACCCACTCTGTGCCCTATATAAACCATGGTATGCGAATGCTCCCATTAAAATCTCCTGACGATTGAGGGTACCCCCCCTCATGAAACAGGCCTGTAGAGATGGAATAGTCTTGTGATTTTTTTCCCCACACATACATATATTGCGCTCTACTACGGTATCGAGCACTATTTTTTGGATAACCTTATTAAGACATATATATATATATATCTATATATATATATATATGTCATATCACGGAACATTAAACATTGTATTATACAAACCCTGTTTCCATATGAGTTGGGAAATTGTGTTAGATGTAAATATAAACGGAATACAATGATTTGCAAATCATTTTCAACCCATATTCAATTGAATATGCTACAAAGACAACATATTTGATGTTCAAACTTGTAACCTTTTTTTTGTTGCAAATAATCATTAACTTTAGAATTTGATGCCAGCAACACGTGACAAAGAAGTTGGGAAAGGTGGCAATAAATACTGATAAAGTTGAGGAATGCTCATCAAACACTTATTTGGAACATCCCACAGGTGTGCAGGCTAATTGGGAACAGGTGGGTGCCATGATTGGGTATAAAAACAGCTTCTCAAAAATTGCTCACTCTTTCACAAGAAAGGATGGGGCGAGGTACACCCCTTTGTCCACAACTGCGTGAGCAAATAAACAGTTTAGGAACAACGTTTCTCAAAGTGCAATTGCAAGAAATTGAGGGATTTCAACATCTACGGTCCATAATATCATCAAAAGGTTCAGAGAATCTGGAGAAATCACTCCACGTAAGCGGCATGGCCGGAAACCAACATTGAATGACCGTGACCTTCGATCCCTCAGACGGCACTGTATCAAAAACCGACATCAATCTCTAAAGGATATCACCACATGGCTCAGGAACACTTCAGAAAACCACTGACACTAAATAGTTTGTCGCTGTAAGTGCAAGTTAAAGCTCTACTATGCAAAGTGAAAGCCATTTATCAACAACATCCAGAAACGCCGCCGGCTTCTCTGGGCCCGAGATCATCTAAGATGGACTCATGCAAAGTGGAAAAGTGTTCTGTGGTCTGACGAGTCCACATTTCCAATTGTTTTTGGAAATATTCGACATCGTGTCATCCGGACCAAAGGGGAAGCGAACCATCCAGACTGTTATCGATGCAAAGTTCAAAAGCCAGCATGTGTGATGGTATGGGGGTGCATTAGTGCCCAAGGTATGGGTAACTTACACATCTGTGAAGGCACCATTAATGCTGAAAGGTACATACAGGTTTTGGAACAACATATGCTGCCATCTAAGCGCCGTCTTTTTCATGGACGCCCCTGCTTATTTCAGCAAGACAATGCCAAGCCACATTCAGCACGTGTTACAACAGCGTGGCTCCGTGAAATAAGAATGCGGGTACTTTCCTGGACCGCCTGCAGTCCAGACCTGTCTCCCATTGAAAATGTGTGGCGCATTATGAAGCGTACAATACGACAGCGGAGACCCCGGACTGTTGAACGACTGAAGCTCTACATAAAACAAGAATGGGAAAGAATTCCACTTTCAAAGCTTCAACAATTAGTTTCCTCAGTTCCCAATCGTTTATTGAGTGTTGTTAAAAGAAAAGGTGATGTAACACAGTGGTGAACATGCCCTTTCCCAACTACTTTGGCACGTGTTGCAGCCATGAAATTCTAAGTTAATATTTGCAAAAAAAAAAAAAAGTTTATGAGTTTGAACATCAAATATCTTGTCTTTGTAGTGCATTCAATTGAATATGGGTTGAAAAGGATTTGCAAATCATTGTATTCCGTTTATATTTACATCTAACACAATTTCCCAACTCATATGGAAACAGGGTTTGTATATATGTCATATCAAACACTGTATTATATATATATGTCATATCATGGAACATTAAATTGGGCTATAGGAAGGAGTTACATGTAGTACAACAGTATTTGAATTTTCACACGCAGTACAGTCAGTTTGGACTTTGGTTTGTTCAGTAAAACAAAAGGGTAAGGGTAGGGTTAGTGTTGCCCTAACCCTACCCTAACCCTTCCATATTAATCTGCATATTCTGGTTCCCTTCTCGACTAATGGGCAACAGAGATTTGCTTTTGTAACTTGGAGGATTGTTTTATGTGGCCAAATAATCAGCAGGAAATATCTTGCAGCCATTATGTGGACGCACCTCCACATGGACATACCTTCTCTTTGGATGCACCTCCACATGGACATACCTTCTCTTTGGCTGTGGCAAGTTGTCCCACGCTGCTGGTTGCCTCCTCTCGAATCGATTTCAATTCCCATCTGAGCTCTTCGTTTCTCCCAAGCAGCTCATGGATTTGAGATTTGAGGTGCGAAGTCAACTGCTTGTTGGTGTTGCTGACATCAGGTGCCTGAGACGTAATGCACAAGGAGTTTGAATTCTCCAAGAACAACATGTCTTTATGCCTAATGCTGTCTTCCGTAACTATCTAGATAAAATAGTTTCTATCTTCTTTTGAGAGAACTTGAAATGTGAAGCATGGTATTTGCTGCCATGGGAACAGACGACAAAGAATACAAAAGACTGGAAGAGGTAAAGCAGCAGGATTAAAAAGTTCTCATGGACATTCTCACATCAGGCACTTTGTTCAAACTTGGAATGATGGTGTCAGTATCAAAGGGACTGGTCTCTTTGTTCTTCAAGGCCTGGACGACGTCTTTGAGTGCGGTCTCCACATCTTCTTTTTCTTTGGATAACTGTTCCACTTCATGAAGACAACAACATGTAAAACAGTTTTAGTCTGAAGAGGACTGATGAAATCCAAAACAAGCATGAGTGTGCGCTCACATTTGAGCTGAAACTGCGTCTTGTGAAGTTCCATCTCCCGCTTTTGCATCTTCACTTCTTTTTCGAGGTGTTCATTCTGCAAACACAACATTGGTTTACTTTTCTGTTTCTCTTGACCAGAGATCTCCAGGAGCTGACCTTGGCTCGGAGCTCTTCATCCATGTGAGTGCTGCTGTGTTTAGCAGCTCTTTTAGCGTGCGTGACATCCTCCTCCACCAAGATGGACTGTGGCAGGCCTGAAGACACAGCCGGTGGTCAAGACCGCTGAAGAAAACTTCACAATGACCTTCAACACCAAAAGAAAGTCACCTCTGTGCTTAGCCAGGAGTCTAACTTGTTTCTTCATCTCCAATCGTTCCTCTTCAAGACGTTCGATCTGAAGAGGAAGACTTTAGCATCAAAAAATTGACATGCGGTCCTAAACTTTGCATACCTCTTTAGTCAGAACTTGATTTTCTGCTTTGTACTGCCGTTGTTGGAGTCCTTTGCTTCGTCTGAACTCTGTCAGATCCACTTCCTCTCTGGGTCCATAGCCTTTTCAAGAAAGAAGTGTTTGTTTTGTTGTCTGAATGTTCTCTGTGATGTCAAACATTACCAAGTCTCTCTCTGAAATCCTCATTCTCCTCCATGAGCTGGTTGATTGTGATGTACAGTTGGTTGATCTCTTTTGTCATGCTCTCTAAATCCACCTCTCTCCTTCTGATTTCATCTTTACACTCCTTAATCTCACCAACTGCTTCTTCCAGGCCGTAAATTCCCTGGAAAACATGGAAACAGGAAACAGTTGTGGTTTCCGAAGGCCGCCATCATAGCATAAGATTGTTTGTCTTGCTACATCAAGTCTTGAACAGATCATGAGGGACATGGACAATGGATTGGACACAATGAGGACAAACACCAATGGCATGTTGATCTTCAACGAAAGCATGTTTTTGTCCACTTACAGACTCGTACTCTCTCAAGCGCTGTGACGCCTCAATGAGTTTCTTGTCCTTGTCTTCAGCGTGAGCTTCAGCTCCTTTTAAAGCCTCCTCTGCTTCTGCTGCTTGCATCTTTGCAGCTTCCAGCTTGGACAGGAGCTCCTCCATCTTTTTCTGCCGGACTTGCGCTTGGACAAGACCGCACAAGTTTTATTCAACTATCCATCGCTTGGAATGCACCTCTTTAAGACCATCTAATAGCTTTGTCAACTTGAAGATTGACATTGTTCGCATGTGATCTACTTTTAATACATCAATGTTCTGTTCAGAACCTTGGCCTACTTACCTCCACCTTCCTTCTTAGACAGCTTCAGACCCTCCATAAGCAGGGTTTGCTTCTCCATTTCCCCCGTATACTGCTCCACCTGCTCTCTCAGTATCTGGATCTGATCATCTCGATCCTCCACGGCCTGCAGAGCGACCGCCAACAATTAGAAACCATCTGCAGCGTCACTAGCACTGTGTGAGAGAGGACTATAGGGGGCCTGGCTTAGGTTAGTCAAACAAGTGATTGAAAACATGGTATATATCACTGTGCTGGGTTACAGGGAGCTTAGTTTCACTTGTCTATCAATAATTGGATCTAGCAATATCTGTACAAAGGGTCAGTTCTACTAAGATTCCAAATACCAATGCTAATTCATCATCATCATCAGCCGTTGTCAGTCCACTGCTGGACGAAAGCCTCAGCATGTTTCTGCCATAGTGAACGATCTCTAGCTGCTCCCTGCCACTGCACTGTTGCCCAATATTTGTCTATTTCATCTCGCCATCTCACTCTCTGTCTTCCTCTATTTCTGCTCCCATCCATGGGTCTCCATGATGTCATTAGGGAAGTCCATCTATTATCTGTTCTCCAACTGATATGTCCAGCCCACTTCCACTTACTTAATTTGATAGTTCTCATAATGTCTTGGACTTGCGTTTGTTTTCTCACCCATTCATTAGTTTTTCTGTCTTTATATATATACGTTGAGGGTCTACAATTCCTCTGTCATCTCTGTCCTTCTCGGAAACATGGCCGCTGAATAACATCCTGGCGGCCAGGCTACATGGCTTTGATTCCAGAGCCCTCAGGAGGACAGAAGGCATCACGTGGAGCCAGCATGTCACCAACAAGACCCTAAGAGAGCTAACCCAACAGCTCCCAGCCTCTCGCCTCGCAGCAATGCGGCGAGTGCGCTGGTATGGCCATGTCATCCGCCTGCCGGGGGAACACCCCACGCGCAAAATCCTGGACTTCAACCCGCAGCGAGCTGGCTGGAGACGCCCTAGAGGCGCCCCCAGGACTCGCTGGCTGGATGCATTAGCCCAGGACCTTAAGGCCTGCAATGTGACTATGGCACAAGCTCAACACCTTGCCCACAACAGACCCAGATGGAGAGACCTGGTTGCTATGGTCGGCTCTACGCGCCCTGAAGTGCAAGAGGACTAAGAAGAAGATATGTGATTCCGAGCATATTTCTTTCCATGTTGTGTTGTGCTGCTGCTATTTTCTTTTCCATTTTATTTGACAATGCCCAGGTTTCAGCTCCATATGTCATGGCTGGCAACACGCATTGATTAAAGACCTTTCTTTTTAGGCTTAACGGTATTTCTCCTCTCATGATGTTGCTCAGTTTTCCATATTGGCACCAGCCCAGTCTGATTCTCCTCCCTATCTCCTGTTCTTGACTCTTTTCTTTCAGGCTAAATCTCTGCCCCAGATAGATATATTCATTAACTTCATCAATTTCATTTCCATTAACAGTCACAGGTCCATGAGGTACCATGGAATTTGCCGTAACTTTTGTTTTCTTCATATTCATTTTTAATCCACAACATTTGCTGGCATTTGCAAGGTCTTTAAGCATATCTTCCACTTCACTGATTTGCTCTCCCAAGACAACAATGTCATCTGCAAACCTCGGATGATTAAATTTGTCTCCGTTGATATCAACTCCTTTATCCTCCCACTCCAGAGAGCGAAATATGCCTTCCAAACAAGCTGTAAACAGTTTAGGCGAAATTGTATCGCCTTGTCGGGACACCCTTCTTTATGTGGATTTTCTAATGCTAATTAGCGAGCACAAATTAAATAATTGTGCGTACTCTGAGTGTGCTCCAAGGACCAGAGGGCAGGCGCACATTACACCAGTTTTAGAGTCTCTGCATTGACCCCCCGTCCGCTTCAGGGTGGATTTTAAAGTTGTATTATTAGTGTTAAAATGTCTTAATGGCCTCGCACCTTCTTATCAACCCTTGCCAATCCTGAGATGCTCTGGCACCAAATGTTTATCTTTACCAAATACCAAAACAAAGACCCACGGTGAGGCAGCAATTAGCCACTACTGCCCCCACCTGTGGAACAGCCTGCCACAGAGCCTCAGGACAGGCTAAATACACACCTTTTTAATCAGGCTTTTAACTGATTATTTAAACCCTTATGTTTTTTTTATCATTTATTGTACTGTTTTCTATCTTATTTATTGTTATCGTCACTACTTTTGTTTACTCAATATTATGTTTTTTTTTCAGTATTAATACATTAATTACATTATATTTTTAAAAGTTAAAGTAACAATGATTGTCACACACACACTAGGTGTGGCAAAATTATTCTCTGCATTTGACCCAACACCCTTGATCACCCCCTGGCAGGTGAGGGGAGCAGTGAGCAGCAGCGGTGGCCGCGCCCGGGAGTCATTTTTGGTGATTTAACCCCCCAATTCCAACCCTTGATGCTGAGTGTCAAGCAGGGAGGTAACGGGTCCCATTTTTATAGTCTTTGGTATGACTCGGCCGGGGTTTGAACTCACGACCTACCGATCTCAGGGCGGACACTAACCACAAGGCCACTGAGCAGGTACATATATTTTAATCATATGTTTCTATTTTATTAGATGGTGTTCATATTTCTTATTCTCCAGTGTGGATGCCTCAAAGTTAGCGTTTTCTCCTCCAATCCTCAGGACCATGTGTCCATGGTGCTGTGTGTGTTTTTTTCTCTCTTTTTATTTGTGCACAGCACTTTGTGTTTGCCACTTGCCTGTGTGTTAAAAGTGTGCTACAAACAACGTTGGATATCACTAACATGTGTACAGTAAGGAATGGAGTACCGTATTTTTCAGAGTATAAGTCGCTCCGGAGTATAAGTCGCACTGGCCGAAAATGCATAATAAAGAAGGAAAAAAACATATATAAGTCGCGCTGGAGTATAAGTCGCATTTTGGGGGGAAATGTATTTGATAAAAGCCAACACCAAGAATAGACATTTGAAATGCAATTTAAAATAAATAGGGAATAGTGAACAACAGGCTGAATAAGTGTACGTTATATGAGGCATAAATAACCAACTGGTATGTTAACGTAACATATTATGGTAAGAGTCATTCAAATAACTATAACATATAGAACATGCTATACGTTTACTAGGGATGTCCCGATCCGATATTTGGATCGGATCGGCTGCCGATATTTGCCAAAAATTGCGTATCGGCAAGGCATGGGGAAATGCCGATCCAGATCCAGTTTAAAAAAAAAACTCCGGTCCGTGTTTTCCAACGCACCGATTTAAATAATACATTCCACTTTTCTGCTGCTCCGTAATTTCCGTTCCGCATTTTCCAGCACACCTTCAACACATCCACAGGTCTGTGGATTCCCACGCAGTTGCTTTTAGCTGCTGGCATTACACGACAGGCTCTTCTCACTCTTTCCTGTGTCTCCCTCTCACAGACAACAAGTGCACCTTCTTACACACGTCACATACTGTTACGACATACGTCACATACGTATACGTCCTCCCCGAGCAGAGAGGTAGCAGCATGGCTAACGTTAGCTGTGATGCTAGCCCAGCCGTGCGAGCAACGCTCCCTCTAAGGTGCTCGCCTGTGCAATTGCGCACTGTTTAAGCGTCCTCTGCACATAGCAAATCTATGCCACGCACAAAATCAAATAAAAAAATAAGCGCATAACAATTTTCGACACACGGACACGACAGAGAAAACAGTTTTCGTCATCATTGTTCAAATATTGTGACGTCTGTCGAGACGCTTATCTCCATTCGGTGCCACACGTCCACACCATCAAAATGCCGAGGCAAAAATTTCCACATCAACACTGTATGAAAAAATTAGTGATTTTTTTTAGTTGTGATTTCCTTTTCTGCATGAAAGTTTAAAAGTAGCATATATTAATGCAGTATGAAGAAGAATGTTTTAATGTAGACATGCAAGCCTTGAAAGAAAATTTTGAAAATCAAGACTACATTTCCTGCAAATGGGTGCATTTCTACCCTATATTTTAACTTTAGATTTATTCTCATATCAAACTCTTTTGGCTGTCTTTTTGACACTTACATCCGGCGCCCCCCTCCACACCCTGGATTATAAATAATGTAAATAATTCAATGTGATTATCTTGTGTGATGACTGTATTATGATGATAGTATATATATGATAGTATATATCTGTATCATGAATCAATTTAAGTGGACCCCGACTTAAACAAGTTGAAAAACTTATTGGGGTGTTACCATTTAGTGGTCAATTGTACGGAATATGTACTTCACTGTGCAACCTACTAATAAAAGTCTCAATCAATCAATCAAAACACATAGAATCATCATACTGCTGTGATTATATGCATCAAGTGTTCATTCAAGGCTAAGGCAAAATATCGAGATATATATTGTGTATCGCAATATGGCCTTAAAATATCGCAATATTAAAAAAAGGCCATATCGCCCAGCCCTAGTTCAATGATGCCATTTCTGTTTGTCATGTATAATTTTGTCTATTTTGTGTTTATCCTTGAATAAACAGGTCAGTTTCTTGTTACCAACCATTGTGTATTATTCAAACTCGCCTAATTCAGCTGGCTAGTTGTTATCAAGAGTACTAAAACCCTTTTCAACATGATTCTGACAACTAAGTAGGCTAAATAACTTTAAACTTTAATACATGCTCGGATAGGCCAGTATCGGTATCGGTCAGTATCGGATCGGAAATGCAAAAACAATATCGGTATCGGATCGGAAGTGCAAAAACCTGGATCGGGACATCCCTAACGTTTACCAAACAATCTGTCACTCCTAATCGCTAAATCCCATGAAATCTTATACGTCTAGTCTCTTACGTGAATGAGCTACATAATATTATTTGATATTTTACGCTAATGTGTCAATAATTTCACACATAAGTCGCTCCTGAGTATAAGTCGCACCCCCGGCCAAACTGTGAAAAAAACTGCGACTTACAGTCCGAAAAATAAGGTACTTTGAAGTTTGTGGCTTTTGCTGTTGACACTAACATTTTGGGTTTTGGTTAATGTGTTGTCTCGGTCGAGCTGAACGTTTCTATCCTTGAACGGTTTTGATTGGATGAAAACTGGGGGAGTAGGAGAGCGCCAAATAAAGGAAGGAATTGAAGAAATAATAATAACCCATGTAAACTTTTTGGTGTAGAACAACATTAACATAAAAATGTTGTTACGTGTTATTGTGAATGTTTCTACATTACATATACACTTCCTTAGCTTCATTGTTAGCTGACGTTTGCTAGTGTTTATTTGCATAAAAAACAGACATATCAAAAGTAATCAGCTCCTTCCTTCAGAACTGACCTGCTGCAACGCAACCATGTTGCTTCTGTCCAAGTCCGACTGGGCCAGACGCAACTTGTGTTGAAGGTCACGGATCATCTGCTGGTACACCAAAATCTCCTCATCCTTTCCAGACAGCACTTTCTGTGAATGAATGTCACATCATCAACACTTAACACATGAATATGAATGTCTGGAGTGGTCCATACCTAAGTTATTCAATCATATGTTGACAGTCAATACCTAAGTTCCTTCACACATCTGTGTTGACAGTCAATACCTAAGTTACTTCACACATCTGTGTTGACAGTCCATACGTAAGTTACTTTACACATCTGTGTTGACAGTAAATACCTAAGTTACTTCACACATCTGTGTTGACAGTCAATACCTAAGTTACTTCAATCATCTGTGTTGACAGTCAAAACCTAAGTTACTTCAATCATCTGTGTTGACAGTCAATACCTAAGTTACTTCACACATCTGTGTTGACAGTCAATACCTAAGTTACTTCAATCATCTGTGTTGACAGTCAATACCTAAGTTACTTCAATCATCTGTGTTGACAGTCAATACCTAAGTTACTTCACACATATTTGTTGACAGTCAATACCTAAGTTACTTCACACATCTGTGTTGACAGTCAGTACCTAAGTTACTTCACACATCTGTGTTGACAGTCATACCTAAGTTACTTCCCACATCTGTGTTGACAGTCAATACCTAAGTTACTTCACACATCTGTGTTGACAGTCTTACCTAAGTTACTTCCCACATCTGTGTTGACAGTCAATAGCTAAGTTACTTCACACATCTGTGTTGACAGTCAATAAGTTACTTCACAAATCTGTGTTGACAGTCAATACCTAAGTTACTTCACACATTTGTGTTGACAGTCAATACCTAAGTTACTTCACACATCTGTGTTGACAGTCAATACCTAAGTTACTTCACACATCTGTGTTGACAGTCAATACCTAAGTTACTTCAATCATCTGTGTTGACAGTCAATACCTAAGTTACTTCCCACATCTGTGTTGACAGTCAATACCTAAGTTACTTCACACATCTGTGTTGACAGTCAATACCTAAGTTACTTCACACATCTGTGTTGACAGTCTTACCTAAGTTACTTCCCACATCTGTGTTGACAGTCAATAGCTAAGTTACTTCACACATCTGTGTTGACAGTCTTACCTAAGTTACTTCCCACATCTGTGTTGACAGTCAATAGCTAAGTTACTTCACACATCTGTGTTGACAGTCAATAAGTTACTTCACAAATCTGTGTTGACAGTCAATACCTAAGTTACTTCACACATTTGTGTTGACAGTCAATACCTAAGTTACTTCACACATCTGTGTTGACAGTCAATACCTAAGTTACTTCACACATCTGTGTTGACAGTCAATACCTAAGTTACTTCAATCATCTGTGTTGACAGTCAATACCTAAGTTACTTCACACATCTGTGTTGACAGTCAATACCTAAGTTACTTGACACATTTGTGTTGACAGTCAATACCTAAGTTACTTCACACATCTGTGTTGACAGTCAATAAGTTACTTCACAAATCTGTGTTGACAGTCAATACCTAAGTTACTTCACACATTTGTGTTGACAGTCAATACCTAAGTTACTTCACACATCTGTGTTGACAGTCAGTACCTAAGTTACTTCACACATCTGTGTTGACAGTCAATACCTAAGTTACTTCACACATATTTGTTGACAGTCAATACCTAAGTTACTTCACACATCTGTGTTGACAGTCAATACCTAAGTTACTTCACACATCTGTGTTGACAGTCAATACCTAAGTTACTTCACACATATTTGTTGACAGTCAATACCTAAGTTACTTCACACATCTGTGTTGACAGTCAATACCTAAGTTACTTCACACATATTTGTTGACAGTCAATACCTAAGTTACTTCACACATCTGTGTTGACAGTCAATACCTAAGTTACTTCACACATCTGTGTTGACAGTCATACCTAAGTTACTTCCCACATCTGTGTTGACAGTCAATACCTAAGTTACTTCACACATCTGTGTTGACAGTCTTACCTAAGTTACTTCCCACATCTGTGTTGACAGTCAATAGCTAAGTTACTTCACACATCTGTGTTGACAGTCAATAGCTAAGTTACTTCACACATCTGTGTTGACAGTCAATAAGTTACTTCACAAATCTGTGTTGACAGTCAATACCTAAGTTACTTCACACATTTGTGTTGACAGTCAATACCTAAGTTACTTCACACATCTGTGTTGACAGTCAGTACCTAAGTTACTTCACACATCTGTGTTGACAGTCAATACCTAAGTTACTTCACACATATTTGTTGACAGTCAATACCTAAGTTACTTCACACATCTGTGTTGACAGTCAATACCTAAGTTACTTCACACATCTGTGTTGACAGTCATACCTAAGTTACTTCCCACATCTGTGTTGACAGTCAATACCTAAGTTACTTCACACATCTGTGTTGACAGTCTTACCTAAGTTACTTCCCACATCTGTGTTGACAGTCAATAGCTAAGTTACTTCACACATCTGTGTTGACAGTCAATAAGTTACTTCACAAATCTGTGTTGACAGTCAATACCTAAGTTACTTCACACATTTGTGTTGACAGTCAATACCTAAGTTACTTCACACATCTGTGTTGACAGTCAATACCTAAGTTACTTCACACATCTGTGTTGACAGTCAATACCTAAGTTACTTCAATCATCTGTGTTGACAGTCAATACCTAAGTTACTTCACACATCTGTGTTGACAGTCAATAGCTAAGTTACTTCACACATCTGTGTTGACAGTCAATAAGTTACTTCACAAATCTGTGTTGACAGTCAATACCTAAGTTACTTCACACATTTGTGTTGACAGTCAATACCTAAGTTACTTCACACATCTGTGTTGACAGTCAATACCTAAGTTACTTCACACATCTGTGTTGACAGTCATACCTAAGTTACTTCCCACATCTGTGTTGACAGTCAATACCTAAGTTACTTCACACATCTGTGTTGACAGTCTTACCTAAGTTACTTCCCACATCTGTGTTGACAGTCAATAGCTAAGTTACTTCACACATCTGTGTTGACAGTCAATAAGTTACTTCACAAATCTGTGTTGACAGTCAATACCTAAGTTACTTCACACATTTGTGTTGACAGTCAATACCTAAGTTACTTCACACATCTGTGTTGACAGTCAATACCTAAGTTACTTCACACATCTGTGTTGACAGTCAATATCTAAGTTACTTCACACATCTGTGTTGACAGTCCATACGTAAGTTACTTTACACATCTGTGTTGACAGTAAATACCAAAGTTACTTCACACATCTGTGTTGACAGTCCATACGTAAGTTACTTTACACATCTGTGTTGACAGTAAATACCAAAGTTACTTCACACATCTGTGTTGACAGTCAATACCTAAGTTACTTCACACATCTGTGTTGACAGTCAATACCTAAGTTACTTCAATCATCTGTGTTGACAGTCAATACCTAAGTTACTTCCCACATCTGTGTTGACAGTCAATACCTAAGTTACTTCACACATCTGTGTTGACAGTCAATACCTAAGTTACTTCACACATCTGTGTTGACAGTCTTACCTAAGTTACTTCCCACATCTGTGTTGACAGTCAATAGCTAAGTTACTTCACACATCTGTGTTGACAGTCTTACCTAAGTTACTTCCCACATCTGTGTTGACAGTCAATAGCTAAGTTACTTCACACATCTGTGTTGACAGTCAATAAGTTACTTCACAAATCTGTGTTGACAGTCAATACCTAAGTTACTTCACACATTTGTGTTGACAGTCAATACCTAAGTTACTTCACACATCTGTGTTGACAGTCAATACCTAAGTTACTTCACACATCTGTGTTGACAGTCAATACCTAAGTTACTTCAATCATCTGTGTTGACAGTCAATACCTAAGTTACTTCACACATCTGTGTTGACAGTCAATACCTAAGTTACTTGACACATTTGTGTTGACAGTCAATACCTAAGTTACTTCACACATCTGTGTTGACAGTCAATAAGTTACTTCACAAATCTGTGTTGACAGTCAATACCTAAGTTACTTCACACATTTGTGTTGACAGTCAATACCTAAGTTACTTCACACATCTGTGTTGACAGTCAGTACCTAAGTTACTTCACACATCTGTGTTGACAGTCAATACCTAAGTTACTTCACACATATTTGTTGACAGTCAATACCTAAGTTACTTCACACATCTGTGTTGACAGTCAATACCTAAGTTACTTCACACATCTGTGTTGACAGTCATACCTAAGTTACTTCCCACATCTGTGTTGACAGTCAATACCTAAGTTACTTCACACATCTGTGTTGACAGTCTTACCTAAGTTACTTCCCACATCTGTGTTGACAGTCAATAGCTAAGTTACTTCACACATCTGTGTTGACAGTCAATAGCTAAGTTACTTCACACATCTGTGTTGACAGTCAATAAGTTACTTCACAAATCTGTGTTGACAGTCAATACCTAAGTTACTTCAATCATCTGTGTTGACAGTCAATACCTAAGTTACTTCAATCATCTGTGTTGACAGTCAATACCTAAGTTACTTCAATCATCTGTGTTGACAGTCAAAACCTAAGTTACTTCAATCATCTGTGTTGACAGTCAATACCTAAGTTCCTTCACACATCTGTGTTGACAGTCAATACCTAAGTTACTTCAATCATCTGTGTTGACAGTCAAAACCTAAGTTACTTCAATCATCTGTGTTGACAGTCAATACCTAAGTTCCTTCACACATCTGTGTTGACAGTCAAAACCTAAGTTCCTTCACACATCTGTGTTGACAGTCAATACCTAAGTTCCTTCACACATCTGTGTTGACAGTCCATACGTAAGTTACTTTACACATCTGTGTTGACAGTAAATACCAAAGTTACTTCACACATCTGTGTTGACAGTAAATACCTAAGTTACTTCATACATCTGTGAACAGCGAAGTACTATACCAAGGTCTGATTAGCCAAGATGTATGATGGAATATCAGTATTATGTGATTCACTACTTTGATGGCTAGAAGACTCAGTGTGCTAAATTGGAAGGCAACTTCAAAATCTGTGATTTTTATTTTCTCAAACTGGAGAAGATTAGGCTGGCATCGAATGGTTGTTCTGCAAAGTTTCAAGAACTGTGCGTTTTTTTTCTGAAATATGTAGGAGAGACTGATCTCCAAGTTAAACCCAATTGAAATGTGGGTTGTTTATGAGCCTTTTGTTGCTTGTTGGCTGTTGTATCTCTCTGTGGCCATTCAGGAATGCAGCTGTCCGTGGTTTTATGTTGATACACTGTATCTGTGTTTTTTCCTCAGCATTTATTTATTATTATTTGTATGATTTTTGTTTTGTTTTAACTATTCAACTGTTTCTGTCAATTCTGTGGCTGGAAACTCCAAAAAAACATCTGTGTTGAAGTGGACTGTTAGAGCGAAAATGTAACCTCCCTTACAGCTGATGTCAAATTCTCTAAAGGCTCTTTGCTTCCTGCTTTATCACACAATGTGTTCTTTAAATAATAATAATAATAATATATTTTATTTGAAAAAAGCACTTTACATTGAGCAAACAACCTCAAAGTGCTACAGTGTATTAAAAAAATAAAAATAAAAAGATAATAAAAATAAATAAACATAAAGACTAGAACTAGCACGCATATATCTAAAAAAAAAAGGCTTTTTTAAAAAGAAGGGTTTTTGTCGCCTTTTTTAAAAGCATCCACAGTCTGTGGTGCCCTCAGGTGGTCAGGGAAAGCGTTCCACAGACTGGCAGCGGCGGGGCAGAAAGCTGGTCTCCCATTGTTCATATAGGTGTAAATGCCGTATTTTCCCCGACTATAAGACGCTACTTTTTTCCCCCAAGCTTTGAACCCTGTGATTATACAAAGATGCGTCTGAGCTTTGGATTTTTATTCGCTAACGAACAAATTATGGAATGAATTAAGCAAACAAATCAATGTGCGAAAAATTGTATTAAAAACTATTGTGTTCAAACTCAAAGTGTTTACAAAGTACAAGGAAGAAGAATCTTGGAGCTTACTAAAAAAGGAAAGTTTTATAAAGAACGAATAAAAACATCAATTAATTTTCTGTTTTGTTTGATCAACCGTTTTACTGCCGTGGTCCACACACCGTTTGAAAACAAGTATGTAAATAAACATGTAATACATTTTTCTATGTTAATAACATTTCACAAAGTATACACTATATTGCCAAAAGTATTTGGCCACCCATCCAAATGATGAGAATCAGGTGTCCTAATCACTTGGCCCGGTGTATCAAATCAAGCACTTAGACATGGAGACTGTTTCTACAAACATTAGTGAAAGAATGGGCCGCTCTCAGTGATTTCCAGCGTGGAACTGTCATAGGATGCCACCTGTGCAACAAATCCAGTCGTGAAATATCCTCGCTCCTAAATATTCCAAAGTCAACTTTATTATAAGAAAAGTTAGGGAACAACAGCAACTCAGCCACCAAGTGGTAGGCCACGTAAACTGACAGAGAGGGGTCAAAGCGCATAGTGCAAAGACTTTCTGCACAATCAGTTGCTACAGAGCTCCAAACTTCATGTGACCTTCCAATTAGCCCACGTACAGTACGCAGAGAGCTTCATGGAATGGCTTTCCATGGCCGAGCAGCTGCATCTAAGCCATACATCACCAAGTCCAATGCAAAGGGTGGGATGCAGTGGTGTAAAGCACGTCGCCACTGGACTCTAGAGCAGTGGAGACGCCTTCTCTGGACTGATGAATGAGAGTGCGGAAATATGACCATATCACACCAACTCTCAAATCCCTTCACTGGCTTCCTGTTCCACTCAGGACTGAATTAAAAGTCTCCCTACTAACCCACCAGTGCCTCCATGGAAATGCCCCCCTCTACCTCAAAGAACTACACACCCCCAAATCCTCCACACGACACCTCCGCTCCGGACAGGCTAACCTCCTCCAACCTCTGAGGACAAAGCTACGAACAATGGGAGACCGGGCTTTCTGCTATGCCGCTCCCAGTCTGTGGAACGCTCTCCCCTGACCACCTGAGGGCACCACAGACTGTGGATGCTTTTAAAAAAGCCTTTTTTTTTTAGATGTATTAATACTAGTTTTAGCTATTTGGCTGTTCTAGTTTTATTATCTTTTTATTTTAATACACTTTGAGGTTGTTTACTCAATGTAAAGTGCTTTTTACAAATAAAATATATTATTATTATTATTATTATTACTATCACGCTTTTCCATCTGGCAATCTGATGGACCAGTCTGGGTTTGGAGGTTGCCAGGAGAATGCTACATTTCGGACTGCATTGTGCCGAGTGTGAAATTTGGTGGAGGAGGAATTATGGTGTGGGGTTGGTTTTTCAGGAGTTGGGCTTGGCCCCTTAGTTCCAGTGAAAGGAACTTTGAATGCTCCAGGATACCAAAACATTTTGGACAAATCCATGGGATGGCACTTCAAGTTCATCGACGTCCCACTGGGGTTGTGAGTTTTTCCTTGCCCTTATGTGGGCTCTGTACCGCGGATGTCGTTGTGGCTTGTGCAGCCCTTTGAGACACTTGTGATTTAGGGCTATATAAATAAACATTGATTGAGTGATATGTGAGTAAAAGCAGGTGGCCAAATACTTTTGGCAATATAGTGTATATCTGCGGCAGGTCCGGTTATTATGTGAAATTGTTTTTCTTTTCTGAAATGTAGTGGGTGCTGTAGAGATGCGCGGTTTGCGGACACAACCGCGGAGTCCGCGGACACAACCGCGGAGTCCGCGGATTATCCGCGGGTCGGGCGGTTGAAATAAAAAAAAATTAGATTTTATCCGCGGGTCGGGTCGGGCGGTTGAAATAAAAAAAAAATTGATTTTAAATAGATTCAGGCGGGTGGCAGTTAAACCAATTTGGAAATATATATACATAGTTAAATGTTGTTACCCACATACGAAAAACGAGCAGGCACCTGCAGCATATGCCACAACAGAAGAAGAAAAAAAAAAGAGATGGCAACGCCGGCAGCAAACGTGGTACGCGACAAACTAAAAAAGGGAATACTAAAGACCAGGGGAAAAGAAGGCCAGAAAAGTTCAGCGTGGACTCGTTTTTATGAGGTTGTAAATCAGGATGATAGTAATGCTGGCTACGTGATTTGCAAGAGCTGCGACGCTGTTTATGTCTACGACAGTCACAAAACCGGGACATCTAACATGGTGCATCACATTTGAGCAAAACCCCGAACCTCCACAAACACCCTGAGCATGAGCAGTTTCGTCCGCCGTGATCCCAGAAGAGTGCCTCAGGATGTTAAAACAAGATAGAACGTAGCTGCCTGCAGCAGTTTGAGTGGCGCGAGTGCGCTTGGAGGTGCGCTCAGCGCGGCTCCCAGATGATTGCGCACTGGTGTGCGTCTGGGCCGTGACAGCGTGGCACGCATTGAATGTCTCTGCTGCATTGGATCAGTCTCCTTTCTTTAACAGGCAAAAGCTTTATAACCTCACTAATGCCTTGCATCGTCTATATTAGATATATAACAACGTGCGGGTGGCGGATGGCGGGTGTGTGCGGTTTTGATTAAATGTTAGTTCGGGTGGATGGCGGATGGTTGACGACTTTTGTGATGATAAATAATTGCCTATCCGCGCATCTCTAGTGTGCTGCTTTAGTCCGCAAAAATGCACGACTACTACTAGAAACCGTTGCGAGTGAAGAGGAGAGGTATTGATCAGCATGAATGAGTTTGACGCCAACCTTCCATTCGTCCACTTTGGCGTCCACCGCTGCCATGATGGGGTCATCCTCTTGTGTCATGTCGTTAATCTTCTGTGTGAGCTCTCGGACCTGCACCAGAAGCCCACACGTGACCCAAGATGAAGACATGCAGAAGGACTGAGGGCTTTTACCTGCAGCTCGGCATGATCCCTCTCTTTCCTGAGCTGGTCCGTGGTGGAGTCACACTGATAGACGGCCATCTTCATCTGGTCGTACTCGTCGCTCATCTTCTCCATCTCCTTGGCAGACTCCATCAGACATTTCTGCATGTGCTGCTTGTCTTTCTTCAGCTGGGAGATTTCTTCCTCCGCTTGCTACAAAGCAAACATGTCTTGTCACTGGGAGAGAGAGGTGAAGGCGAGCAGGACACTGGGAGGCGTTGGAGGACCTGCAGCTCGTCCAGGCACTGGGAGAGCTGGCGGTTGGCCGAGCTCAGCTTCTTCAGAGTCTCGGCGTTCTCGTCTCTGGACGGACCCGACTCCTTGCGTTCCAGCTCTCTGTGATAAAAGTCCACATCCTGCTGGAGCTGCGAGTTCTGATGGAGGACATGTTCATTATCAGTAATTGTACTGTCTTGAAACATCAGTTTTCAGCTCATCTAAAAACTATTTACCACTACTGTGTGAAGTTGGCCTTCTCATCATTGCAAACATTCAAAGACCACTGCCTGTTTTTAAGTTATTTGGAAATAAATGTTCAGATTTATTGTCAAAATCTCCATTTGTCAACATTTGTGCTGGAAATGTGGTTTGGTCTATTACTGTTTTTATGTTATTAACTACCGTATTTTACAGACTATAAGTCACAGTTTTTTTCATAGTTTGGCCGAGGTTGCGACTTATACTCAGGAGCGACTTATGTGTGAAATTATTAACACATTAGCGTAAAATATCAAATATTATTTATCTCATTCACGTAAGAGACTATACCAGGGGTCGGCAACCCGCGGCTCCGTAGCCTCATGCGGCTCTTTGATCACTCTGATGCGGCTCAGCAGCTTACTTGCTGAACACCCCAATTTTCCCGTGAGACTTCCGGATTTCAGTGCCTCTCGCAGAAAACTCCCGGGATTAATATTCACCGATTTTCACCCTTACGGCTATAATAAGGGCGTGCCATGATGGTACAACATTTGGCGCCCTCTACAATCTGTATTAACAGCGTGCCAGCCTAACACTTGTTTTACAATCTACATCTTCTGCTTGCACACGTACGTGACAGCAAGGCATACTTGGTCAACAGCCACACAGGTTACACTGACGGTGGTCATATAAAACAACTTTAACACTCTTACTAATAATGCGCCACACTTTGAACCAAAACCAAACAAGAATGACAGACATTTCGGGAGAACATCTGCACCTTAACACAACATAAACACAACAGAACAAACACCCAGAATCCCATGCAGCCCTGACTCTTCCGGGCTACATTATACACCCCTGCTACCACCAAACCCCGCCCCCACCCCAACCCTGCTCCCTCACTCCCCCCCCCCTCTGTGCGTCGGTTGAGGTGGGCGGGGTTTGGTAGCGGGGGGTGTATAATGTATCCCGGAAGAGTTAGGGCTGCATGGGATTCTGGGTATTTGTCCTGTTGTGTTTATGTTGTGTTACGGTGCAGATGTTCTCCCGAAATTTGTTTGTCATTCTTGTTTGGTGTGGGTTCACAGTGTGGCGCATTATTAGTAAGAGTGTTAAAGTTGTTTTTTTTATACCGCCACCGTCAGTGTGACCTGTGTGGTTGTTGAGCAAATATGCCTTGCTGTTACCAACGTGAGCAAGCGGAAGCCCCATACAACGTGTGACTGATCAGGCACGCTGACTGTAGTGAGTGCTATATACTGTACCATCGCGGCACGCATAACGCTGACTAGCGCCATTCATTTAAAACCCGCGTGCCGCACCAGCTTTCAAATTCCACATAAAGGTGTGGGCAGCGTGTCTGAAACCCCTGGTTATACATAGCACAAAGCAAAAAAAAAACGTTGTATACAGTGGTATTTAATTTAAAATTTAAAAATTTTTTTGCGGCTCCCATTGTTTTCTATAATTTGTGAAACTGGTCAAAATGGCTCTTTGACTGGTAAAGGTTGCCGACCCCTGGACTAGACGTATAAGATTTCATGGGATTTAGCGATTAGGAGTGACAGATTGTTTGGTAAACGTATAGCATGTTCTATATGTTATAGTTATTTGAACGACTCTTACCATAATATGTTACGTTAACATACCAGTTGGTTATTTATGCCTCATATAACGTACACTTATTCAGCCTGTTGTTCACTATTCTTTATTTATTTTAAATTGCCTTTCAAATGTCTATTCTTGGTGTTGGCTTTTATCAAATACATTTCCCCAAAAAATGCAACTTTTCCTTCTTTATTATGCATTTTCGGCCGGTGCGACTTATACTCCGAAAAATACTATATATGTTGATAACTATTATAGTTATGTTTATAATAACTATTATAGTTTTTATGTTTGTGAGTGTGAATGTTGTCTGTCTATCTGTGTTGGCCCTGTGATGAGGTGGCGACTTGTCCAGGGTGTACCCCACCTTCCGCCCGGATACAGTTGATATAGGCCTCCAGCACCTCCCGCGACCCCAAAAGGGACAAGCGGTAGAAAATGGATGGATGGATGTTATTAACTATTATAGTTATTGAGCCCACGCCAGCGAGTGACAGCTTGACTGTCTTTTTATTCGGGTAAAGTTCAAGTTAAAGTACCCATGATTGTCACACACACACTTGGTGTTGCGAAATGATTCTCTGCATTTGACCCCTGGAAGGTGAGGGGGGCAGTGAGCAGCAGCGGCGGCCACGCCCGGGAATAATTTTTGGTAATTTAACCCCCAATTCCAACCCTTGATGCTAAGTGCCAAGCAGGGAGGTAATGGCTCCCATTTTTATAGTCTTTGGTATGACTCGGCCGGGGTTTGAACTCACCACCTACCCACCTCAGGGCAGACACTCTAACCACTAGGCCACTGAGCAGGTTAGCTCAGCTCAGGGTCGCATCCCTTTTACTTATTTTGTCACAAAACTTTTCGTTTCTTTGGTTGTTTTGCAGCTTCTGCCATGATAGCAGTAATTGCACATAGGAGTTTGCATCGACTTCCGTCTCTATTTAACAAAAGGGGAAAGGGGGGGGGGGGGTGACGTATGCCGTACAGCAGTCATCACATTTGTAGTTTTTTTGTGTGGCTCAAAATGGCTAAGTGCCAGAGAAAGATACAGATCCCCTCAGACCATGACAAAAGTTATGAAAATGTTTTAAGAAGGTTGAAAAGTTACTTACTATTATACTTTTTATCTTAATATCTTTAATCATTATAGTTTGTATATTATCAACTTTTAGTTTTTATGTTATTAATGTGTTTATTCATAACCAGCCCCCCCCCCCAACCTTGTCAAAATGTACCCAAACGTGTCCCATTTGTTTGTGCTGCAAATCGTTTTTTTTTTGTCTTACTTTTATAGCTTTTTACATGATAATAGACAAAAAATGTTGGCAGCACAAACGTCTGGGAGAAAGTTTGGGAAGATTTTGACAAGGGGGAGGGGGGCGGTCATGAATAATAACATGTTAAAACCCTAAACATGAATACTTAAAGACATAAAAACCATAGTAGTCAGACAAAAATATTTTTCAGCACAAATGAGTGTGACAAGTTTGGAAAGATTTGAACAAGGTGGGGGGGCTGAATGACATTTCTAGTCACAAACTTTATTTTAGAATAATTCAAAAGTTATACGGCACACATCAACAAATGTTACACCACAAAAGAGTATTAGTGATGTTTGAATATATTCAATAATGAGGGGCCAACTTCAATTATATAAACAAGAGAATAATAACCGAACACTGAATGACTGCTACCGCTTTTGTCTATAATGGAAAACTGCTGAAAAACATTTGAACATGTACTCATATTGTTAGATTATGTACAATGTTGTGATACATGTAGATTTAACATGTACTTATATTGTTAGATTATGTATAATGTTGTGATACATGTAGATTTAACAAGTTAGATGATGTACAATGTTGTGATACATGTAGATTTAACATGTACTTAGATGATGTACAATGTTGTGATCTACACTAGTAGTCATGTATTTTAGGACTAGCTGCAAAAAGGTGGTTTCCATCTCCTACAGACTAACACTGCTCTAGTCTTACCTTCTTCTTGACCTTTCTTATCTTTGGCAATGGAAGAGAGGAAAGAGGTAGAGTAGAGAGGCACATGCATCAAGTGAGGAGAAGATGAGACAGAGTGTGTTTGGAGGGAAGATGGAGTTGGAGTGTGTGTACAAACTTCTCTTTTCAGCGTCTTCGCCTCGTCCTCAGCCATCTCTGCTCGCTGGAGCAGCTGCAAGTGGACAGACAACAAACAATGAAGGTCAACGACTTGGACAGCATATCAATCATATTTATATAGCGCTTTTCTCTACAGAGAGAAGCGCTTTACGTATGTTACTGCATACGTCAGCAGACTAATTGGGAGTCTTTGTTTGTTTACTTACTACTAAAAGACAAGTTCACTATTTTATTTAGTTTAGTTAATATGGTTATAAAGCCAATAACGCAATTTTTTCTGGTCCCCTTTATTTAGAAAAGTATCGAAAATACGTTTTGGTACCGGTACCAAAATATTGGTACCAGTAGGGGTGTAACGGTACACAAACATTTTTGTTCAGTACGTACCTCGGTTTAGAGGTCACTGTTCGGTTAATTTTCGGTACAGTAAAAAAACAACAAAATATAATTTTTTTGGTTATTTATTTACCAATTTTGTAAACAATGGCTTTATCCTTTTAACATTGGGAACACTATAATAATTCTGCCCACGTTAATCAACATTAAACTGCCTCAAGTTGTTGCTCAGATTAAATAAAATGACAAAACTTTTCTTCTACATATAAAAAGTGCAACATTTAACAGTTTCAAGTCAACTCACCATGCTTAATTTATTACAGCATTTGGGAAGCCTGTAGTTGATTTTTATTATGTAAATGTTATATTTTTTATCAACGTGTGATAGCAGGGACCCTGCCATTCAAAACTAGGCTGCTGCATTACTAATGATTAATGTAACTATAGCAGAAAAAACAGTACAATAGCAATAGAAGACTATTCATCCATAAACACCATGGAGTTCATGTAGGCTTAATGATGCACTTACATTATTATATCAACTATCAGAGACAGAAACTCTTCATTTAACATAATGTATTTTTTTGCTGTTTCAACACAGCTCAATCAACACAGAAAAAGTTAAAGTGAAATAACAGACAGACAGGGTAACACACACATACACACGCACGCACACCGCAAAATGAGCTAACGTTACGCTAAAAGCGAATTAGCCTTCACCTCAAGCCAGGACTGCGAGCGAGCTGAGCTGCCTTTTATATTTCTAGAAGGTCAACGGGCTCATAGTGATGTTACTAGCATACCTGCCAACTTTTGAAATCAGAAAAACCTAGTAGCCAGGGTCCAGGGGCCGCAGGCCCCGGTAGGTCCAGGACAAAGTCCTGGTGGGGGGTTCAGGCTTCGCCCCCCGACGCAAAATGATTATTAGCATTCAGACAGGTTAAAATGTTGCTAAAACCATCACTTTTCTATCAGTCACAGTGACTTTTCAAAACAAAAATATTACAGCAAAAATCATATGGGTTGATTGACATGTTTATTCTGTAAGCTAACTTCAATAGTTTGAAATTATTTTGACAGTTAATGCCAGTTATCCTGTCAACCTTTCACAAGACTTCAATTTGTTAATTGAAAGTATAAACAGTATAAACACTTTCTACAGTAAACAAATGGTAAAACAGTACTAAACAATTCCATAAAAAAAAAAATTGGTGTCATTATTAACTTTCTGTCCAAGCTTGTATAATCTACTGCCTTGTTCAATTGTAAAAAATATTCTGTGCCTAAAATTCACATTTCTATCACAATTATCATACTGTAAACATGGTAAGCTAACTTCATTAAAATTAATAGTCCTGTCAATAGCATGGAATTACAATTCAAATGTAGTTTTTTTGTAAGCCTTTCAAAAGAATTCAAAATATGAAAAATTAATGAAAATTAATTTAAGCCATCAGACACTTGAAAAGTGGCACATCACATCTCTAATGTAATCATTTGAACTTTTCAACAGAAATAGCACTGCAAAAATATTAAGGACATACTTCTGTATTTTGGTAGTTATGCTGTCAACATTTAACAAGATTTCTTCAACTTGGACTTGAAAGCATAAATAGTATAAACACTTTTAACAGTATAACAGTACTAAACAATTCCAATAGATAACATTGGTGTCATTACCTTTTTGTGGCTAAAATCCGAAAAACGTTGAAAGTTTTCCACTTGTATCGCTAGCAACGGCATTAGACTTGTGTTCTTTTGTCCCAACGTGGTCTTTTACATCGCTAATTCCTCCGTGTCCGATCGAAATATCTTGTCTGCACAAGGTGCAATTCGCGTAGTTTTCACCCTTTTGGGCACGGATAATTATTCCCGGATAGGCTTTTGAATATTCTTCACGGAATGACTGCAGTTTTCTTTTCGGTTTATGACTCGTTTGTGATTTTTCTCCGGCTGATTCCATGATCATTCGCTCGTTTGGAAACAATGGCAACATGTGCCTCGTGCTTGGCAGCGCATTTAAAAAAAATTTTTTTTTTAATTAATGAAAAACCGTATTTTTTATCACTGCAACCGTAACCCGGAATAGGTTGATGAAAACCGTACTAATTACGGGAAAACCGGAGTAGTTGGCAGGTATGTACTAGTAGTTGACTGGGAGGTGTTTATTATCATTTGGGGAGAGTCCGCTGCCTGATGCTTACCTGCTAAACGCTAAGCACTGACTACATGCGCTCTGAATACGCACTGCTGATTGGCTGTTACCGCTCTGTGTGTAACCAATCAGATGGTTGTGTGGGTGGGACAATGCTGGGTGCTGTGTAGAGGACTGACAGAGACAGGCAGAAGGAAGCAGAGGCGGCTACTTAATATATCCGTGTGGAAACTCGTTTGGTACACCTCCGAACCGAACCGAAACCACCGTAACGAAACTGTTCAATACAATTACACGTACCGTTACACCCCTAGTATCGAGACAACCGTAGTTGACACCAACAACATGTCAAAGCACACCTGAAAGTCCGTCAGTGCTGAAGAACACAGGACATTTGTCATACCTCCTCTATGGTTTTCTTTGCTCCTCCCATATCTTTTCTGGAGTGGGTCACCTCCTTCTCTTTCTGCTCCAGCTGGCTTTCCAGCTGCCGGATCTCATTCCGCAGAAAGCGGTTG
Source organism: Nerophis lumbriciformis (assembly GCF_033978685.3). Taxonomy (NCBI): domain Eukaryota; kingdom Metazoa; phylum Chordata; class Actinopteri; order Syngnathiformes; family Syngnathidae; genus Nerophis; species Nerophis lumbriciformis. The sequence goes on along the minus strand of NC_084557.2, from coordinate 4,846,797 downwards.
TCTGGCCCGGTGTGCTGAGGTGCAAAACAAAGTACTGTAAACAAAGGCCACACTACAGTACGAGTTCTTCCTAACCCTAGAAGTACACCTATGTAGACGCTGATATTACCTTCCTCTTTGCAGCTCAAACAGGGTGTGCCTAGACTTGGATGTGTATAAAACACTAAACTGAGCAAAAGAATCATATTTTACTCCAAAGGAGCATGGCCGCCAGAGTGCAGGGAATTAGCTGTAATCCTCTTATCATGGTGAGCACAGCCAATCACAGCGCGGCAATTTGCATTCATCAGCGGCTAAAAGATTACAGACTGAAGTGTTCACGTATGCTGGAACTGGAGTTCAAGCTGCTAGCAAGGAGACCAAGGGTTGTCATGTCCCTTGTATGAGATACTTAGACATTTGTTGACTTACTCACCTACTCAGTGGCCTAGTGGTTAGAGTGTCCGCCCTGAGATCGGTAGGTTGTGAGTTCAAACCCCGGCCGAGTCATACCAAAGACTATAAAAATGGGACCCATTACCTCCCTGCTTGGCACTCAGCATCAAGGGTTGGAATTGGGGGTTAAATCACCAAAATGATTCCCGGGCGCGGCCACCGCTGCTGCCCACTGCTCCCCTCACCTCCCAGGGGGTGATCAAGGGTGATGGGTCAAATGCAGAGAATAATCTCGCCACACCTAGTGTGTGTGTGACAATCATTGGTACTTTAACTTTAACTTTAACTTTAACTTTTAAGGTGAGTAGTGTGTTCAACATTGAAGTTATTGTGTCTTATGAGGACGTTACGACTCAAAATACTTTTTAATGCTGTCTTGTATTACAAAACCCAAAAGCAGTGAAGTTGTCACGTTGTGTAAATGGTAAATAAAAAAGAGAATACAATGATTTGCAAATCCTTTTTAACTTATATTCAATTGAATAGACTGCAGAGACAAGATATTTCATGTTCACACTGAGAAACTTCTTTTTTTTGCAAATAATCATGAACTTAGAATTTAATGGCAGCAACACATTGCAAAAAAGGCATTTTTACCACTGTGTTACATGGCCTTTCCTTTTAACAACACTCAGTAAAGGTTTGGGAACTGAGGAGACACATTTTTGAAGTGGAATTCTTTCCCATTCTTGCTTGATGTGAAGTGAATTATATTTATATAACGCTTTTTCTCAAGTGACTTAAAGCGATTTACATAGTGAAACCCAATATCTACGTTACATTTAAACCAGTGTGGGTGGCATTGGGAGCAGGTGGGTAAAGTGTCTTGCCCAAGGGCACAACGGCAACCCTCAAGTTGCTGGCAAGGCCACTCTACCAACCGAGCTATACCGCCCCCCCATGATGTACAGCTTAAGTTGTTCAACAGTCTCCCTTCTGATATTTTAGGCTTCATAATGCACCACACATTCTCAATGTGAGACAGGTCTGGACTACAGGCAGGCCAGTCTAGTACCCGCACTCTTTTACTATGAAGCCACGCTGTTGTAACACGTGGCTTGGCACTGTCTTGCTGAAATAAGCAGGGGCGTCCATGATAACGTTGCTGGGATGGCAACATATGTTGCTCCAAAACCTGTATGTACCTTTCAGCATTAATGGTGCCTTCACAGATGTATAAGTTACCCATGTCTTGGGCACTAATACACCCCCATACCATCACGGATGCTGCCTTTTACACTTTGCGCCTAGAACAAACCGGATGGTTCTTTTCCTTTTTGTTTCGGACGGCACGACGTCCCCAGTTTCCAAAAACTATTTGAAATGTGGACTCGTCAGACCACAGAACACTTTTCCACTTTGCGTCAGTCCATCTTGGATGAGCTTGGGCCCAGCGTAGCCAGCGGCGTTTTTGGGTGTTGTTCATAATTGGCTTTGGCTTTGCATAGTGGAGTTTTAACTTGCACTTACAGATGTAGCGACAAACTGTAGTTACTGACAGTTTTCTGAAGTGTTCCTGAGCCCATGTGGTGATATCCTTTACACACTGATGTCAATTTTTGATGCAGTACCGCCTGAGGGATCCAAGGTCCGTAATATCATGGCTTACTTGCAGTGATTTCTCCAGATTCTCTGAACCTTTTGATGGTATTACGGAGCGTAGGTGGTGAAATCCCTAAATTCCTTGCAATAGCTGGTTGAGAAATGTTGTTCTTAAACTGTTGGACAATTTGCTCAGGCATTTGTTGACAAAGTGGTGATCCTCGCCCCATCCTTGTTTGTGAATGACTGAGCATTTCATGGAAGCTGCTTTTATACCCAATCATGGCACCCACCTGTTCCCAATTAGCCTGTTCACCTAGGGGATGTTCCAAATAAGTCTTTGATGAGCATTCCTCAACTTTCTCAGTCTTTTTGTCACTTGTGCCAGCTTTTTTGAAACATGCTGCAGGCATCAAATTCCAAATGAGCTAATATTTGCAAAAAATAACGAAGTTTCTCAGTGTGAACATGAAATATCTTGTCTTTGCAGTCTAGTCCATTGAATATAAGTTGAAAAGGATTTGCAAATCATTGTATTCTCTTTTTATCTACCATTTACACAACGTGACAACTTCACTGCTTTTGGGGTTTGTACAAAATAACATAGTTTAATGTTTGTGCCAGCAAAAAGACTTTCACGGGAAGTAATGACACACCGTGTTACAATTCAATTTCAAATTTGAATTCTTGTGAAACTGATTGATTAGCGCATGGTGAGACGGCCCATTTCCCGAAGAAGCAGCTAGCAATTTAAATGTGAACATAAATACAAGACATATTAACATACTTGCCAACCTTGAGACCTCCGATTTCGGGAGGTGGGGGCGTGGTTGGGGGCGTGGTTAAGAGGGGAGGAGTATATTGACAGCTAGAATTCACCAAGTCAAGCATTCCATACACACGTGTATATATATATATATATATATATATATATATATATCCTGAAAATATGCAAACAAAACTGTGTTTAGATAATTGATACTTCAAACTTGCATAAATAAATCTTAATATAACATAACTTGGCTTCTGAGAGCTTCTAAATGTAATGAATAAAATGCTAAAGTTGTTGATGAACAAGCAATTATTTTAATAATTAGATATGGTCATTTTAAATTAATTATTATGATCATTTAAAATTAATAATTTCAAACATGTTTATTTAAATGTATAATTCTATGGCTGGATGTAATAAGGAGTCAGAAAAAATACAAATAAAAATACAATTAATTTTGATGTTTTTAGCAAAATATAGTAAAAATGTATTTAGTTTTTTTTTTTTAATTAAAAAATATATTTATTTGTAGGTAAGATAAACATAGTAATACAATTTATCTCTAGTCTGGATGATTTAGTTCTTGACACCCTGTTGTACTCCCGTCCCGAGGCCACGCCCCCTCCAGCTCCGGCTAAAAACCGGGAGATTTTCGGGAGAATATTTGTCCCGGGAGGTTTTCGGGAGAGGCGCTGAATTTCGTGAGTCTCCCGGAAAATTCGGGAGGGTTGGCAAGTATGCATATTAATGACTTTGCCCATAAAAAACAACTCACGCTTTTCCTTTATTATTAAAAAAAAAAACACTCTTAACTCTTTAAAAATTACAACGCAATAAGTCAAACATATTTCTTCCAAATAATACCCTGAACCCAACTGAATTGCCGGTTTATTCTTCCAAGACATTGCTTATTTATCTGAGCACAACACTTGGTGTTGTAATTTTGTCACATTCCTGTGAGAATCCTGTGTGGGGCTGAAGCATTAAGGAATGCAGACTATGCTCAAACAATACTGTATCATCTCTTTCCCTTTGGGACTTAATCAGGTCTGTAGTGCATTCTTCACTCTGGCTTGAAGTGAACATTGAGGTCAAATGAATTGTAACATCTGTAAGTACTTTGTGAGCACATTCAACAATAACATGCTAATATTGATAACGTGGCATGAAATGTTGGTGTTGTTACGTCCCTACGACTTACCGTGAGGTCGTCCTCCAGTCTCGACACCTTGGCCAGAAGTTTCTTTTCTACAGTGCAGACGCGGTAGGAAACAATATCAGCAGTGTGTTGGCAAAACATGTCTAGGAAGGCTCTCTGCACCAACCATTTTTCTCTTGTTCTTCTATTATTTGTTCAGCGAGAGACGCTTCGTGATGCTTCATCTGAGGAGGGAGGAAGACAACACCGGAAGAGTTAAAGGCTGGTCTTGGTTCCTTGGACATATAACATACTTGCCAACCCTCCCGGATTTTCCGGGAGACTCCCGAAATTCAGCGCCTCTCCCGAAAACCTCCCGGGACAAATTTTCTCCCGAAAATCTCCCGAAATTCAGGCGGAGCTGGAGGCCACGCCCCCTCCAGCTCCATGCGGACCTGAGAGACGTGTTGACAGCCTGTTCACACGTCCGCTTTCCCATAATATAAACAGCTAATGATCGAGGGCGAGTTCTTGGTTTCTTATGTGGGTTTATTGTTAGGCAGTTTCATTAACGTCCTCCCAGCGCGGTAACAACACACAACAACAGCAGTCAAGTTTTCGTCTACCTACCGTAAAGCAGTTCGTCTGCCGTAAACAGCAATGTTGTGACACTTTTAAACAGGACAATACTGCCATCTACTGTACATGCATATGTGACCCACCCATAATGTGTCACATTTTTGTGTTGATTTATTTATTTTATTTTGTGGTTTGAATTCGTTTTTGGAGCTGTCATTACACATTTATCAGTATTCACATTGGTCAGTAGGGGGCAGTAGGGCGTTTCTTCCCAATTGAATGCTATCACCTGCAGACCGGAAGTGTCTTGTCATTCTGATGAGCGCGACCAGTCTGTGAACAATTGAAACGTCCTGTGTGCTTTTTCCTCCTGTATAACAGGTTAGTTTTGGTGAATCAACTCACTGAATAATATCCATGTGATCTTTGTAAGTTTAAGTACACATTCTGATGGTGGAGCCTAACTCTAAAGTGTTTGTGAGTTGTAATTTGTATTTGTGAATGAATCCAGTGCACAGCTGCAGTAATGAATACAAAATGGCGACGTGAGTACGCATTGTTTATATAGGAACTTCTGATCCTAATTCAGACTCCCAAATTAGAGCTCCCGTTTTCTTATTGATTTTATAATGTATATTTGTATAATGTGTGTGTTCTGAAATAGTGACAGAGAATAGAACAAGGATGGACAATTCAACCCTTAACTCAACAATGAGTAGATGAGTGTTATGTGTGTGTATATGTGTAAATAAATGAACACTGAAATTCAAGTATTTATTTTATTTATTTATTTACACATATATATATATATATATATATATATATATATATATATATATATATATATATATATATATATATATATATGTGTGTGTAATAAAATATATATATAGCTATAATTCACTGAAAGTCAAGTATTTCTTATATATATATATATATCTTAACCACGCCCCCGCCCCACCCCCGACCACACCCTCCACCTCCCGAAATCGGAGGTCTCAAGTTTGGCAAGTATGACATATACAGTTGGCGGCAGACATTGACAATGGTGTTGTTAAGAAAGGAGAGTCACCTTGAGCAGGACCTGAAACACTCGCAGTATGTGGACAACATCCTTCTGAGCTTGATGCTCCACCTCCCACTCTTCTGTCTGCAACACATGACACACAACATGAAGGCCAAATGAGGAGAACTTCTTCTTCTCAGCAGTTGTAACCCTTCTAGTGAGTGGACGTACATAGTTTTGCTAGTTTCTTAGACTGGCTCGCGAAGGCCATTGATGCTTTGCCAGCGCGATGATGAGAAGCTCGAATGATGCAAATACAACAGATGTGCAGGTGCACCTCTTCAAACTGCTGTTCCTCTTAAAAGCAAGAACCGCACAAAGTTCAACAAGCAGTACAAAGTCGAAAGCCCTTGAGTTCCTGGTGAACAAAAAACCCAGCTGGTACCTGGACCACACCAGCTGTCAAAATGGATGTGACCCAGCTGGTACCTAGACTATACCAGCCGTCAACATGGCTGTGACCCAGCTGGTACCTGGAGTATACCGGCCGTCAACATAGATTTGACCGTGTTGGTACCTGGACTATACCAGCTGTCAACATGGATGTGACCCAGCTGGTACCTGGACTATACCAGCCGTCAACATGGATGTGACCCAGCTAGTACCTGGAGTATACCGGCCGTCAACATAGATTTGACCGTGTTGGTACCTGGACTATACCGGCTGTCAACATGGATGTGACCCAGCTGGTACCTGGACTATACCGGCCGTCAACATGGGTGTGACCCTGCTGGTACCTGGATTACACCGGCCGTCAACATGGATGTGACCCAGTTGGTACCTGGACTATACAGGCCGTCAACATGGATGTGACCCAGCTGGTACCTGGACTACACCGGCCGTCAACATGGATGTGACCCAGCTGGAACCTGGACTATACCGGCCGTCAACATGGATGTGACCTAGCTGGTACCTGGACTATACCGGCCGTCAACATGGGTGTGACCCTGCTGGTACCTGGACTACACCGGCCGTCAACATGGATGTGACCCAGCTGGTACCTGGACTATACCAGCTGTCAACATGGATGTGACCCAGCTGGTACCTGGACTATACCGGCCGTCAACATAGATGTGACCCAGCTGGTACCTAGACTATAGCGGCCGTCAACATGGATGTGACCCAGCTGGTACCTGGACTATAGCGGCCGTCAACATGGGTGTGACCCTGCTGGTACCTGGACTATACCGGCTGTCAACATGAATGTGACCCAGCTGGTACCTAGACTATAGCGGCCGTCAACATGGGTGTGACCCTGCTGGTACCTGGACTATACCAGCCGTCAACATGGATGTGACCCAGCTGGTACCTAGACTATACCAGCCGTCAACATGGCTGTGACCCAGCTGGTACCTGGAGTATACCGGCCGTCAACATAGATTTGACCGTGTTGGTACCTGGACTATACCAGCTGTCAACATGGATGTGACCCAGCTGGTACCTGGACTATACCGGCCGTCAACATGGATGTGATCCAGCTGGTACCTGGACTATACCGGCCGTCAACATGGATGTGACCCAGCTGGTACCTGGACTATAGCGGCCGTCAACATGGGTGTGACCCTGCTGGTACCTGGACTATACCAGCTGTCAACATGGATGTGACCCAGCTGGTACCTGGACTATACTGGCCGTCAACATGGATGTGACCCAGCTGGTACTTGGACTATACCGGCCGTCAACATGGATGTGACCCAGCTGGTACCTGGACTATACCGGCCGTCAACATGGATGTGACCCAGCTGGTACCTGGACTATAGCGGCCGTCAACATGGGTGTGACCCTGCTGGTACCTGGACTATACCAGCCGTCAACATGGATGTGACCCAGCTGGTACCTGGACTATACCGGCCGTCAACATGGATGTGACCCAGCTGGTACCTGGACTATACCGGCCGTCAACATGGATGTGACCCAGCTGGTACCTGGACTATAGCGGCCGTCAACATGGGTGTGACCCAGCTGGTACCTGGACTATACCGACCGTCAACATGGATGTGACCCAGCTGGTACCTAGACTATACCAGCCGTCAACATGGCTGTGACCCAGCTGGTACCTGGAGTATACCGGCCGTCAACATAGATTTGACCGTGTTGGTACCTGGACTATACCAGCTGTCAACATGGATGTGACCCAGCTGGTACCTGGACTATACCGGCCGTCAACATGGATGTGACCCAGCTGGTACCTGGACTATACCGGCCGTCAACATGGATGTGACCCAGCTGGTACCTAGACTATAGCGGCCGTCAACATGGGTGTGACCCTGCTGGTACCTGGACTATACCGGCTGTCAACATGAATGTAACCTAGCTGGTACCTGGACTATACCGGCCGTCAACATGGATGTGACCCAGCTGGTACCTGGACTATACCAGCTGTCAACATGGATGTGACCCAGCTGGTACCTGGAGTATACCAGCCGTCAACATAGATTTGACCGTGTTGGTACCTGGACTATACCAGCTGTCAACATGGATGTGACCCAGCTGGCACCTGGACTATACCGGCCTTCAACATGGATGTGACCCAGCTGGTACCTGGACTATACCGGCCGTCAACGTAGATTTGACTGTGTTGGTACCTGGACTATACCGGCCGTCAACATGGATGTGACCCAGCTGGTACCTGGACTATACCGGCCTTCAACATGGATGTGACCCAGCTGGTACCTGGACTATACCAGCTGTCAACATGGATGTGACCCAGCTGGTACCTGGACTATACCAGCTGTCAACATGGATGTGACCCAGCTGGTACCTGGAGTATACCGGCCGTCAACATAGATTTGACCCGTGTTGGTACCTGGACTATACCAGCTGTCAACATGGATGTGACCCAGCTGGTACCTGGACTATACCGGCCGTCAACATGGATGTGACCCAGCTGGTACCTGGACTATACCGGCCGCCAACATGGATGTGACCCAGCTGGTACCTGGACTATACCAGCTGTCAACATGGATGTGACCCAGCTAGTACCTGGACTATACCAGTTGTCGACATGGATGTGACCCAGCTGGTACCTGGACTATAGCGGCCGTCAACATGGATGTGACCCTGCTGGTACCTGGACTATAGCGGCCGTCAACATGGATGTGACCCAGCTGGTACCTGGACTATACCGGCCGTCAACATGGATGTGACCCAGCTGGTACCTAGACTATAGCGGCCGTCAACATGGGTGTGACCCTGCTAATACCTGGACTATACCGGCCGTCAACATAGATTTGACTGTGTTGGTACCTGGACTATATCGGCCGTCAACATGGATGTGACCCAGCTGGTACCTGGACTATACCGGCTGTCGACATGGATGTGACCCAGCTGGTACCTGGACTATAGCGGCCGTCAACATAGGTGTGACCCTGCTGGTACCTGGACTATAGCGGCCGTCAACATGGATGTGACCCAGCTGGTACCTGGACTATACCGGCCGTCAACATGGATGTGACCCTGTTAATACCTGGACTATACCGGCCGTCAACGTAGATTTGACTGTGTTGGTACCTGGACTATACCGGCCGTCAACATGGATGTGACCCAGCTGGTACCTGGACTATAGCGGCCGTCAACATGGATGTGACCCTGTTAATACCTGGACTATACCGGCCGTCAACGTAGATTTGACTGTGTTGGTACCTGGACTATACCGGCCGTCAACATGGATGTGACCCAGCTGGTACCTGGACTATACCGGCCGTCAACATGGATGTGACCCTGTTAATACCTGGACTATACCGGCCGTCAACGTAGATTTGACTGTGTTGGTACCTGGACTATACTGGCCGTCAACATGGATGTGACCCAGCTGGTACCTGGAGTATACCGGCCGTCAACATAGATTTGACCGTGTTGGTACCTGGACTATACCGGCCGTTAACATGGATGTGACCCAGCTGGTACCTGGACTATACCAGCTGTCAACATGGATGTGACCCAGCTGGTACCTGGAGTATACCGGCCATCAACATAGATTTGACCGTGTTGGTACCTGGACTATACCAGCTGTCAACATGGATGTGACCCAGCTGGTACCTGGACTACACCGGCCGTCAACATGGATGTGACCCTGCTAATACCTGGACTACACCGGCCGTCAACATGGATGTGACCCAGCTGGTACCTAGACTATACCAGCCGTCAACATGGCTGTGACCCAGCTGGTACCTGGAGTATACCGGCCGTCAACATAGATTTGACCGTGTTGGTACCTGGACTATACCAGCTGTCAACATGGATGTGACCCTGCTGGTACCTGGACTACACCGGCCGTCAACATGGATGTGACCCAGCTGGAACCTGGACTATACCGGCCGTCAACATGGATGTGACCCAGCTGGTACCTGGACTATACCAGCTGTCAACATGGATGTGACCCAGCTGGTACCTGGACTATACCAGCCGTCAACATGGGTGTGACCCTGCTGGTACCTGGACTATACCGGCCGTCAACATGGATGTGACCCAGCTGGTACCTGGAGTATACCGGCCGTCAACATAGATTTGACCGTGTTGGTACCTGGACTATACCGGCCTTCAACATGGATGTGACCCAGCTGGTACCTGGACTATACCAGCTGTCAACATGGATGTGACCCAGCTGGTACCTGGACTATACCGGCCGTCAACATAGATTTGACCCGTGTTGGTACCTGGACTATACCAGCTGTCAACATGGATGTGACCCAGCTGGTACCTGGACTATAGCGGCCGTCAACATGGATGTGACCCTGCTGGTACCTGGACTATACCGGCTGTCAACATGAATGTGACCCAGCTGGTACCTAGACTATAGCGGCCGTCAACATGGGTGTGACTCTGTTGGTACCTGGACTATACCGGCCGTCAACATGGATGTGACCCAGCTGGTATCTGGACTCTACCAGTTGTCGACATGGATGTGACTCTGCTGGTACCTGGAGTATACCAGCCGTCAACACTTAAAAGTCTTATATAAGTGTTATAATGAAGACAACACGCGATGTAAGTGTCTATATTAGCTATAATAGCCTACTATCAAAATGACTTTAAAAGTCTTATATAAGTGTTATAATGAAGGCAACACATGATGTAAGTGTCTATATTAGCCTACTATCAAAATGACTTTAAAAGTCTTGTATAAGTGTTATAATGAAGGCAACACATGATGTAAGTGTCAATATTATTGTTGATTGATTGTGCATGCATGCGGTGACGACTGAGAAGACTTCAGGGCTGTCAGATGTCTGTAAAAAAGCCGTCAAGATTAATTGCAGATTAACATTAGCAGCCTTTGGCCCTTGTTGGTGCGTCACAGGCATTTTTCAATCAGTCAGCCCGAGAATGTCGGCAGCCTTTGTTCTTTGAGCACTAATGCGAGTTCCGTGTGCAGGCACTAATCATTCCAGCATAAATATTAGTCTCCAACATGCACATGCTCTGTAGTCCACAGCCTGGATGATTAGTGACATTCCCATGATGGAGATGAGGTTAAGAATGTTACCATCCCAGACAGACCATTGGGTGTGCAATCAAATACGTACTTGTTCCTACAACATACTTATTATATTTCTTTCCAAAACTAATTCTTGGCAGGTTTTCCTAATTTTCTTGCGATGGTTTTGAAGTTGCGCAACAGAAGTTATGAAATATATGCATACAACCTTTGCAAAAAGTCAGCATGTGATGTTGGAAGACATTCAGTATTAGCTTGGGTTCTACAGCCTTGTGTTTTGTATGATTCGCTGTTTGATGCTAATCTTCACCAAAATCTCTCCCTGGTTTTCGTACACCGCCTCACACGTAACAAACTAGTATATTTGCCCGTGTGACATAACGCAGTATCCAGGCAGAATCCCACCTGTTGTTGATTCAGTCTCTGCGTGTACAAAACCCAAAAGCCGTGAAGTTGTCACGTCGTGTAAATGGTGAAATGAAAAAGAATACAATGATTTGCAAATCCTTTTCAACTTATATTCAATTGAATAGACTGCAAAGACAAGATATTTCATGTTCACACTGAAAAACTTCTTAGCAGCACATTGCAAAAAAGGCATTTTTACCACTGTGTTACATGGCCTTTCTTTTTAACAACACTCAGTTAACGTTTGGGATCTGAGGAGACACATTTTTGAAACTTTTCAGGTGGAATTCTTTCCCATTCTTGCTTGATGTACTTGTTCAATAGTCCAGGGTCTCTGTTGTGGTATTTTAGGCTTCATAATGCCACACATTTTCAATGGGAGACAGGTCTGGACTACAGGCAGGCCAGTCTAGTACCCGCACTCTTTTACTATGAAGCCACGCTGTTGTAACACACGGCTTGGCATTGTCTTGCTGAAATAAGCAGGGGCGTCCATGATAACGTTGCTTGGATGGCGACATATGTTGCTCCAAAACCTGTATGTACCTTTTAGCATTAATGGTGCCTTCAATGGGCACTAATACACCCCCATACCATCACAGTGATGTTGCTTTTTGATGCAGTACCTCCTGGGGGATCAAAGGTCTGTAATATAATGGCTTACGTGCAGTGATTTCTCCAGATTCTCTGAACCTTTTGATGATATTACAGACCGTAGATGGTGAAATCCCTAAATTCCTTGCAAAAGCTGGTTGAGAAATGTTGTTCTTAAACTGTTGGACAATTTGCTCAGGCATTTGTTGACAAAGTGGTGACTAGGGCTGCAGCTAACGATTATTTTTCTATCGATCAATCTATAGATTATTTTTTTCGATTAATCGGTTAATCTATAGATTATTTTTTCGATTAATCTATAGATAATTGTTCCTTTTAACAATTATTTTTTTAATTTAAAATGAAGAGGAAAAAATAAATGTAGGCCAGTTTTTTCAAAAGGCATGGCTTTTATTTACAAAAAAAAAAGTATGGCCACTCAGTCAACATTGACAACAACATGACAAAATATTCTGTAACAATGTAAACATTTAAAACTTTTAACATTTAACAAAATTAAAAGTAGCTTATTTGCTTTTTAATGTGCAAATATAAAAGTAAACATCCAGTGCAAATCTTAATATTCTGCAATAGTATAAGCATTTCAAAAGTAAAAGTATTGCTTATTTTGCTTTAAAATGTGCAAAAATAAAGATAAACATCCAATACAAAAAAGTGCAAAACGGAAATATTCTGTAACAACAGTGTAAACATTTCAACAAAAGTAAAAGTATTGCTTATTTGCTAAAATATGCAAAAATAAAGCTAAACATCCAATACAAAAAAGTGTACAGTGTAAACATTTCAACAAAAGTAAAAGTATTGCTTATTTTGCTTAATAACACAACAATGATAGTATGATTAAAGTGAAAGTTAATTGTTCGTTTGTACATAGTATATGTAACTGTTAATGTTGTAAAAGGTATTTGCACAACTAATTAACGTTAGCGTTTGTGACACGTCTTGTGCCGTGGGGTTCTTTCAGGACCGACAGACTGAATGCCAGACGGCTTTGCCAGGTTTACAATCTTTTAATTTTACACAAAGTCTTTTCTCTTCCAACTCTTTTCTCTTTCTTTCCTCGCTTTTCGGATCCTCTTCCTCGCTCGCTCGTCGTCCCCTGTCTCTGGCTCTCCTCCTCTCTCGCTCCACGTCAGCTTCACTTTGGCTCCTTCCAGTCTCTCTTCCCTCTCTCTCTGCTGCTCCCCTTTTCTTCAGCGAGAGGAGATTGGATGATCGTGCCCAGGTGCGCGATCCGCGCACCTGTGCACGATTGCGGCGTCGCTCCCGGCGCGCCCCGCCTCGCCGCTCGCTCGCCGCCGCCGCCTCTCCACAGCGTTAAAGAGGAGCGCGTCTTTGTAAACACTGAACAGGCACGCCAAACGCGCCTCTCAGAGCGAAACGGTGCTTTAGTTTATGAATTTACAACGCAGATACAAATGACACATTCATGTTTTTGTGTAATAATGACAAGGTATACGTATGCGGACGATTGACTAGTTGATGGTGATGGCAAGAACGCTGTCGGGTGTTTTCTTTTCAAATGTTCGTTCATAGCCGTTGTGCTGCTATGATAGGCCATTTCCGCTCGACACAGTGTGCATACAACAACATTATTAGGCCGTTTATTGAAATACTCCCACACTTTTGACGACTTTTGGCGTGCTTTTTTCCCCTCGCTCGCATCGTCTGCTTTGCGCTCCGCCATGACAGTAGTGTGACGTAAATATGCGACACGCCGACGCACAAAAACGGCGTCGACGTATTTACGTAACCGACTACGTCGACGCGTCGTTTCAGCCTTAGTGGTGACCCTCGCCTCACCCGTGTTTGTGAATGACTGAGCATTTCATGGAAGCTGCTTTTGTAGCCAATCATGGCACCCACCTGTTCCCAATTAGCCTGTTCACCTGTGGGATGTTCCAAATAAGTCTTTGATGAGCATTCCTCAACTTCTTTGCCACTTGTGCCAGCTTTTTTGAAACATGTTGCAGGCATCAAATTCCAAATCAGCTAATATTTGCAAAAAATAACAAAGTTTTCCAGTTGAAACGTTAAATATCTTGTCTTTGCAGTCTATTCAATTGAATATAAGTTGAAAAGGATTTGCAAATCATTGTATTTTCTTTTTATTTACCATTTACACAACGTGACAACTTCACTGCTTATGAGTTTTTTAAATGGATGATTAATTTCTATAGAATGTTTGTCTTCATATTTTTGAATGAAATAGACCATTGGATTTACACTATTTGTTGTGGAAAAAATGTTTAGGTTAGTTACTGAATCATGATGTGGTTCAGTCCAGTCATTGTTTCCAGGTGTGCCTAATAGGTACAAACTTTTGGCCTCCCTCGTTTGAGAACCAGCCCAGAAACACAAGTGGATATTTGATTGTCGTATCAGTCCATTAAACTAGGGATGGGATGGTAAACCATATAATAATAAACTTTCCACTGTTAGTACTACTGTTTGAAATTAGAATTATTGTAAAACCGCAATTTATAACACTTTGACAAACACTGCTCATTTACTGGAGACGGACGCTAGCTAGCTTAAAAGCCTACTGAAACCCACTACTACCGACCACGCAGTCTGATAGTTTATATATCAATGATGAAATCTTAACATTGCAACACATGCCAATACGGCCGGGTTAACTTATAAAGTGCCATTTTAAATTTCCCGGGAAACTTCCGGTTGAAAACGTCTAGGTATGATGACGTATGCGCGTGACGTTAGTAGTTGAATCAGACATTTTGGAATAGGTCGGTCGCCAGCTTAAATCGTCTTTTTTCATCGCTAAATTCCACAGTATTCTGGACATCTGTGTTGGTGAATCTTTTGCAATTTGTTTAATGAACAATGGAGACTGCAAAGAAGAAACCTGTAGGTGCGATCTGTGTATTAGCGTCTGGCTACAGCAACACAACCAGGAGGACTTTGACTTGGATAGCAGACGCGCTATCCGACGCTAGCCGCCGACCGCATCGATGATCGGGTGAAGTCCTTCGTCGCGCCGTCGATCGCTGGAACGCAGGTGAGCACTGGTGTTGATGAGCAGATGAGAGCTGGCGTAGGTGGAGAGCTAATGTTATTAGCATAGCGCTATCGAGGTCCCGTAGCTAAGTTAGCTTCAATGGTGTCGTTAGCAACAGCATTGCTAGGCTTCGTCAGGCGGTACAGCATTAACCGTGTGGTTACAGGTCCAGAGTTTGGTAGTATTGTTGATATTCTGTCTATCCTTCCAGTCCGGGGCTTATTTCTTTTGTTTCTAGCTGCAGTTAAGCACAATGCTATCACGTTAGCTCCGTAGTTAAAGTGCTTCGCTGATGCATTGTCGTAGTCACTGTGAATGTCCATTTCGCGTTCTCGACTCTCATTTTCAAGAGGATATAGTATCCGAGGTGGTTTAAAATACAAATCCGTGATCCACAATAGAAAAAGGAGAGAGCATACCTGCCAACTTTTGAAATGAGAAAAACCTAGTAGCCAGGGTCTAGGGGCCGCAGGCCCCGGTAGGTCCAGGACAAAGTCCTGGTGGGGGGTTCAGGGGGGCCCGACGCAAAATGATTATTAGCATTCAGACAGGTTAAAATGTTGCTAAAACCATCACTTTTCTATCAGTCACAGTGACTTTTCAAAACAAAAATATTACAGCAAAAATCATATGGGTTGATTGACATGTTTATTCTGTAAGCTAACTTCAATAGTTTGAAATTATTTTGACAGTTAATGCCAGTTATCCTGTCAACCTTTCACAAGACTTCGATTTGTTAATTGAAAGTATAAACACTTTTTACAGTAAACAAATGGTAAAACAGTACTAAACGATTCCATTAAAAAAAAAATTGGTGTCATTATTAACTTTCTGTCCAAGCTTGTATAATCTACTGCCTTGTTCAATTGTAAAAATATTCTGTGCCTAAAATTCACATTTCTATCACAATTATCATACTGTAAACATGGTAAGCTAACTTCGTTTGAGTCTATTTATTCCGCGAGTATTTTGTAAATGTTTTCGCCTGTGGAAGCCGTATTGCATTCCCTCAAAGACAGAAGTACTGACAATACTTTTCCAATGTCATCATCGAAATATGGAACACAAATGGGGTACAGTTTTACATCGTCATAATCGGTGCTGCCGTCAGTCGACATGCTAAATGGTTCCGTCTTCATGACATCGGCGATACTTTTTGAGGATTCTGTTCCAAGACACTGAATAATGTTTGATGTTTTGGTTCGACCACATCCATATTTTTGGCGATTTTCGAGTCGGGAAACATTTTCCGAAATAACTGTCCCATGTGATCAGCCAGTGCGATTGGAAGTCCATGCTCAATTATTGCCTCCTTAAATAAAACTTCGGCATTTATCACATCCAAAGAATCTGTTTGGGCGACGAAAAACGTTGAAAGTTTTCCACTTGTATCGCTAGCAACAGCATTAGACTTGTGTTTTTTTGTCCCAACGTGGTCTTTTACATCGCTAATTCCTCCGTGTCCGATCGAAAAATCTTGTCTGCACAAGGTGCAATTCGCGTAGTTTTCACCCTTTTTGCGGAATGACTGCAGTTTTCTTTTCGGTTTAAGACTCGTTTGCGATTATTCTCCGGCTGATTCCATGATCGTTCGCTCGTTTGGAAACAATGGCAACTGGTGCCTCGTGCTTGGCAGCGGTGCTATAAATAGCCTCGCGCATGGCATTCGGAATGGCTCGATAGGAAGTTACGGGAAGCAGTGTCGATTGTCATTGTTGTTACGCGATTACGTGAATAAAACTTTTAAAAAAATATATTTTTTTAATTAATAAAAAAACGTATTTTTTATCACTGCAACCGTAACCCGGAATAGGTTGATGAAAACCGTACTAATTACGGGAAAACCGGAGTAGTTGGCAGGTATGAGAGAGTGTGGAATCCAATGAGCCCTTGTACCTAAGTTACGGTCAGAGCGAAAAAAGATACGTCCTGCACTGCACTCTAATACTTCACTCTCACGTTTTTCATCCACGAATCTTTCATCCTGGCTCAAATTAATGGGGTAATCGTCGCTTTCTCGGTCCGAATCGCTCTCGCTGCTGGTGTAAACAATGGGGAAATGTGAGGAGACTTTCAACTTGTGACGTCACGCTACTTCCGGTACAGGCAAAGCTTTTTTTTTTTTCAGCGACCAAAAGTTGCGAACTTTATCGTCGATGTTCTCTACTAAATCCTTTCAGCAAAAATATGGCAATATCGCGAAATGATCAAGTATGACACATAGAATGGATCTGCTATCCCCGTTTAAATAAAAAAAATTCATTTCAGTAGCCCTTTAAATGCTAACATGAAAACAAGAGACAATAATGTCTTTCTCCACTAAAAGACAACATTTCACATAAGCACATTACTGTGTGAGCAACATTGAACCACAGGCTGTGCTCTCTTACTACACAATCATCAATCAATACTGGAACCGGAAGTCACTTTGCATGTTGTCACATAAACTAAACGTGACACACCCAACATGTTTTTTTGTTTCATTTATCTTTAAAAAAAACACTAAAAGAAGAAAATATGTTTTAGTATTGTGTTTTGATGATCAATATGTATACTCTGCATGTACAAGAAGACAAATATGATCTACTATTGTGTTTTGATGACGAATATTTATACTCTGCATATAAAAAAAACAAATATTCTAAAAGGTGTGTGAAGTTGTTTGTTCATCAAAGAGACACAATGGTCACTACACAAGCTTACATCATCTTTGTGAGCTGTCAAGTTTACACGCCTTTTAATTAGGGCTGCACGATTATGACCAAAATATTAATCACAATCATTTTTTTTATTAATGTTGAAATCACGATTATTCAGTAAAACATATTCGATTGCACTTTCTATTTTAAACAGGTCAATTTGGCTTCCATTTCAAAATGAAACTTCAAATAAAAATAATTCATAGAGGGGCTAACTAAAAAAAATATGCCATTGTAGAGCAAAGTGTTTTATTTGTTATGCAGTGAAGCCTGCTTTTAAAATGTTAATGTGGCTGACAATCTACCGTATTTTTTGGACTATACGGCGCACTTAAAATCCCATAATTTTCTCAAAAATCGACAGTGCGCCTTATAACCCGGTGCGCCTAATGTACGGCATAATTCTGGCTGTGCTTACCGACCTCGAAGCTATTTTATTTGGTCCATGGTGTAATGATAACTGGATGGCAGTCGCACATAAGAGATACGCAAGTAAACAACACCAAAACTTGAAATGTTCCATTGAGAATATAGAACATTACCGTACACACGGCGCTCAAAAATCTGTCAAAATGTTTTTAGTACGACTTCGGTAAGCTATGAAGTACCGCAAAATGGCACCCATTAGCAGACATTATCTGGCGTTTAGTTTCGCAATATCATACCTGCCAACTTTTGAAATCAGAAAAACCTAGTAGCCAGGGTCCAGGGGTTGCAGGCCCCGGTAGGTCCAGGACAAAGTCCTGGTGGGGGGTTCAGGCTTCGCCCCCCGACGCAAAATGATTATTAGCATTCAGACAGGTTAAAATGTTGCTAAAACCATCACTTTTCTATCAGTCACAGTGACTTTTCAAAACAAAAATATTACAGCAAAAATCATATGGGTTGATTGACATGTTTATTCTGTAAACTAACTTCAATAGTTTGAAATTATTTTGACAGTTAATGCCAGTTATCCTGTCAACCTTTCACAAGACTTCAATTTGTTAATTGACAGTATAAACAGTATAAACACTTTTTACAGTAAACAAATGGTAAAACAGTACTAAACAATTCCATTAAAAAAAAATTGGTGTCATTATTAACTTTCTGTCCAAGCTTGTATAATCTACTGCCTTGTTCAATTGTAAAAAATATTCTCTGCCTAAAATTCACATTTCTATCACAATTATCATACTGTAAACATGGTAAGCTAACTTCATTAAAATTAATAGTCCTGTCAATAGCATGGAATTACAATTCAAATGTAGTTTTTTTGTAAGCCTTTCAAAAGAATTCAAAATATGAAAAATGAATGAAAATTAATTTAAGCCATCAGACACTTGAAAAGTGGCACATCACATCTCTAATGTAATCATTTTGACTTTTCAACAGAAATAGCACTGCAAAAATATTAAGGACATACTTCTGTATTTTGGTAGTTATGCTGTCAACATTTAACAAGATTTCTTCAACTTGGACTTGAAAGCATAAATAGTATAAACACTTTTAACAGTATAACAGTACTAAACAATTCCAATAGATAACATTGGTGTCATTACCTTTTTGTGGCTAAAATCCAAATGTATCCAAAGAATCTGTTTGGGCGACGAAAAACGTTGAAAGTTTTCCACTTGTATCGCTAGCAACGGCATTAGACTTGTGTTTTTTTGTCCCAACGTGGTCTTTTACATCGCTAATTCCTCCGTGTCCGATCGAAAAATCTTGTCTGCACAAGGTGCAATTCGCGTAGTTTTCACCCTTTTTGGAACGGATAATTATTCCCGGATAGGCTTTTGAATATTCTTCACGGAATGACTGCAGTTTTCTTTTCGGTTTAAGACTCGTTTGCGATTTTTCTCCGGCTGATTCCATGATTATTCGCTCGTTTGGAAACAATGGCAACAGGTGCCTCGTGCTTGGCAGCGGTGCTATAAATAGCCTCGCGCATGGCATTCGGAATGGCTCGATAGGAAGTTACGGGAAGCAGTGTCGATTGTCATTGTTGTTACGCGATTTCGTGAATAAAACTTAAAAAAAAATTATTTTTTTTAATTAATGAAAAACCGTATTTTTTATCACTGCAACCGTAACCCGAAATAGGTTGATGAAAACCGTACTAATTACGGGAAAACCGGAGTAGTTGGCAGGTATGCAATATTATGCAAAACCAACTTTTCTTACCTTCTGGTACCTGCTGATGTGTATTTGGGATCTGCATAAGTCCTGACAATTTGTCCGTGCCGACTCCGTAGCCATAAACGTCTTCTTTTTCTCTATCTTCTTGTTATGTGACATTCATCCTCCGCTGTTGCCATTTCTAATATAAAGTAGCGTAAAGTTCTTACTTATATCTTGTCAGTAAACTCGCCATGAAAGCACTAAAACATACCGGTGTAGTGAGTTTACATTATTCACCCAAGGAACTTTAGTTATTAGAGGGTTCCGGTCGGACGTTTTTTCACGAGACACATTTCGGGCGTTGTTGTTGCACTAGTGAGCCACGGATGAGGAGATTAAAACAGTTAGCTCCATCTTTTGACACTTCTTCCACTCCCGTCCTTGCACGCTACACCGCTACAACAAAGATGACGGGGTGAACACGCTGTCCAGGTGGAGGCACGTAAATAAGACCGCCCACAAAACGGTGCATCCTGAAGAGACTGTCAGAAAGTGACTTGAAGATGATCTGTATAACATCATATATGCAACATTTTGACCAAAGAACCACCATTACATGTTATGTAGACCACAAGGAAGTCTTTTACATTTAGGATTTTTTTTTTAATAATAATATGCACCCTTTAATGCGCCTTTTGTACGAAAATAGACCTGACTAGACCCGCTCATCGGCAGTGCGCCTTTTAATCCGGTGCGCCCTATGGTCCGAAAAATATGGTAACCTTTATCAGACCCCAAGTCTTCCATAGTCTTATGAGAAACAGCATAACAGCTTGAGACTTCACACGGTGTTAGTAACAAGGAACCAGCTCTGAGCAGGACCGTGAATCTTCACAGGAGAGGCAAAGTCTTTTCTTATGAGAATATTTCATTTCAGGGCTAAGACAGTGAGCAGGGTGGTCGTTTGGTGTCGTAAAGCATAACACAGACTCGTTCTCACGGCGTATAGTGAGACATTTAGACCGAGCAGCAGGTGTGTGTGTGTGTATGTGTGTGTGTGTGCATTTACCATAGTGAGCAGACTGAGAAAGTCGTCTATTTCATTCTTGTCACGTTCATGAAGGCCGGCCGGGTCAATCCTCCTCACTTCTTCCCACTTTAGAGCAGCAGACATCTCGGCCATGTTGGGGCTGATGGCTCAAAGAAAAGAAAAGTTACACAACTCACCTCCCAAATAGCAAACACTACCTTTCATTGTACGCCCAAAAAAGACCAGACGGTACTAAAAACGCAGATTACATGAGAATCATACGTTGTTGTGAAACCATCTGCTCCAAAACAGCGTGTTATCCTGATATGAGCTAAAAAATGATGTTTGAAAGTACATGAAACACTGTTTTTGTGATTGTGTTTGATGATCCGTGTTGGGACTAACCGCGTTACAAAGTAACGCGTTACTGTAACCCCGTTAGTTTCGGCGGTAACTAGTAATCTAACGCGTTATTTTTTATATTCAGTAACTCAGTCACCGTTACTACATGATGCGTTAACATACTTGCCAACCCTCCCGAATTTTCCGGGAGACTCCCGAAATTCAGCGCCTTTCCCGAAAACCTCCCGGGACAAATATTCTCCCGAAAATCTCCCGATTTTCAGCCGGAGCTGGAGGCCACGCCCCCCTCCAGCTTTATGCGGACCTGAGTGAGGACAGCCTTTTTTCATGACGGGAGGACAACAGGGTGACAAGAACTAAATCATCCAGACTTGAGATAAATTGTATTATTATGTTTATCTTACCTAAAAATAAATATATCTATTAATTTAAAAAAATAAATAAATAAATACATTTGTACTATATTTTGCTAAAAACATCAAAATTAATTGTATTTTTATTTGTATTTTTTCTGACTCCTTATTACATCCAGCCATAGAATTATACATTAAAATAAACATATTTGAAATAATTAATTTTAAATGATCATTATAATTCATTTAAAATGACCATATTTAATTATTAAAATAATTGCTTGTTTATCAACAACTTTAGCATTTTATTCATTACATTTTGAAGCTCTCAGAAGCCAAGTTATGTTATATTCCTTAAGATTTATTTATGCTAGTTTGAAGTCTCAATTATCTAAACAGTTTTGTTTGCATATTTTCAGTATGTAGAATGGTGAATTCTAGCTGTCAATATACTCCTCCCCTCTTAACCACGCCCCCGCCCCACCCCCGACCACGCCCCCCACCCCACCTCCCGAAATCGGAGGTCTCAAGGTTGGCAAGTATGTGCGTTACTGCGTTATTAGGGCCCGCAATGGCCCATTGCAAAAGGACTCCCGAAGGGAGTCCTTATGCAATGGGACATAAGGACCTATTGTTATTCTAAGGTTTTATTATTTTCTTTCTTCTTCCGCCGCCTCTTCGAGCACTAATTTGACCCACTTAACATGCTTCAAAACTCACCATATTTGCCCCACACATCAGGACCTGCGAAAATTGCCTTTTAATAAAAAAACCAAACCCCAAAACTCAAAATTGCGCTCTAGCGCCCCCTAGGAAGAAGAAAAAACTACGTTGCCTGTAACTCCCACTAGGAAGGTCGGAGAGACATGAAACAAAAACCTTTATGTAGGTCTGACTTAGATCTACATTTCACAATTGTATATCCTCGGGCTAAAATCAACAGGAAGTTGGCAATTCCCCCTTCAACACAAAAAAGTACTAAAAACAGTCACTTTTGCCTCTTTTAGCTGTAATTTGACCCCCTTAACATGCTTCAAAACTCACCGAACTTAACACACACATTAGGACTGGCTAAAACTGTGATCTAATGAAAAAACCTAACCCCAAATCTAAAAATTGTGCTCTACAGCAATTCTTTTATAAAAACCGCAAAAAACTGCTCCTCGAATGACAAATCTGACAAAACTGCCTGTAACTCCCACTGGGAAGGTCGGAGAGAGATGAAACAAAAACCTCTATGTAGGTCTCACTTAGACCTACATTTCATAAATTGACAACCCCCAGCAAAAATCAACAGGAAGTTTGTTATTCCCCCTTCAAAACAAAATTTTTGTAAAAACCGGTCACCTTTCTTCAAAATCTATCTCCTCTGAGCGCGTTTGTCGTTTCGCCTTCAAACTAACACAGGTGAGAGATTAAACCCTTGTGATTAAAAGTATAGATGGGATTTTTAATACCTGCTCCGGTTTTGATTTTATGACCCTTCAAAGACCCGCTACACTGCTGCTGCTGCGCTGCTGGTTTTTTAAGATGGCTGCTCAAAAGCAGGAAGCACCAACGTGCCCACACAATGCAGACATGGTAGGTACACTAGACAAAAGTCTTGGGACACTTCAGACTAAAAGTAGACAAAAGTATTGGGACACTTAGGACTAGCACCTGCCAAATACGCGGGCCCGTCCAACGCTGCTTGCAGCTTTAATTTTACATTATTTTTTATGCAGTATCGGCTAGAAAGAGAAGATCTGAGTGTGTTTTATTGGAGCGCTGCGGTGTGTGTCTGGGTGTGGGGAGGGGAGGGGGAGGGGCGCAATACAACGCAAACCGTTGGCCAAGCGGACGTGACGACAGGCTGTCTTCACTCAGGTCCGCACGGACCTGGAGGGGGCGTGCCTTAAGTCCGGCTGGAAATCGGGAGAAATTCGGCAGAAAGGTTGTCCCGGGGAGAGGCACTGAAATTCGGGAGGGTTGGCAAGTATGGGATATTCTCACTTCTTTTCTTTTGTTGAGCACAAAGAAAAGAACATTTTAGCTAAATGTAAGTTGTGTCTTGGATCAAAGATCCCGTCTACTGCCCAAAACAACAATTCAAATCTGCCTGGTTATGCTTTGTGTATGTCACGTGTGCCTTCCTTAGGTGAAGCCAGGTTTACAGCTATGTTGTTATTATGCTGTTTGTTACTTATGTATGTTATGTTGCAGCTATTTAAAATAGTTTTGTCAATTTGTTCTGGCCTGAAATAAATTGGCCCTTTGAAACATATCTTTGTCTTTGTGTGTTGTATGTAGACCACATCGCTTAGCAGAGTTCAGTGATGCAAATGCATGTCAAGTTGATCAACACATTGTATTATTCTCCAGTGCAATAACAGTACTGAAATGAAGGCATAAAGGGCATTAATGGGAGCTTTTTAAAAAAAAAATAAAAAAAAAATAATACAAAAGTAACTAAATAGTTACTTTTCACAGTAACGCATTACTTATTGGTGTAAGCAACTGAGTTACTTTTGAAATAAAGTAACTAGTAACTGTAACTAGTTACTGGTTTTCAGTAACTAACCCAACACTGGTGATGATACTTTGGTTATTTTGAGTTGAGTTGAGTTTGAGTTTATTTCGAACATGCAAGCGTGCATACAACATGATACATCACAATTTCCAGTTTCTCTTTTCAACATGTTCGAAAAGGAGTAGGAAGAAGCAGAGCTTATTTAATCCTCCCTCTTTTCTTTTTCTTTTTTTTTTTGTGTCCTGTCCAGCTTCTCAGGCAAATCATATACCGTATTTTCCGCACTATAAGGCGCACCTAAAAACCACAATTTTTCTCAAAAGCTGACAGTGCGCCTTATAACCCGGTGCGCTTTATTACGATTAATTTTCATAAAGTTTCGATCTCGCAACTTCGGTAAACAGCCGCCATCTTTTTTCCCGGTAGAACAGGAAGCGCTTCTTCTTCTACCCGCCCCCGGAAGAAGAAGAAAAAACGCGCTGATATCACCGTACGTTTCATTTCCTGTTTACATCTGTAAAGACCACAAAATGGCTCCTACTAAGCGATCCGGTTCATAAAAAGACGCAATCTCTCCATCCGCACACGGATTACTACCGTATTTCACAGCAACTGAACCGCACTGTGGAACGGGAGCACGTACGGTGAATATTCGCACCACAGGGAATGAGAAGTCGTCCTTCACTGTGGTTCTAGCTTGCCATGCTAATGGCCAGAAACTTCCTCCCATGGTGATATTCAAAAGGAAGACCTTGCCAAAAGAGACCTTTCCAGCCGGCGTCATCATAAAAGCTAACTCGAAGGGATGGATGGATGAAGAAAAGATGAGCGAGTGGTTAAGGGAAGTTTACGCGAAGAGGCCGGGTGGCTTTTTTCACACAGCTCCGAAGGCGAACACACCTTCACTAAGACGGGCAGACAGCCTCGGACGACATACGCCAACATTTGCCAGTGGATCGTAAATGCCTGGGCAGATATTTCGGTCACAACTGTGGTCCGAGCTTTCCGGAAGGCAGGATTCACAGAACAACAGCGACACTGACTCCCGATGACTTCTACGAGACGGAACCGGCCATTTTGGATACCACGCTTGCGCAACTTTTCAATTCGGACACCGAAGACGAAGAATTCGAAGGATTTACGAATGAAGAATAACTTCAGAAGGTGAGCGCTATGTTTATTTTGTGTGTTGTGACATTAACGTTCGAGCAACATTATGTTGCTATTGCTCTACACCATTTTGAATTTTACTATGTTTGTGATTGCACATTTGCGTACATTTTGGGACAGAGTTGTTAGAACGCTGGTTTTCAATATATTATTAAAGTTTGACTGAACTATCTGACTGTTTTTTTGACATTCACTTTAGCGCAGCGTTTTTTTGACATTCACTTTAGCGCAGCGTAGGCGCGGCTTATAGTCCGGGGCGGCTTATTGGTGGACAAAATTATGAAATATGTAATTCATAGAAGGTGCGGCTAATAATCCGGTGCGCCTTATAGTGCGGAAAATACGGTAGTTGATGTAGATGCCCATGTCGGCTGTTCAGATTTACTTTACAAAAGAGAAGTGTAGGATACTTCTCTTGTTGCCTTATTTGTATTTGACTTTATTAAATGTATTTATATTATCATTTAGTGCAGCCGGGCCGGAGCAGGAGGGGATAGAAAGAGAAAAAAAAGGAAGACAGAGGGGGAAATTGTGGGGACAAGAGGGGGATTAGACAGAGAGACAAAAACAACAACAGCAAACAACAACAACAACAATAGAGCAACATCAGCAAATAGGACATGTACAAATATGATGGTAAAAGTAATAGCAAATAAGCAGTTAGCGAAAAATAAAAAATAATACAGAAATGACAATGAGCATTATTACACTACAAATGGATCAATACAAATACCAATAGAAATAGCGCTATTGATAATGAACAATACCAATAATTTACCTTTATTATCAACAATACAGTTGTTTAAATGCAACAATACATATACGTAATGATAACTTGAGATACGAAAGAATGCAGAAAAATGGAGGGGGAGAAAGAGAAGCAACCTATATTAACCTTGTAGATTGTTATAGTCACAATAGGTTAAGCTTTGTCAGTGTGCCATGTGTTACACCCAGTTTACCCTAGGGCAACAACGTTAATATATGTTTGATGAAACGTGATTATGTGCATGAGTGTAAGTATGCATATGTACTTGTATATGTACAGAATGTGTATATGTGTTTGTACAATGAATGTATATGTACAGAATGTGTATATGTGTTTGTAGAGTGAATGTATATGTACAGTATGAATGTGCGTGTGGATGTACGAACATTAGGTAGGTAAATATGTACTGTATTTGTGTATGTATGTGGGAGCGTAGGTACCTATGTACGTATGTGAGCATATGTGAATTTGCATGTACAATACATTCGACTCCCAGAGTGCGTGGGAGCCAGAGCACGGCCCCATCACCCCCGAGAGCCCAACCCACAAACAGGAGGCGTGGTGCCCAGGGAACCAGGGACCACCGCCCCCACGCAGCCAAGCCGGCCAGCGACAGGAACCCCAGAGCCCGGCCCACCGTACCGCCCACAAGGGCCAGCAGCAGGCCGCAGACAGACGCACCCGGCAGAGGACAGGGCACGAGAAAAGCAGGGGACAGCCAGACCCCAAGCCAGCGAGAGACCACACCCCACACGGGCAGAAAGGCGAGACGCCCCGCCCGAGGGACCCAGAGACTCCCCGCAACCGGACGGGAAGACCGCCCCCGCCCCACCGGCAACCGGGCCCCCACGAGCCCCCCCACCCACCCCCGGAGAGCGCGGCGAGGCCAGCCCCCGGCCACCCCACCCAAATCGGCCGCCGCAGGACCACCCAGGCACAGGGCCACGGGAACCACCCACCCCACCCGCAGGGACCCCAACGATGGAGATGGAACAACCAGCAACCACCCCGCCGAGCCCCCCCTCTGAGGGAGGGGAAAAATAAAAAAAATAATATTAATAAAATATATTTAAAAAAAATAAAATAAATAAATAAATAAATAAATAAATTTAAAAAAAAAGAATTAAAAGAAGATCACAGACATGCTGACAAACAAGGTCACTACCCCAGCAACTGGCCGACTCGCAGCACCCCCTTTTCTTTTACATAACAGTTGCTAAAACTTTTGTTCACTTCCTGTTCTCAATTTATTCACAATATACTCCATAAGTAATCACAATAAAAATAAATAAATAAATCAATAAATAATACTCGGTGAAGTAAGTTACATTTCATATGGTGAGATGAGTAAGATTATTTTGAAAATGAACGGATGGATTGATGAAATAAATTCAGAATGTTTATCGTGGTTCTTCTTCTTTGTACTTTGTTTGAGTTTCTTGAAGTGGATCATATTAGTACATTGTTTGATTGCTTTCCATTATTTTATTCCACATACAGATATACTGAAGGTATATCTGTATGTGGATATACTAGGGGTGTAACGGTACGTGTATTTGTATTGAACCGTTTCGGTACGGGGGCTTCGGTTCGGTTCGGTTCGGAGGTGAACCGAACGAGTTTCCACACGGACATATTAAGTAGCCGCCTCAGCTTCCTTCTGCCTCGGTCTCTGTCAGTCCTCTACACAGCACCCAGCATTGTCCCACCCACACAACCATCTGATTGGTTACACACAGAGCGGTAACAGCCAATCAGCAGTGCGTATTCAGAGCGCATGTAGTCAGTGCTTAGCGTTTAGCAGGTAAGCATCAGGCAGCGGACTCTCCCCAAATGATAATAAACACCTCCCAGTCAACTACTAGTAACATCACTATGAGCCCGTTGACCTTCTAGAAATATTAAAGGCAGTTCAGCTCGCTCGCAGTCCTGGCTTGAGGTGAAGGCTAATTCGCTTTTAGCGTAACGTTAGCTCATTTTGCGGTGTGTGTTACGGACAGCAAAGCCCTGTCTGTCTGTTATTTCACTTTACCTTTTTCTGTGTTGATTGAGCTGTGTTGAAGCAGCAAAAAAGGACATTATGTTAAATGAAGAGTTTCTGTCTCTGATAGTTGATATAATAATGTAAGTGCATCATTAAGCCTACATGAACTCCATGGTGTTCAGGGATGGATAGTCTCTCCTATTGCTATTGTACCATTTTTTCAGCAATAGTTACATTAATCATTAGAAATGCAGCAGCCTAGTTTTGAATGGCAGGGTCCCTGCTATCACATGTTGAC
Organism: Nerophis lumbriciformis; assembly: GCF_033978685.3. Classification (NCBI taxonomy): domain Eukaryota; kingdom Metazoa; phylum Chordata; class Actinopteri; order Syngnathiformes; family Syngnathidae; genus Nerophis; species Nerophis lumbriciformis. The sequence goes on along the minus strand of NC_084557.2, from coordinate 4,818,511 downwards.
ATACTTGCCAACCCTCCCGAATTTTCCGGGAGACTCCCGAAATTCAGCGCTTCTCCCGAAACCCTCCCGGGACAAATATTCTCCCGAAAATCTCCCGATTTTCAGCCGGAGCTGGAGGCCACGCCCCCTCCAGCTCCATGCGGACCTGAGTGAGGACAGCCTTTTTTCACAACAGGAGGACAACAGGGTGACAAGAACTAAATCATCCAGACTAGAGATAAATTGTATTATTATGTTTATCTTACCTAAAAATAAATATATTTATTAATTTATTTTTTTTAAAAACAACTAAATAACTAAATACATTTTTACTATATTTTGCTAAAGACATCAAAATTAATTGTATTTTTTTTTTTTTCTTTCTTTTTTTCTGACTCCTTATTACATCCAGCCATAGAATTATACTGGTACATAAAAATAAACATATTTGAAATAATAAATTTTAAATTATCATAATAATTCATTTAAAATGACCATATTTAATTATTAAAATAATTGCTTGTTTATCAACAACTTTAGCATTTTATTCATTACATTTTTAAGCTCTCAGAAGCCAAGTTATGTTACATTCATGTTATATTTATGCAAGTTTGAAGTATCAAGTATCTAAACACAGTTTTGTTTGCATATTTTCAAGATGTAGATATATATATATCTGAAATACTTGACTTGGTGAATTCTAGCTGTCAATATACTCCTCCCCTCTTAACCACGCCCCGCCCCACCCCCCACCCCTCTACCTCCCGAAATCGGAGGTCTCAAGGTTGGCAAGTATGCATGTTGATCAAAATATAACATTTACATAATAAAAATCAACTACAGGCTTCCCAAATGCTGTAATAAATTACGCACGGCGAGTTGACTTGAAACTGTTTAATGTTGCACTTTTTATATGTAGAAGAAACGTTTTGTCATTTTATTTAATCTTGAGGCATTTTAATATTGATTAACGTGGGCAGAATTATTATAGTGTTCCCAATAAAAAGATAAAACCATTGTTTACAAATTTGGTAAATAAATAACCAAAAAAATGTATATTTTGTTGTTTTCTTACTGTACCAAAAATGAACCGAACCGTGGCCTCTAAACCGAGGTACGTACCGAACCGAAATGTTTGTGTACCGTTACACCCCTAGGACAGGGGTCGGCAACCCGCGGCTCTGATGTGGCTCAGCTGCATTCTTGCCAACCCTCCCGATTTTTCCCGGGGACTTCCGGTTTTCACTGCCTCTCCCAGGGCAAACATTCTCCGATTTTCACCCGGACAACAAAATTGAGGGCGTGCCGTGATGGCACTGCATTTTGCGTCCTCTACAACCTGTCGTCGCGTCCGCTTTTTCACCTAAGAAACAGCGTGCCGGCCCAGTCACATTTTGTCTGCTCACACACTAAGTGACAGCAAGGCATACTTGTTCAACAGCCATACAGATCACACTGACGGTGGCCGTATAAACAACTATAACACTCTTACTAATATGCGCCACACTGTGAACCCACACCAAACAAGAATGACAAACACATTTCGGGAGAACATCCACACCGTAACGCAACATAAACAAGGAGGCAAAAAACATTTCAATTATGAATAAAGCAAAATATGTCCTGGGCCAAAAATCACTACATATTCTCTACTGCTCGCTAGTGTTACCATATCTGAGTTATTGTGCAGAAATATGGGGAAATAACTACAAATGTGCGCTACATTCGCTAACCGTGTTACAAAAAAGATCAGTTAGAATAATACATAATGTTGGATATAGAGAACACACAAACCCTTTATTTATTAAGTCAGAAATATTAAAGTTTGGTGATTTGGTAAAATTGCAAACAGCTAAAATGATGTACAAAGCAAACTATAACCTGCTACCAAAGAATGTACAACAATTCTTCTCAACTAAAGAGGAGAAATATAACCTTAGAGGAAAAAATAATTTAAAACATTTATATGCACGTACAACACTTAAAACTTTTAGCATATCAGTATGTGGAATTAAATGATGGAATGGATTAAGTAAAGAAGTTAAAAATTGTACTGATATGATCCAGTTTAAGAGGTTGTTCAAAATAATAGTGCTTACAGAGTACAAAAAAGAAGAATTATGAGAAATACTTTCAACCTTATTGAAAATAAGATATTCTTCATCTCAGTATGTTAATAATGACTGAATTAATTAATTAATTACATATTACAAAACTGTTGTATACTAATTCATAGATGTTATTTTATTATATAAAAAGGTCAGTAAATGATTCTATATATTTGTAAACGCTTTGAAGTGGGAAAGGGGTAGGATTAAATAAGCTTTGCTTCTTCCTACTCCTTTTCGGGCATGATGTAAAATGAAATGATATGAAATTGTGTGATGTATTATGATGTAAGTGTGTTCATGTTCGAAATAAACTAAAGAAAGAAAGAAAGAAAACACAACAGAACAAATACCCAGAATCCCATGCATCCCTAACTCTTCCGGGCTACATTACACACCCTGCTACCACCAAACCCCGCCCACCTCAATCTACGCACGGGGGGTGGGGGGTGTTGTTGATGTGTGGGGGGGCAGGGTTGCGGTGGCGGGCTTTGGTGGTAGCGGGGGTGTATAAAGTAGCCCGGAAGAGTTAGGGATGCATGGGATTCTGGGTATTTGTTCTGTTGTGTTACGATGCGGATGTTCTCCCGAAATGTGTTTGTCATTCTTGTTTGGTGTGGGTTCACAGTGTGGCGCATATTAGTAAGAGTGTTAAAGTTGTTTATATCGCCACTCTCAGTGTGATCTGTATGGCTGTTAACCAAGTATGCATGCATTCACTTATGTGTGTCTGCAGAAGCCTCATATAACACGTAACTGGGCTGGCAAGCTGTTTGTTCAAGCCGTAGAGGGCGCTAAAGGTAGTGACATCACGGCACGCCCTTATTATTGTTGTTTGGGTGAAAATCAGCATACAGGTAAAAATTGGTGCTCTAAAACTTGCTGGTTGACGGCTGCGTTGACCCTGGATCTCAGGAAACAGAGTGGACCGACACCAGCAGATGACATGACACCCCAAACCATCACTGATGGTGGAAACTTTACACTAGACTTCAGGCAACGTGGATCCTGTGCCTCTCCTGTCTTCCTCCAGACTCTGGGACCTCGATTTCCAAAGGAAATGCAAAATTTGCATGGTTGGGTGATGGTTTGGGGTGCCATGTCATCTGCTGGTGTCGGTCCACTCTGTTTCCTGAGATCCAGGGTCAACGCAGCCGTCTACCAGCAAGTTTTAGAGCACTTCATGCTTCCTGCTGCTGACCTGCTCTATGGAGATAGAGATTTCAAGTTCCAACAGGACTTGGCGCCTGCACACAGAGCAAAATCTACCCGTGCCTGGTTTACGGACCATGGTATTTCTGTTCTAAATTGGCCCGCCAACTCCCCTGACCTTAGCCCCATAGAAAATCTGTGGGGTATTGTGAAAAGGAAGATGCAGAATGCCAGACCCCAAAACGCAGAAGAGTTGAAGGCCACTATCAGAGCAACCTGGGCTCTCATAACACCTGAGCAGTGCCAGAAACTCATCGACTCCATGACACGCCGCATTAACGCAGTAATTGAGGCAAAAGGAGCTCCAACCAAGTATTGAGTATTGTACATGCTCATATTTTTCATTTTCATACTTTTCAGTTGGCCAACATTTCTAAAAATCCCTTTTTTGTATTAGCCTTAAGTAATATTTTAATTTTGTGACACACGGAATTTTGGATTTTCATTTGTTGCCACTTCAAATCATCAAAATTAAATGAAATAAACATTTGAATGCATCAGTCTGTGTGCAATGAATAAATATAATGTACAAGTTACACCTTTTGAATGCAATTACTGAAATAAATCAAGTTTTTCAAAATATTCTAATTTACTGGCTTTTACCTGTACATTCGAGAGAATAGTTTCCCTGAAATTCGGGAGTCTACCGGAAAAATCGGGAGGGTTGGCAGGTGTGACGCTGTCAAGTGCCCTTCATATAAAACTCGCGGGCCGCACTAACATTACATTTCCATATTAAGGTGCGGGCCGCGTGTCTGAGACCCCTGGTTTATACATAGCACAAAGCAAAAAAAAAACTTTGTATGTAGTGTCATTTCATTTTAAATTTCAAAAGAGTTTTGTGGCTCCCATTGTTTTCTTTAATTTGTGGAAACGGGTCAAAATGGCTCTTTGTGTGGTAAAGGTTGCCGACCCCTGCCCTAGGATATACAGATATATATATTTTACTTTGCTTGGGTATTAATCAGAGGTGGGTAGTAACGCGCTACATTTACTCCGTTACATCTACTTGAGTAACTTTTGGGATAAATTGTACTTCTAAGAGTAGTTTTAATGCAACATACTTTTACTTTTACTTGAGTATATTTATAGAGAAGGAACGCTACTTTTACTCTGCTACTTTTATCTACATTCAGCTCGCTACTCGCTACTAATTTTTATCGATCTGTTAATGCACGCTTTGTTTGTTTTGGTCTGTCAGACAGACCTTCAAAGTGCCTGCGTTTCAACAAATACAGTCACTGGTGACGTTCACTCCGTTCCACCAATCAGATGCAGTCACTGGTGACGTTGGACCAATCAAACAGAGCCAGGAGTCACATGACCTGACTTAAACAAGTTGAAAAACTTATTCGGGTGTTACCATTTAGTGGTCATTTGTACGGAATATGTACTGTACTGTGCAATCTACCGGTACTAATAAAAGTTCCAATCAATCAAAAGTGTGAAGGAAAAAAGACCCTTTTCCATTTCAACCGTACATCCCGTCAAAAGCCTAAAGACTGACTGCACAGTTCCTGTCTTCACAATAAAAGTGCCGCTCCATCGCGCCTGCGCTTTCAAAATAAGAGTCTCCGAAAGCCAGCGCAAACAAGCTAGCAAGCTACGGAGTTTGCCGCCAATGTATTTCTTGTAAAGTGTATAAAAACGAATATGGAAGCTGGACAAATAAGATGCCAAAAACCAACCACTTTCATGTGGTATTAGACAGAAAGGAGGAACTTTTTTTTCTCCTCTATTTGAAAACGTGGACGTTATCAGCGCTACTGTCCGATTCCAATCAATGCAAGTCATCAGAATCAGGTAATACACCAACTTATATTCTTGTCTTCATGAAAGAAAGGAATCTATATGTGTTAAACATGCATGTATATTCATTAAAACACCTTTAACATGCAAACAAAAAAGGCAAAATAAATAAATATAAATTATATACTGTATATATCAATGTATGTATATATATATATATATATATATATGTGTATATATATATATATATGTGTGTGTGTGTGTATATATATATATATATATATATATATATATATATATATATATATATATATATGTGTGTGTATGTATATATATATATATGTGTGTGTGTGTGTGTGTGTTTATAAATATATATATATATGTTTGTGTGTATGTATGTATATATATGATATGTGTGTGTATGTTACTCATCAGTTACTCAGTACTTGAGTAGTTTTTTCACAACATACTTTTTACTTTTACTCAAGTAAATATTTGGGTGACTACTCCTTACTTTTACTTGAGTAATAAATCTCTAAAGTAACAGTACTCTTACTTGAGTACAATTTCTGGCTACTCTACCCACCTCTGGTATTAATTGATGGAATTATATTTGTAATGATATACTAAAAGGACATTATTTTTGTCATATAAGGTCATTGTGTATTCTGTTGTTGATAAACAATCAGATGATTCTATCTGACTGAACATTAAAGGCTTCATTGTGGAACATTGTGTCCTCTAACTTAGCACATCCTAATAATTCAGCAAACATGAACATTCTCATTTGTATTTATCAACACTCGTGAAGTTTACCGCTTTTGGTGGACGTTGAACATGTTACAACCGGCCAGGCGTCACCTACCTTTGCAGGTGTAGAAACGTTCAAAGAAAACACTTCTTTATCCAAAATATGAAAGTAGGCGACGAGAACTTTCCATTTTTTGTATGATTGTTCATTTCTTCTTCCTGCTGTTCTTCTTCTACGCTTTTTAGGTCTACCGGAAATTGTATGTCGCCATCTGGCGCCTAAGTGCGCCACCGTCAGGGTGGTTATTTAAAACGGTGTTTTTCAACATTTTTTTGAGCCAAGGCACATTTTCTTCTTTGAAAAAATCCCGAGGCACACAACCAGCAGAAATCGTTGAAAAATTGAACTCAGCAGTCGATATTGACAATAAAAAGTCGTTTTTGCAATTGTTGGATATGAATTCAAACCATACTTGCCAACCTTGAGACCTCCGATTTCGGGAGGTGGGGGGTGGGGGCGTGGTCGGGGGTGGGGTTAAGAGGGGAGGAGTATATTGACAGCTAGAATTCACCAAGTCAAGTATTTCATACATATATATATATATATATATATATATATATATATATATATGTATGTGTGGGAAAAAATCACAAGACTATTTCATCTCTACAGGCCTGTTTCATGAGGGGGGGTACCCTCAATCGTCAGGAGATTTTAATGGGAGCATTCGCATACCATGGTTTATATAGGGCACAGAGTGGGTGGGTACAGGCTGGCCTAGGGGCGTGGTGATTGGCTCATGTGTTACCTAGGAGGTGTTTCCGTCTATGGCGGCATGCTGTTACAATTTCGCTGCGCTTGTTGAGGGATGACAGGTCTGGACGGTAAATAATAAACAGTTTCTCTTTCAAGCATAGGTTGCATCTTTTATTACCACTATTGTGATATATATATATATATATATATATATATATATATATATATATATATATATATATATATATATATATTAGAGATGCGCGGATAGGCAATTATTTCATCCGCAACCGCATCAGAAAGTCGTCAACCATCCGCCATCCACCCGGTGTAACATTTGATCAGAACCGCACCCGCCCGCCATCCGCCCGCACCCGCCCGTTGTTATATATCTAATATAGACGATGCAAGGCATTAGTGAGGTTATAAAGCTTTTGCCTGTTAAAGAAAGGAGACTGATCCAATGCAGCACAGACATTCGCGGGCCACGCTGTCACGACCCAGACGCACACCAGTGCGCAATCATATGGGAGCCGCGCTGAGCGCACCTCCAAGCGCGTCTCGCTGCCGGCGACGGCCGGGTATGGGCCCAACGTTCCAGCGCCATCCAATTTCAGGGCTAGTTGATTCGGCAGGTGGGTTGTTACACACTCCTTAGCGGGTTCCGACGTCCATGGCCACCGTCCTGCTGTCTATATCAACCAGGGTGAGCCCCACCCCTTTCGTGAGCGCACTGCGCGCGGAGTGACCCCTGTTACGCGCCCCCGGCAACAGGGGTGGCGGGCAGGTAAGCTGCGCGGGCGGAGCGCGCGGAGTGACCCCTGTTACGAGCCCCCGGCCACGGGGGTGGCGGGCAGGTAAGCTGCTTACCTGCTGCGCGTGACGCCGGCCGCGGCGAAGGCGGACGAGGCGGGGTGTCGGTGCGGTGGGCGCGGGGGTGACCCTGGACGTGCGTCGGGCCCTTCTCGCGGATCGCCTCAGCTACGGCTCCCGGTGGGGCCCTCTCGGGGGAAGGGGCCTCGGTCCCGGACCCCGGCGAGGCGTCGGGGGCCTTCTCCGCTCCGTAAAAGTGTCCATCTCTTCTTTTTTTTTTCTTCTGTTGTGGCATATGCTGCAGGTGCCTGCTCGTTTTTCGTATGTGGGTAACAACATTTAACTATGTATATATATTTCCGAATTGGTTTAACTGCCACCCGCCTGAATCTATTTAAAATCTTTTTTTTTTTTATTTCAACCGCCCGACCCGACCCGACCCGCGCATAAAATCTAATTTTTTTAAATTTCATCCGCCCGATCCGCGGATAATCCGCGGACTCCGCGGTTGTGCCCGCAAACCGCGCATCTCTAATATATATATATATATATATATATATATATATATATATATATATATATATATATATATATATATATATATATATATATATCTACATCCTGAAAATATGCAAACAAAACTGTGTTTAGATAATTGATACTTAAAACTTGCATAAATAAATCTTAAGGAATATAACATAACTTGGCTTCTGAGAGCTTCTAAATGTAATGAATAAAATGCTAAAGTTGTTGATAAACAAGCAATTATTTTAATAATTAAATATGGTCATTTTAAATGAATTATTATGATCATTTAAAATTAATTATTTCAAATATCTTTATTTTAATGTATAATTCTATGGCTGGATGTAATAAGGAGTCAGAAAAAATACAAATAAAAATACAATTAATTTTGATGTTTTTAGCAAAATATAGTAAAAATGTATTTAGTTTTTTTTTTTTTAAATGGATAAATATATTTATTTTTAGGTAAGATAAACATAATAATACAATTTAACTCTCATCTGGATGATTTAGTTCTTGTCACCCTGTTGTCCTCCCGTGTGAAAAAAGGCTGTCCTCACTCAGGTCCGCATGAAGCTGGAGGGGGCGTGGCCTCCTGCTCCGCCTGAAAATCGGGAGATTTTCGGGAGAATATTTGTCCCGGGAGGTTTTCGGGAGAGGCGCTGAATTTCGGGAGTCTCCCGGAAAATTCGGGAGGGTTGGCAAGTATGACTCAAACCATAACAACCATGCTTCACTATAACTCTTGTCTCAAAGTATCAATCAATCAATCAATCAATCAATCAATCAATGTTTATTTATATAGCCCTAAATCACAAGTGTCTCAAAGGGCTGCACAAGCCACAACGACATCCTCGGTATAGCCCACATAAGGGCAAGGAAAAACTCACCCCAGTGGGACGTCGATGTGAATGACTATGAGAAACCTTGGAGAGGACCGCATATGTGGGTAACCCCCCCCCTCTAGGGAGACCGAATGCAATGGATGTCGAGTGGGTCTAACATAATATTGTGAGAGTCCAGTCCATAGTGGATCCAGCATAACAGTAAGAGTCCAGTCCACAGTGGGGTCAGCAGGAAACCATCCCGAGCGGAGACGGGTCAGCAGCGCAGAGATGTTCCCAACCGATATACAGGCGAGCGGTCCACCCCGGGTCCCGACCCCGGACAGCCAGCACCCCATCCATGGCCACCGGATCTGTGTGTCTTCCCCTCCACAAGGGATAGGGGGGAGCAGAGGAGAAAAGAAAAGAAACGGCAGATCAACTGGTCTAAAAAAGGGGGGCTATTCAAAGGCTAGAGTATACAAATGAGTTTTGAGATGGGACTTAAATGTTTCTACTGAGGTAGCATCTCTAACTGTTAAGTAGGTGCACTCTCACCACCTGTCACATCACGCCCTGACTTATTTTGAGGTTTTTGAGGTTTTTTCTGTGTTTTAGTTATTGTTGTTATTTGCGCTCCTATTTCGGTGGCTTTTCCTGTTTAGTTGGTATTTTCCTGTAGCAGTTTATAATATATTTTATTCGTAAAAAGGACCTTATCTTCACCATACCTGGTTGTCCAAATTAGGCATAATAATGTGTTAATTCCACGACTATATATATTGGTATCGGTTGATATCGGGTTTGGTCAATATCGGAATATTGGATATCGGCAAAAAGCCATTATCGGACATCCCTAGTTCTATGTGTTGTACGTGCATACAAATGTTTTAAATTAGATTTTCCTCTAAGGTTATATTTTCTCCTCTACCTAAATTACTTTAAATGCTTTTATCAAATATATAACTTTAAGGGCTTTTGTACTCTTAATCATTCTCCAAGATTTGATTGATAATTGTAAACCATTAAGCCAATTAGAAAATGTAGGCCTTACTTTCATAAATCGACATTTATGCAGAGGTGGGTAGAGTAGCCAGAAATTGTACTCAAGTAAGAGTACTGTTACTTTAGAGATTTATTACTCAAGTAAAAGTAAGGAGTAGTCACCCAAATATTTACTTGAGTAAAAGTAAAAAGTATGTTGTGAAAAAACTACTCAAGTACTGAGTAACTGATGAGTAACATACACACTCATATATATATATATATATATATACATACATATACATTGATATATACAGTATATCATTTATATGTATTTATTTTGCTGTTTTTGTTTACATGTTAAATGTGTTTTAATGAATATACATGCATGTTTAACATATAGATTCCTTTCTTTCATGAAGACTAGAATATAAGTTGGTGTATTACCTGATTCTGATGACTTGCATTGATTGTAATCAGACAGTAGTGATGATAATGTCCAAGTTTTCAAATGGAGGAGAAGAAAAGTTCCTCCTTTCTGTCTAATACCACATGAAAGTGGTAGGTTTTTGGCATCCTATTTGTCCAGCTTCCATATTCGTTTTTATACACTTTACAAGAAATATATTGGCGTCAAACTCCGTAGCTTGCTAGCTTGTTTGCGCTGGCTTTCGGAGACTCTTGTTTTGAAAGCGCAGGCGCGATGGAGCGACACTTTTATTGTGAAGACAGGAACGTCCTCATGTGCGGTCAGTCTTGAGGCTTTTGACGGGATGTACGGTTGAAATAAAAAAAGTGTATTTTTTCCTTCACACTTTTGATTGATTCATTGGAACTTTTATTAGTAGATTGCACAGTACAGTACACATTCCGTACAATTGACCACTAAATGGTAACACCCCAATAAGTTTTTCAACTTGTTTAAGTCAGGTCATGTGACCACCTGGCTCTGTTTGATTGGTCCAACGTCACCAGTGACTGCATCTGATTGGTGGAACGAAGTGAAACGTCACCTGTAAGGCAGGCACTTTGAAGGTCTGTCTGACAGACCAAAACAAACAAAGCGTGCATTAACAGATCGATAAAAATTAGTAGCGAGCAGAGGTGGGTAGTAACGCGCTACATTTACTCCGTTACATCTACTTGAGTAACTTTTGGGATAAATTGTACTTCTAAAAGTAGTTTTAATGCAACTTACTTTTACTTTTACTTGAGTATATTTATAGAGAAGAAACGCTACTTTTACTCCGCTACTTTTATCTACATTCAGCTCGCTACTCGCTACTAATTTTTATCCATCTGTTAATGCACGCTTTGTTTGTTTTGGTCTGTCAGACAGACCTTCAAAGTGCCTGCCTTACTGGTGACGTTTCACTCCGTTCCACCAATAAAATGCAGTCACTAGTGACGTTTGACTCCGTTCCACCAATCAGATGCAGTCACTGGTGACGTTGGACCAATCAAACAGAGCAAGGCGGTCACATGACCTGACTTAAACAAGTTGAAAAACTTATTGGGGTGTTACCATTTAGTGGTCAATTGTACGGAATATATACTGTACTGTGCAATCTAATAATACAAGTTTCAATCAATCAATCAAAAGTGTGAAGGAAAAAAGACACTTTTTTTATTTCAAACGTACATCCTGTCACAAGCCTAAAGACTGACTGCACAGTTCCTGTCTTCACAATAAAAGTGCCGCTCCATCGCGCCTGCGCTTTCAAAATAAGAGTCTCCGAAAGCCAGCGCAAACAAGCTAGCAAGCTATGGAATTTGCCGCCAATGTATTTCTTGTAAAGTGTGTGAAAACGAATATGGAAGCTGGACAAATAAGATGCCAAAAACCAACCACTTTCATGTGGTATTAGACAGAAAGGAGGAACTTTTTTTCTCCTGCATTTGAAAACGTGGACGTTAAGCACTGCTGTCTGATTACAATCAATGCAAGTCATCAGAATCCCTGCGACCCCGAAGGGAATAAGTGGTAGAAAATGGATGGATGGATGAAAGAAAGGAATCTATATGTGTTAAACATGCATGTATATTCATTAAAACACCTTTAACATGTAAACAAAAACGGCAAAATAAATAAATATAAATGATATACTGTATATATCAATGTATATGTATATATACACTACCGTTCAAAAGTTTGGGGTCACCCAAACAACTTTGTGTTTTCCATGAAAAGTCACACTTATTCACCACCATACGTTGTGAAATGAATAGAAAATAGAGTCAAGACATTGACAAGGTTAGAAATAATTATTTGTATTTGAAATAAGATTTTTTTTACATCAAACTTTGCTTTCGTCAAAGAATCCTCCATTTGCAGCAATTACAGCATTGCACACCTTTGGCATTCTAGCTGTTAATTTGTTGAGGTAATCTGGAGAAATTGCACCCCACGCTTCTAGAAGCAGCTCCCACAAGTTGGATTGGTTGGATGGGCACTTCTTGCGTACCATACGGTCAAGCTGCTCCCACAACAGCTCAATGGGGTTCAGATCTGGTGACTGCGCTGGCCACTCCATTACCGATAGAATACCAGCTGCCTGCTTCTTCTCTAAATAGTTCTTGCACAATTTGGAGGTGTGTTTTGGGTCATTGTCCTTTTGTAGGATGAAATTGGCTCCAATCAAGCGCTGTCCACTGGGTATGGTATGGCGTTGCAAAATGGAATGATAGCCTTCCTTATTCAGAATCCCTTTTACCCTGTACAAATCTCCCACCTTACCAGCACCAAAGCAACCTCAGACTATCACATTACCTCCACCATGCTTAACAGATGGCGTCAGGCATTCTTCCAGCATCTTTTCAGTTGTTCTGCGTCTCACAAACGTTCTTCTTTGTGATCCAAACACCTCAAACTTGGTTTCATCCGTCCACAACACTTTTTTCCAGTCTTCCTCTGTCCAATGTCTGTGTTCTTTTGCCCATCTTAATCTTTTTCTTTTATTGGCCAGTCTCAGATATGGCTTTTTCTTTGCCACTCTGCCATGAAGCCCAGAATCCCGCAGCCGCCTCTTCACTGTAGATGTTGACACTGGTGTTTTGCGGGTACTATTTAATGAAGATGCCAGTTGGGGACCGGTGAGGCGTCTGTTTCTCAAACTAAAGACTCTAATGTACTTATCTTCTTGCTCAGTTGTGCAACGCGGCCTCCCGCTTCTTTTTCTACTCTGGTTAGAGCCTGTTTGTGCTGTCCTCTGATGGGAGTAGAACACACCCTTGTAGGAAATCTTCAATTTCTTAGCAATTTCTCGCATGGAATAGCCTTCATTTCTAAGAACAAGAATAGACTGTCGAGTTTCAGATGAAAGTTCTCTTTTTCTGGCCATTTTGAGCGTTTAATTGACCCAACAAATGTGATGCTCCAGAAACTCAATCTGCTCAAAGGAAGGTCAGTTTTGTAGCTTCTGTAACGCGCTAAACTGTTTTCAGATGTGTGAACATGATTGCACAAGGGTTTTCTAATCATCAATTAGCCTTCTGAGCCAATGAGCAAACACATTGTACCATTAGAACACTGGAGTGATAGTTGCTGGAAATGGGCCTCTATACACCTATGTAGATATTGCACCAAAAACCAGACATTTGCAGCTAGAATAGTCATTTACCACATTAGCAATGTATAGAGTGTATTTCTTTAAAGTTAAGACTAGTTTAAAGTTATCTTCATTGAAAAGTACAGTGCTTTTCCTTCAAAAATAAGGACATTTCAATGTGACCCCAAACTTTTGAACGGTAGTGTATATATATATATATATATATATATATATATGATATGTGTGTGTATGTTACTCATCAGTTACTCAGTACTTGAGTAGTTTTTTCACAACATACTTTTTACTTTTACTCAAGTAAATATTTGGGTGACTACTCATTACTTTTACTTGAGTAATAAATCTCTAAAGTAACAGTACTCTTACTTGAGTACAATTTCTGGCTACTCTACCCACCTCTGGTAGCGAGTAGCGAGCTGAATGTAGATAAAAGTAACGGAGTAAAAGTAGCGTTCCTTCTCTATAAATATACTTAAGTAAAAGTAAAAGTATGTTGCATTAAAACTACTCTTAGAAGTACAATTTATCCCAAAAGTTACTCAAGTAGATGTAACGGAGTAAATGTAGCGCGTTACTACCCACCTCTGCATTTATGTAGAAAAAAAAATGTGCCTGGAGCATAATAATGTTGACAAACATTTCTACGTTAGAGTCGTTTATTTAAAAAAAAATGGATCTCTTCTATAGAGAATGGGGATGAAAAAGTGAAATTGTTGTACATGAGTCGAAACAAAATAAACATGTTTGCACCGGAAGTGATCGAGCTGAGCAGTGCGCATGCGCACGCAGTAGCCGGAAGCGGGTTGGTGCGTGCTTGTTTGCACTAATATTTCTTTTCTGTCACATCTGCGATTACAAGCTGTTATTGCAAGGATACGGTATGTTGTCACTGACACTGCACTTCGGCAAGATAACGTACACTACACTTCAGCAGGACGGTGTCTGTCGCGTCACAAAAGTATTGCCAGGCTAACTCGCTGCATGTGCAAAAGTAACTCCTACTAGCGAGCTAACGTTAAAGCTGCTGCGGTTTATTTATCATCATTGTGTGCACAATTATTGACGATATGTATGTGCACAAGTTAGTCCGTTTGATTCCTTGCGGAACATGAGTTGATAGGAAGAGCGAAGAAGACGTAAAACTAAGGAGATGAAGGGTAGGTGCTCCCTGCAAGCTACGAGGAGAGTTCCGCCCTCTTTGCGACTGTCAAGTTGAAATAAGTCACCTTTTCAACTCAACATCTCTTCTTTATTCACGTCCGCCTTTCGCTTTACAGCTTTCTTTTGTCTGTGTATTCAAAATAGGGCGACACTTTGTTGGGACATGACTAAAATCCATCCATCCATCCATTTTTCCCGGTCGGGTCGCGGGGGCAGCAGCCTAAGCAGGGAAGCCCAGACCTCCCCATACTTGCCAACCTTGAGATCTCCGAATTCAGGAGATTGGTTGGGGGGAGGGCGGCGGGGTTGAGGGGGAGGAGTATATTTATAGCTAGAATTCACTGAAATTAAAGTATTTCTTATATATATATATATCCATCCATCCATCCATCTTCTTCCGCTTATCCGAGGTCGGGTCGCGGGGGCAGCAGCCTAAGCAGGGAAGCCCAGACTTCCCTCTCCCCAGCCACTTCGTCCAGCTCCTCCCGGGGGATCCCGAGGCGTTCCCAGGCCAGCCGGGAGACATAGTCTTCCCAACGTGTCCTGGGTCTTCCTCGTGGCCTCCTACCGGTCGGACATGCCCTAAACACCTCCTTAGGGAGGCGCTCGGGTGGCATCCTGACCAGATGCCCGAACCACCTCATCTGGCTCCTCTCGATGCGGAGGAGCAGCGGCTTTACTTTGAGCTCCCCCCGAATGACAGAGCTTCTCACCCTATCTCTAAGGGAGAGCCCCGCCACCCGGCGGAGGAAACTCATTTCGGCCGCTTGTACCCGTGATCTTGTCCTTTCGGTCATAACCCAAAGCTCATGACCATAGGTGAGGATGGGAACGTAGATCGACCGGTAAATTGAGAGCTTTGCCTTCCGGCTCAGCTCCTTCTTCACCACAACGGATCGATACAGCGTCCGCATTACTGAAGACGCCGCACCGATCCGCCTGTCGATCTCACGATCCACTCTTCCCTCACTCGTGAACAAGACTCCGAGGTACTTGAACTCCTCCACTTGGGGCAAGATCTCCTCCCCAACCCGGAGATGGCACTCCACCCTTTTCCGGGCGAGAACCATGGACTCGGACTTGGAGGTGCTGATTCTCATCCCAGTCGCTTCACACTCAGCTGCGAACCGATCCAGTGAGAGCTGAAGATCTTGGCCAGATGAAGCCATCAAGACCAAATCATCTGCAAAAAGCAGAGACCTAATCCTGCACCCACCAAACCGGATCCCCTCAACGCCTTGACTGCGCCTAGAAATTCTGTCCATAAAAGTTATGAACAGAATCGGTGACAAAGGGCAGCCTTGGCGGAGTCCAACCCTCACTGGAAACGTGTATATATATATATATCCATCCATCCATCCATTTTCTACCACTTATTCCCTTCAGGGTCGCGGGGGGCTTTGGAGCTACAATCAGGCGGAAGGCGGGGTACACCCTGGACAAGTCGCCACCTCATCGCGGGGCCAACACAGATAGACAGACAACATTCACACACTAGGGCCAATTTAGTGTTGCCAATCAACCTACTATACAGGTAAAAGCCAGTAAATTAGAATATTTTGGAAAAACTTGATTTATTTCAG